>NC_047130.1:14936749-15244522 GCF_009829125.3 Periophthalmus magnuspinnatus
AGTTCAGACCTGAACTCAATAGAGATGCTGTGGCATGACCTTTAAAAAGGTGGTTCATGCTCGGAAACCCTCCAATGTAGCTCATTTAAAACAATTCTGCACAGAAGCCAAAATTCCTCCACAGGGATGTGTAAGACTCAGTGCCAGTTATCACAAGCGCTTGACTGCATTGGTTGTTGCTGCTCAGATTCAACCAGTTATTAGGTTTAGAGGCAATTACTTGTTTCCATGGGCCATGTAGATTCAGATAGCTTTTTCCCTTAATAAATAAAATCAGCACTTAAAACTGCATTTTGTGTTTGTGAGTTATCTTTGTCTAATATTTAAGTTTGCTTGATCTGAAATGGCTAAGAGTGACAGAGGTGCAGAAAAAGTACGAAATCGGTAAGAGGGCAACTACTTTTTCACAGCACTAGAAATTAAATGAAAACGAAATTAAAATCTTGACTCTTGTAATTTTGAGTGTTTCCAAAGTTTTGTCTGAATCAGTTTCAAAGCAGTTTTTACAGTTCGATGGTGTCATCTCTCTCCTTAGGCATTATGTCGTCAGAGGCCCAGAGAAAACACCGTATGAAGGTACTTTTATCATTTCTAATTGAAAAGCTTCATTGTGTAACTTTCTGTAGAGATGTTATCAATGTAATTACATGTTATATGAGGTCGCCTTTCCGCAGATCTGACCTGTACCTCAAGGGTGGGGGATATTGACGAAACGATTAACTTTATTTTTGGGCGAGATTATCTTGCTAACTATATTCTGACAGTATTTAAATATGGATCATTAAAGTGCCTGAGAATAGAGCCATGTGATTGGTTATAGATGTGTGACATCATAACTGTTACGAGCTCCATAGACATTTATAAATGAGCAGATCAAAAGTCATATGCCTCCTATTGGCCAGTCAGGGAATGAGACATAAATAAAGATTTACACCTCCTATTCGCCAGTCAGGGAAGGAGTGATAAAGATGTGTGCCTCCTATTGGCCAGGGAATGATTCATAAAGTGGTGATTTGTCTCTCATTTTTAGGAGGATATTATCATGGAAAACTGGTGTTTCCCAGAGAATTCCCGTTTAAGCCCCCGAGTATCTACATGATCACACCCAACGGACGGTTCAAGTGCAACACGAGGTGAGGAAGAAGAGGAGGAGAGGGGTGATGATGAGGAAGGAGGAGATAGGTGATGAGAAAGAGACAGAAATAAGAGTTTGAATTGAAGTGGAATTTTCATGACAAATATTTGGTAAAGACAAACATGTTTTTTTTCTGTAGAAAAAAACATGTTTTGAACTGTGAATATGCAATGCTTCCATCTGGGCAACGGTTCAGTGTTCCACGATTTAATAAGGTTAGGCTGAAGCATTCTTTTGTTTATCAGTCAATCCTTAAAATAAACAAGGCGCTTAATCCATAGCTATCAAAGTGCTAGAAAGTGAGTAAATGTATGTCACTTGAATTAATATTTGTATAGTGTCTGTGTCGCATGTGTTGTGATGTTAATGTGTAGCAATGGCGCCACTGTTTTTATGTGCAAGACAAATTTCAGATCTCTGATCTGAAAATAAAGTATCTATCTATAGAATTTATAAAAAATAAAATCTGTTGGCAGCCACTCATCAGTCTGCCCCAGGGCAGGACTCACACATGTACAGATACATACATATACACACACACACACATTAAATGTTGTACTTTGTGTTCTATTCACATGTGTCTTATATCTGTGTAATCCCGCAGTGTCCAGTAGGTTCATAGTGGTCCATAGTCCTGGTTTAGTCCTGGTTTAGTCCTGGTTTAGTCCTGGTTTAGTCCTGGTTTAGACCTGGTTTAGACCTGGTTTAGACCTGGTTTAGACCTGGTTTAGACCTGGTTTAGACCTGGTTTAGACCTGGTTTAGACCTGTAGGTTCAGTCCTGTAGGTTCATAGTGGTCCACAGGTGTATATTAGTGTATGGCTCATACTTGTAAAAGACACACCTCAAAATCATTTTAAACATATTATCCAGCTTCAGTGTTAGTTTTAGTATCAATTAGGATGTTCTATTTTTTGACAGCCTTGTGGCTCCTTTCCTTACGTAGTCTCTCTCGTGTGTTATTCATACTGCTTCTGTATAATCTCTGTTGTTTTGCAGGTTGTGTTTGTCCATCACAGACTTCCATCCTGACACATGGAACCCGGCCTGGTCAGTGTCCACCATCTTGACGGGTCTCCTGAGCTTCATGGTGGAGAAGGGCCCCACTCTGGGCAGCATCGAGACCTCCGACTTTACTGTGAGTCACTGAGAAATGCTGATATGTCCAGTGGGTCAGGTGTCAGGCAGTTGACAGGGAGCTGCAGGTGGAGGTGCTCTATATGCAAGTCTCCACAAGGTTTTCACACACTGATTCTAGTAGTTTGGCCTATTCCTCCATGCAGATCTACTCTAGAGCAGTGATGTTTTGGGGCAGACTTTCAACTCCCTCCAAAGATTTTCTATGGGGTTGAGATCTGGAGACTGACTAGGCCACTCCAGGACCTTGAAATGCTTCTTACAAACCCACTCCTTCATTGCCTGAGCATTGTTTGGGATCATCGTCATGCTGAAACACCCAGCCACGTTTCATCTCCAGTGCCCTTGTTGACAGAAGGAGGTTTTCACTCAAGATACAGATCAGTCGTCCGGGCCCTTTGCACAAACAGCCTCAAATCGTGATATTTCCACCCTCTTGCTTCAGAGTAGGTATGGTGTTCTTTGGTTGCAACTCTGCATTCTTTCTCCTCCAAACACGATCATATGGTTGATTTCATCTGACCATATGACATTCTCCCAATCCTTTTCTGGATCATCCAAATGCTCTGTAGCAAACGTCTGACAGGCCTGGACATGTCCTGACTTAAGCAGGGGGACACGTGTGGCACTGCAGGATTTGAGTCCCCGGCGGTGTAGTATGTTACTGATGGTAGCCTTTGTTATTTTGGTCCCAGCTCTCTGCAGGTCATTCACTAGGTCCCCCGTGTGGTTCTGGAATTTTTGCTCACCGTTCTTGATCATTTTGACCCCACGGGGTGAGATCTTGCGTGGAGCCCCAGACTAAGGGAAATTATCAGTGGTCTTGTATGTCTTCCATTTTCTAGTAATTGCTCCCACAGGTGATTTCTTCACACCAAGCTGCTTACCTAGAGATTCAGTCTTCCCAGCCTGGTGCAGGTCTACAATTTTGTACCTTTGACAGCTCTTTGGTCTTGGCCATAGTGGAGTTTGGAGTCTGACGGTTTGAGGTTGTGGACAGATGTCTTTTACACTATCATTCAAACAGGTGCCATTAATACAGGTAACAAGTGGAGGACAGAGGAGCCTCTTAAAGAAGAAGTTACAGGTCTGTGAGAGCCAGAAATCTTGTTTGTTTGTAGGTGACCAAATACTTATTTTACTGAGGAATTTACCAATTATTTAATTAAAAATCCTACAGTGTGATTTCCTGGATTCTTTTCCCCCCATTCTGTCTCTCATAGCTGAAGTGTATCTATGATGATAATCACAGGCCTCTCTCATCTTGCACAATTGGTGGCTGACTAAATACTTTTTTGCCCCACTGAATGTCTAATGGTGGAATGTTCAGCAGTTACCATGGTGACACAATGCACACATTAGCTAAAGCTGTCAAAAAGTTTTAAGATCGTCTGAAAACTTAAATCTTTAAAGAAAAAAAATCTGTATTTAAAGAGGACATTTTCAGGAGCCTGTTGTCAGTACGAGCATTCATGGTCCTGTTCAGGAGTTTTTTCAGTCACTCTCACCTTTTTGTGCAAAACCTTTGGCTAATCCTAGCTAGCTTGTGACAGTAATTTTATTTGAGAGGGACTTGCTTAACCTGCTACAATAGACTGGGTGCTTCCGGCTCCATCGGCTCTGGCTCCAATTCACTTTCTCTGTAAAAACTGTGGTCCCTCTCTCTGTAACTGCTGCTGTTAGACTCATCAGTTTGGTTTTAAAATGTTCGTATTATTCGGCTCTACATGATCCTGGGGTTTTTATTTCACTATTGTGTTTGTAAATCAAGATATGAACATTAGTAACAGACAAATATAAGGCGCCATCTTTCCCCAAGGTTCCTCTCAGTAGCATTACCAACAGATTTGATTGACAGCATTGCTAAGCTCCTGCCACCTGCCAAACCTGCATTGTGGGCGGGAAGGGTACCTTTAACAGTCTCACTCCGGGACTCGGTTCCAAATTGGCCCTTATAAGTGCTGTCTCAATGAGCTTCATTTAGAGCCGAATGCTGTGGTTGATGTCACTCCGTCACTTCTTTATACATTACATCGCAGTACCAAGAGTGGACTCAGGGGGCAGTGATTCAGTGATGAATAGTTTTCCTGTATTTATATATGTTTGTGTTTTGTAGAAACGTCAGCTGTCAGCTCAGAGTTTGACCTTTAACCTGAAGGACAAAGTCTTCTGTGAGCTGTTCCCAGATGTTGTGGAGGTGAGTTTTGTTTTTAAAGTGTTAATCTTCACTCAGCCTCACTACAAATAAGACTGTGGAGCATCTGCAAACATCACTGAGATCAGTTACATGTTTCATACACATACTTGTTTTAAGATTATGAAGCTGTATATATGTGGATGTATGGGCTGGACATGACCCAGACACGGCCCGGACATGGAGTGAGTGAGTGAGCTGTAGTGTCACTTATGAAGACCCTGTTTTCCTGTACATCTGAGTGTACGTAGTAGTTTTGTCTATAGCCTACAATAAGACAAACACTGCCGCACAGATGATTTTTCAGTCTTAAATTATTACTAAACTTGTGACGTGCAGACCACAGACACGAGAATCGGATGAGAATTTAAAATCTCCAAGTGCAAAGAGGGCAGAGAAGAGACCGCACACCACAAGCTACACCACAAGCTACAAAACAAGCTAACAGTGCTGGCACACTTGTGTCATCTGTTTCCTGTCTACAGTAAAATGACTCACTTGGAAATTCTAGTGTTCCAAAGATCAGAGCACTGATCGTCAAGTTTAAACTGTGTTATTATTAGTGAAATGTGGAGCACAGAAAGCACAGAAGGATAAACAAACAGGAAGCGTAGGGTCACAGTCACAGGAAGCGTAGGGTCACAGTCACAGGAAGCGTAGGGTCACAGTCACAGGAAGCGTAGGGTCACAGTCACAGGAAGCGTAGGGTCACAGTCACAGGAAGCGTAGGGTCACAGGAAGCGTAGGGTCACAGGAAGCGTAGGGTCACAGGAAGCGTAGGGTCACAGTCACAGGAAGTAGAGGGTCACTGTTACAGGAAGTCACAATCACTAACGTGCAGCAGCTTCAGCCTGTGTGGATGTAAACACACAAATGCACACGCGCATCAGCTTCAGTCTGAACCTTGCTGTATGGATGTAAACATACACACAAACACACAAACACACACACTACAGAGTGTTCTTACGTTTTTGTGTGCATTGTGTCTCCATGGTGACTGCCATAGACATACACATAGCTGTCACTGGATCATTGTGATTCCTTTTGTTTACAGGAGATAAAGCAGAAGCAGAAGGCCCAAGAGGAACTGAGCTGTCGCACTCAGCCTCTCCCCCTCCCCGACGTCGTTCCTGACGGAGACCCCCAACACGCCCACTACCCCCCCGCCCTCAACGGACCCGCAGTGCCCCCTATGCCCGGGGCCGCCAACAACAACAATAACAACCTCCACAACCAGGCCAACCGCAACCACGGACTACTAGGAGGCGCTCTGGCTAACCTTTTCGTCATCGTGGGCTTTGCAGCATTCGCGTACACTGTCAAGTATGTTCTTCGGAGCATAGCGCAGGAGTGAGGGAGAGAGCGAGCAGACTCTGAAAAAAAATCTAATAAAAATAGACTCTCCTTCGTCGTCTCCACTTGGACTTTGTAAAACTCCAGCTGAAGCGGTGTGAGCGAAGGAGAGAGGGGCTGTGAGCGGAGGGGGAGGGGCTGCACACAGAGAAGGGAGGGGGGGGCAAATCCGTTCATTTGTGATGATTCAAAAAGATTAAAGCAACACGCAGTAACTTTGGATGGGGTTTTTGCATCATTTTTGTCATCAGCAAGTCCAGTTAAAGGTGCAATACGTAACTTTTCTCATGGAGGGTCAGCTACCCATTTGTTTCCATGGAGACGCTTATACTGTTTCACAATTTGGTATTAAACTTCTATTAAAGGTCTATCACCATGGAGATCACCTGGTGACAAAATCAGGTTAAGTTACAGACGAGAGCTGTATCGAAATATCGAAAATCAGATCCTAATCAATACCGAAACTAGATCCTGATGTTTCACGGGTATCGATACTAAAAAAGTCTGATTATATGTTTATAAGGATGAGCTGTAGTTTTACAAGTATAAAACACATAGACTAGTATACATCCATGGACCACTATGAACCTACAGGACCACGGACCACAGACCACTATGAACCTACTGGACATTGAGGGATTACACAGATATAAGACACATGGGAATAGAACACAAAGAACAACATTTAATGTGGAACAGCACAGAGTCTAAAGAAAGAGGGTTTTATCATCGTGGTATCGAGATTAAGCTTCAAGTATATTTGTTAGTATCGAAATAGAGTTTGAAATGTTAGTGTCGTGAGAGCACTTGTTGCAGGTCAGATCTGTGGAGAGGTTTGAATAAATGCAGTTTGTGTGAGGTGGATGACACATGATCCAGACAAAATCTATAATCTATAACTATAAAAGGAGAAAATACATTTATTTCTCCTGGTTTGGACCTAAAGTGAGCACAGAAAATTAGGGACTTGTACAGGCCTACATCCAAATGCTCTGTTCCACCTTGTGATGTCATAAAGTTGTAGTTTTCAGTTTAACAGCTCCTTTTACCTTTAGTTCAGTAGAGATTGGCAATTCCAGGTCTGAAATGATCCAAATGATTCTAGTGAAGGTGTATGGAGTTTAAAAACACAGTGGAGCACTTCCTGTATTACAACATGACATCACAAGGTGGAACGGAGCGTTTCCAATTAATTTTATTTTTGTAACGCCCAAAATCACAACAGTTGTCTCGAAGGGCGCTCATGTTTTGGTTGATGGGGGAAACCGGAGTACCCGGAGGAAACCCATCCAGACACGGGGAGAAACATGCAAAACTCCACACAGAAAGGCCTGGGCGACCCGGGGATCGAACCAAACCTTCTTGCTGTGAGGCATGAGTGTTGCCACTCAGCCACCGTGCTGCCTACACATAAAAACAAACAGGAAAATCAAACAACAGGAAAAATCGGCGAGGAGGAGGGAGGGGGGCGGAGGAGGGCCAGGCGAGGAGGAGGGAGGGGGGCGGAGGAGGGCCAGGCGAGGAGGAGGGAGGGGGGCGGAGGAGGGCCAGGCGAGGAGGAGGGAGGGGGGCGGAGGAGGGCCAGGCGAGGAGGAGGGAGGGGGGCGGAGGAGGGCCAGGCGAGGAGGAGGAGAGGGTCCAGCTGTCAACAGGGCATCTGAAAGAGTTACACTCCACAGGAGGAGTGGGACAGGGGACAACATGTGAATAGCATTGCTGATGAGAAAATAGGACAAAGCAGAGGATAGTGCTCAGGTTGCCATACTTCCCCCAGCTAGTTATCTCCTACTGCAGCCTATCTTATCCCGGGTTTTAATGTCCCTAACTCCCTCACTAAGTAACCTGGTCATAAGCTATACCGAAGAGGAAGGTTTTAAGCCTGGTCTTAAATACAGAGACTGTGGGGGCCTGTTTAACATTAGCAGGGAGTTGGTTCCATAGCACAGGAGCTTGGTAACTGAATGCTCTCCCTCCCACTGTACTTTTGGACACTCTAGGAACCACTAATAGTCCTGCATTCTGAGAGCGGAGTGCTCTGTTTGGCTGGTACGGGACAATAGCATCTTGCAGATAGGATGGGGCCATACCGTTTAGGGTTTTGTATGTCAGAAGGAGGTCTTTGAATTTGATTCTAAGCTCGACAGGAAGCCAGTGCAGATATTTTAGTACAGGACTGATGTGGTCTCTTCTTTTAGTTCCTGTTAGGACTCTGGCCGCTGCATTTTGGACCAACTGGAGGCTCCTTATAGTACTTTTGGGGCAGGCGGCGAGCAGAGAATTACAGTAATCAAGTCTGGAAGTAACAAATGCATGGATGAGTTTTTCAGCATCGTTTTTAGGTAAAATATTTCTAATTTTAGTTATATTTCGCAGGTGAAAGTATGCGGTTTTACAAGCTATGTTTATATGGGCTGTGAATGAGAGATTTTGATCAAATAGGACTCCAAGATTTTTTACAGTAGGGCTAGAAGCTATACTCACATTGTCGAGTGAGATTATCTGGTCCGACAGAGAATCTCTTTGACCTTTGGGACCAACGACAATGACCTCTGTTTTTTCAGGATTTAAGAGCAGGTAATTCAAGGTCATCCAGGTTTTTGATGTCCTTCACACAGACACTGAGTTTATCTATTTGATCAGTCTGATTTGGTTTCATTGATAAGTACAGCTGAGTGTCATCAGCATAGCAGTGAAAATTAATGCCATGTTTTCTGATAATGTTCCCCAATGGCAACATATACAGAGTAAATAGGATTGGACCAAGCACAGATCCTTGTGGAACACCACAGGCTACTTTAGAACAGGGAGAGGTGCTCTGGTTTATACTAACAAACTGGTACCTATCTGATAGATAGGATTTAAACCATTTGAGGGCGGTCCCTTTGATTCCAATGTCACATTCTAACCTCTGCAATAGAATGTTGTGATCAATGGTGTCAAACGCTGCACTGAGGTCCAGTAGGACCAGGACTGAAGCCAGCCCGTTATCAGCAGCTAGTAGTAAGTCATTTGTTACTTTAAGCAGTGCAGTCTCTGCTCTGAATCCAGATTGAAATTTTTCAAATATATTATTGTCCTGCAGGTGGCGGCAGAGCTGTTTCACCACCACTCGTTCTAGAATTTTTGAGAGGAAGGGAAGATTAGAGATAGGTCTGTAGTTGACTAGTTCATCAGGATTTAGGTTAGGTTTTTTCAAAAGGGGTTTAATCACAGCATACTTAAAGGACTGAGGAACGTAGCCATTTTCTAACGACATATTTATTATGTTATGGATGAAATCTATTATTAGGGGGAGGGCTTCTTTGAGGAGTTTGATTGGAATAGGGTCGAGCATACAGGTTGATGGTTTGGACGACATGATGGCTGAGGTAATCTCCACCTCATCAACAGGAGTAAATTGATCTAATATTATTAGAGGATCCATGTGGGATATTGGCATTACAGACTGGATTTGATAAGAGCTGATTTTTGGAGTAACTTTGTTGATTTTGTCTCTAATGGTTGTAATTTTGTAATCAAAGAAGTGAAGAAAGTCATCACAACTAATGTTCGAGGGGATAAGAGACTCATTAGCAGTGTGGGAGTTTGTCAGCCTGGCTACAGTGCTGAACAGAAATCTGGGGTTATTTTTGTTTACTTCTATTAGATTTGAATAGTATCTGGTTCGGGCTTTCCGCAGAGCGGCCTTATAAGTGAGCAGGCAGAGCTTCCATGCCTTCAGAGACTGCTCAGCGCGCGAGCGGCGCCAAAGCTTCTCTGTGCGTCTTACATGTTGTTTAAGTGTCCTGAGCTGTAACGTGTACCATGGAGCCGGAGGTCTTGGTTTAATGCTTTTCTGCTTCAGCGGAGCTACAACATCGAGAGCAGATTTTAAGGTGAGCATTGTTCTGTCAACCAATTGATCAGTGACAATTGGATTAAAATTATTTTCATTGTCACATGACATATCTTTTAGTAATGGCTCAATAATTTCTTTAAACTCTGTAACCGATTTATCTGATAATGTTCTTTTCATTATAGTTTTTTCTGTGGGGCTGGATAGTCTTTTAGGGTTTTGAGGAAGGACAATTAGATCATTAATCTCAATACTGTAGGTTAGGACGAGATCTAGAGTGTGATTGTGACAGTGAGTCGGCTTATTCACTCTCTGGGTGAAACCGATCCCATCCAGGATTGCGCCAAAAGCATTACTGAGGCAATCACTGCCGTTATCTACATGTATGTTGAAATCTCCAACTATAACAATCCTTTCCCAATTCAAGACTAAACTTGAAATGAAATCAGAAAACTCTGTCAGGAAGTCGGCATATGGACCAGGAGGTCGATAAATTATTATAAATATAACAGCTTTTTGTTTTTTCCAATTGGGGCACGTAATGGAGAGTGCGAGGCTTTCAAAGGAGAGGTATGTATAGTTGGGTTTGGGGCTGAGAATTAGACTGGAATGAGAGATGACGGCTCGAGAGAGCGAGAGTTTTCAGTTTGAGAGAACTCCACCTAAATATGCAGGGTTTGTGTTTAAACATGTGTGAATGAAACACATGAAACACAACTCCAGGTCTGTGATGAGGAAACAACATTAGAACAGATCAGAGTCACATGGACCTTTAATACTTGAAGCCAAAGTATCAATATCGGAGCTGAAAATCCTGGATCAGCTCCTGAGTGCAAAGGGAGCTTTATGATGGAGACCTGACTGATGTGGTCACATTGAATCTCCACTTAATACAGCGCTGTGATCAAAACACTTCTCCCATTGGTGGATTTAAAGCTTCACTGAAACTTCTCAGGAGGGCTGGCCACCTGCTCGTCTCTATGGAGATGTTTTATGGATCTGTTCTGCAGTTATGAAATTATAGACATTTATATGGCTGAAAAATACCTTGAACAAATGTACATTCTTCCTGAGAGTGGGTCTTCACAGAGCTAACACGGAGCTTGGCCTGGTGCTGTGGCTATGGAGATGAAGAAGTTAAACTTCTCTTAAGAAGTTAAATGCCATAGTGTGGAACATTTCAGTCAAATAAATTGTGTCATCACAATGCTAAAATTTCAAATTCCATTTTGATAGTAAAGAACAGAATCGATCCTCGATACCGACTTTGTCTTATTGTTTTAAAAAGATGATTTGGGTCAGAGTTTGTTTATTCTCCCATGTGGTCAGTCAGGAGCATCCAAGAACGGTCTAGGAACTTTCAGGGATGGTCCAGGAACAGTCCAGAAACAGTTCAGGGACAGTCCAGAAACGGTCCAGGAGCGGTCTAGTTTTATCCAATTACGTGACTTTTTTGGATTGAAGCTGGCATTACCGTAACCCTATTTTCAACCTGCTTTAATGAGCATTGAGTTTCGAAACTAGTTTAGTATCGATTCAATCTTCAATACTAGTTTAGTATTGATTTGATTTTCAATTCTTTTGACATCAGACATTAGATTGACAGAAGCAGGTGGCAGACCCAAGTTCAGAGAAAGTTCCACAGTGCATCTTTAAAAATCATATGGTCCAGTTCAAGAGTATCACAAACTCAAAAACACGACTGCCTCAGAAATATGCAGAAGGGTCTTATGGGCGGGGCTTATGGGCGGATCTGCCTCTCTTGATTGGTTGATGCTTTTTGTCGCTCTCTGAATTCTGATTGGTTCTGTCCAGGTTCAAATGTTTTTTCTGATTTAAAATCATCAAGAATCATCTTCATAAAACAATAAATATTTTTAAAACAATTAAAGACTTTTTTATTTCACTTTTTATTGGACTGAGTCGCAACCAGAACCAGGGTCAAAGCCAGGACCAGAACCAAAACCAGGACCAGAGCCAGGACCAGAACCAGGGTTAAGGTTAGAGATCCCAGGACCAGGTCTGAACCAGGACTAAACCAGGTGGAACCATGAGTGGAATGTGCAGTTATGGGAACTGTGCAATGAGTGCAGTGTGCACTGTTTGTTTTTATTTTGACCCTTTTGTGACGCCAGCCCTTTGAACAGCCTTTTTGACTTTAATTTGGTGTGTTTAGATTCATGGTCTAAACCAGCACTAAACCAGGACTAAATCAGGACTGAAACAGTTTTAAACCAGGACTAAACCTGGTCTAAACCTTGTCTGAACCAGGTCAGAACCAGGTCAGAACCAGGTCAGAACCAGGTCTAAACCAAGTCTAAACCAGACCTGAACCTGGTCTAAACCAGGACTAAGCCTGGTCTGAAAGTAGGTCAGAACCCGGTCTAAAACAGGTCTGAACCCGGTCTGAACCTGGTCTAAACTCTACCTTCTCAGTTGTTTCCTCCTGAACTTTCATTCCTCATTCTCGTTCTGAGGTTGAACTGGTTTTACAAGTTTTTAAATAAAACCTAAACTTTGGCTCTGATCCAAAAAGACAAGCCAAGTCCCAGATCAGAAGAAGATCTAATATGCAAATTCTATCAGCGCAGAGTCAGGTTTAACCCTTAACCACAGGCCATGTGCAGACCAAGAGGACTGTGAGAGTCACATAAACTGTTTAATTTTTAAAAAATTAAATTATTTAACTATTTATTGCACGAATCCAAAAGGCTTGAAAACAAGAGCTCTGCATGTTATGTCCATTTATGCAGTGTATGCTAGCACATGTGCGTTTAGATAAACGGTGATTAACAGGACAGTTAGAGTGTGCAATCAGAGAAATTTAGTTCACATTCTCTGTAAGACGATAACATCCAGTCCTACTGAAACTAATCTGATACTTGCTGTGCTCAATGTCTGATCTTTATGTAACAAGTCATTTTTAATTTATGATTTTATTTCTTCTTTTAATCTTGATTTTATGTTTTTAACTGAAACATGGCTTGACAAAAACACAGGTAATGCAATTCTAGTGGAATCAATGCCACCCAACGTCAAATTTGAATCTGAAACATCGGCATACAAAATGGTGGAGTGTGGTGCGTTTAGAGATAATTTAGTTACTCACAGGTTGTCATTTGGGGTGTTTTCATCTTTTGAGTATGTTTCCTTTAAAATTTAGCTAGAACAATCACCCTCCATACTCTACTTAGCTAAATAGGCAAGGCAAGTGTATTTGTACAGCACAATTCCTACACAAAGTAATTCAAAGTGCTTTACAGAATAAGAAAGACATTAAAATCGCAAATCAAAACATAAATTATCACAGATAATCATCATAAAATTACCATTAAAAGAGAAGAGTGCAGAATAAAACCCTTTCAGTCGTATGCACAGCTAAACAGAACTACCTGGATTTAAACATTGTCAAAGTAGGGGCCTGTCTCACATCTTCTTTAGTTGCATAAAACTGAAATGCTGATTCTCCAAGTTTAGTCCTGACTCTGGGCACCAGCAGGAGGTTGGTCCCTGAAGTCCTCAGAGTGTGAGATGGTTCATATGACACTTACATGTTGGTAGAGTGTTTGTCCACTGATTTGAAGGTTGGCGGTTCAAATCCCTCTCTTAGTTGAGCAGTCCGATCCACTGACCTACAGGTTGGTGGTGCAATTCCAACCCTCACATATGAATGCTGTTGTGTCTTTGGGCAAGACCCACCCCAGTGCCCTCCGAGTCCTCTAGTCTCTGTAAGAGGATCCCATGATCCACAGTGTCAAAGTCAGCACTCAGATCTAACAGGATCAAGACTGAGACTTTGCCTGCATCAGTGTTCAGGCAGATGTCATTTGTCACCTTGATAAGATCAGTCTCAGTGCTGTGGTGGGGTCTAAAACCTGACTGGAAAACATCAGAGGAGAGTTGTTCATTTGGAGGAAGTTAATAAGCTGTTGGTAAGAAACTTTTCAAGGACTTTGCCTAAAAATGGCAGATTTGAGATTGGTCGGTAATTGTTCAGTATTGTGGCTCTGCTTTAGGAGAGGCTTGATAACCGCAGTTTTCAAAGCTCTTGGCAATGTTCCAGATTGAAGTGACATATTAATTATAGAAGTGAGTGGTGACAGCAAACTGTTGAGCACAGACTTTAGAAATTTAGTGGGTAACACATCGAGGCAGCATGTAGATGAACTCAGACTGGTGACCATCACTTGGATAGTTTTGTCAGTTACAGGTGCAAAGTGAGTCAGTTCTAAGTGTCTAGGTGGGTGCTGGGTTGTTATTTACGTTGTGGAATTGATGGCATTTTTAATGCCCTGAACCTTGTCATTTGAATACTGCAAACTCATTGCTCTTAGATGTGGAGATTACTTCTAATGGTAGCGGAGCTGGAGGGTTTGTTTACTGTTGCAAACAGGACACGAGAGTTGTTACTGCAACTTCCTGCCTCATGTTCTAATGTTGATTTGTTGAACTCTGTGACTTTGAGCATTTTGAATGTTCTGGACACCATTGTTAAAGTGGTAAAAGATAAGCATGACGCATGTTTCTGCTGTATAAAAGGTGACTTCTGTGGAAGCGCACCTTCCACAGAAGTCACGTCGCATTCTTACGTTACGTCACGTAGGCTTTAAGAGCGTCCGTACCTGCGCGTCGCTCACTTTCACCTGACGCTTGGATCTACTGCTCTGTGTCCTTCTCCACCGGCTCCACTCTGCTTCAACCAGCTGCGCTCCTCCACCGTGCGCTCCTCTACCGTGCGCTCCTCCACCGTGCGCTCCTCCACCGTGCGCTCCTCCACCGTGCGCTCCTCCACCGTGCGCTCCACAAGGAACAAAGCCCGGTCTGGAGAAGTCTGGAGCCCGTCTCGGGTTTAAAACGAGCTCTGCACCACCGCATTCCCCACGCGAGCAGCCCACGGAGCCGTGTCTGGAGCCGCGCTTGGAGCCGTGTTTGGGGCTGTAAGGTCACATTTGCGCAGAATTTTAGGATGAATCTTAAATTTGGATCTGTGAGATAAAGAGTGAGATAGTGAGATAAGAGTGAGATCTGACAAAAACTCGTACATCCCTGCTCCTGTTTTGAGTGTGTTATTTTTATATTTGAGCCTCATGAGACGGAGCCGCGTGTCTCACTGAGCTCCTGTACAAACATAAATAAATAAATAAATAAATAAATAAATAAATAAATAAAAGCGGCAAACGTAATGAACGTTCAGATGACGTCATTTTGAATGGACAAGAGCCAAACAGTACTCGAGTAAGAGGAAAAAGGCTTTGGGAAATGTATAATATATTACTTGAGTAAGAGTACTGTTACTTCAATAAAAATATTACTTGAGTAGAAGTAAAAGTATGCTGCTAGAGTAAATGTACCCGAGTTAATGTACCCAAGTAAATGTTCTAGAATAAATATACCCGAGTAAATGTACTCGAGAAAATGTACTCGAGTACTTCTAAAAATATTTTTATTTTGATCACAGGTTTAAAGGCACACTATGGAACTTTTCTAACAGACTTGCCACTGGTTGTCTGTTGCCATGGAGATGATATTGCTTTGCCACGAAACCGGGATGTTCCACAGTATGGCATTGAACATATCTATTTAGCATGTATTTGATTATGGCTGCAGGGTCTCCTCTCTATAGATCTGATCTGTAAATCTGAACCTGTGAGAAGTAAAGTTTAATGCCACAACTACAACTACACAACTACACTCGAGGCAGAGAGATCACATCTCCATGAAGACAAGCAGACGAGCCAGAAAAGTTGCATAATGAACTTTTTAAAAACACAAAACACCTGAGTGGTCTCTGATCTAATGTTTCCTCATCTCAAACCTGCAGAAAACACTCTGTTCCACCTTGTGATGTCATGTGGTGATACAGGAAGTGCTCCACTGTGTTTTTAAACTCCATACACCTTCACTAGAATCATTTGGATCATTTCAGTCCTGGAATTGCCAATCTCTACTGAACTAAAGGTAAAAGGAGCTGTTAAAACTACCACTTCATGACATCACAAGGTGGAACAGAGCATTTTGAGCTTTGGAGATGTAGACAGACTAAAGTGTTACTCAGACATGTGTGATTGAAACAAAACACAACTCCAGGTTGGAGCTCACAGGGATCAGGGGTCAGGAGTCAGTCTGTTTGATGTTGCAGCTTTAACAAACTGAAGTTGGAGCCTCCACATTTTCAAATTGATGCTTTGTCTTGACATTTTTTAACCTGTAATTTCAACGAACGAGCCACACACCGAACGAGTCACACTCACTCCAGTGTCACGTCAGAGACTGTCAGGTGAGGAGAGGAGTATCAGAGGGGGGTCAGGTGAGTCGGTAGGTAGTAAAAGATTTCTGTGTCTGAGAAAAACACATCATAAAACGAGCGTCTTTTTCACAAATACCTGCCACAGTTTGAGTTGAAGGAGACGCAGTCTGAGTGTACTGTTCACAGTGAGTGCCTTGATAATAACAGATTAAAGATTACTCAAAAATTAGTCACTCCAAATACAACTTCAGAGGCACAATGAGAGGAAATGACTACAACATGGTTAACGGCGCCTTCTCTCCTGCAGGTCCTGCTCCACCTCCTGCTGTCCTCCCCCTTCATCATGGTGCCGCCCTGTGAGGAGGAGGCGGTGCAGTTGGAGTGTGTGGTCTGCTTCTGCGTGTACTCACGGTCAGAGAGGATCCCTCGGATGCTCCACTGCAGACACACCTTCTGCTCCGTGTGTCTGGAGACGATGGCCTGTCTGAAGGGCAGTGTCAGGACCGTGGCTTGCCCCCTCTGCCGCTGGATCACATGCACCAGCGCCACCCTCACCCTCCCGGGGGCACTCTGGGTGAACACCGACATATGGGACCAGATCTCAGAGGAGCAGCTCCGAGAGAAAGGGATCAATTTGGAACTAGACAGACAAGAGACAATCAAGGCTCAGACGTGAGTCCTGGTTTATACCTGGTTTATACCTGGTTTATACCTGGCATCTGACTCAAATATTTCTTTTTTCAGGCTGGATATGAAACCGTCTCTGTTCAAGTCGACTCTACATAAAATATTCAGCTGTGTTTAACAGAGCCACACCTGCTGAGACAGAATCTACTACTACTACTACTACTAGTAGTAGTAGTAGTATCACTGCTGCTCTTCTGTGTACCCAAATATTTTTAGACTAAAGACCTGAGACCTGGAGGATCTCTACTCCATCTAGTACTTTATATGTACTACATATACTACTGGAACTATCACTACTAGTACTATGCCTCCAAACAGGGGCATGGTCATACTGAATACTACTTTGAGCTTGTGTTCAGCGCTAAAACAGGTCTAATGTGAATAATTTTTGTTGGCTCCTTCTAAATGTTCAAAACACTTTCATGTTGTGATTAAGTCTGTGAACAAAATGTGAACTTTCTCAAACTTATTATTGAATCATTAAAACTGTAAGCATAAACTGTACATACTGTTATGCAAATATTTGTCAAATGTTACTTTTTGTGATTTTTTTTTAATCAATAAATAAAATTAAATTTATTTTAATAAACGTGCCTCATTAAATAACATGACATACAGGGAAAGGCAGAGATGCTGTAAACCCACTGTCGCTTAAACCATCTCAGATAAAATGTCCCTGACCTGTGGGGTGCCCCAGGGGTCAATCCTGGGACCCTTGTTGTTCAATCTCTACACGCTGCCGTTAGGCCAGTTAATACACAGCAATAATGTGTCCTACCACAACTATGCAGATGACACTCAGATCTATAGTGGGGCAAAAAAGGATTTAGTCAGCCACCAATTCTGCAAGTTTTCCCTTTTAAAAAGATGATGTAATTTTCACCATGGGTACACTTAAACTATGAAAGACAAAATGAGAACAAAAAAAAAATCAGAAAATCACATTGTCTGATTTTAAATAATTTCTTTACAAATTATCGTGGAAAATAAGTATTTGGTCAATAACAAAAGTTCGTCTCAATACTTTGTTATAAACCCTTTTCTTTGGCTATGACAGAGGTCAAAAGTTTTCTGTAAGTCTCCACAAGGTTTTCTCACACTGTTGCTGGTAGTTTGGCCCATTCCTCCTGCAGATCTCCTCTAGAGCAGTGATGTTTTGGGGCAGACTTTCAACTCCCTCCAAAGATTTTCTATGGGGTTGAGATCTGGAGACTGGCTAGGCCACTCCAGGACCTTGAAATGATTTTTACAAAGCCACTCTATTTGCTTCTCCAAACACAACAAGCAGAGTTTTACCCAAAAAATTCTATTTTGGCTTCATCTGACCATATGACATTCTCCCAATCCTCTTCTGGATCATCCAAATGCTCTGTAGCAAACGTCTGACAGGCCTGGACATGTCCTGGCTTAAGCAGGGGGACACGTGTGGCACTGCAGGATTTGAGTCCCCGGCAGTGTAGTATGTTACTGATGGTAGCCTTTGTTATTTTGGTCCCAGCTCTCTGCAGGTCATTCACTAGGTCCCCCGTGTGGTTTTGGGATTTTTGCTCACCGTTCTTGTGATCATTTTGACCCCATGGGGTGAGATCTTGCATGGAGCCCCAGATCGAGGGAAATTATCAGTGGTCTTGTATGTCTTCCATTTTCTAGTTATTGCTCCCACAGTTGATTTCTTCACACCAAGCTGCTTACCTATTGCAGATTCAGTCTTCTCAGCCTTGTGCAGGTCTGTAATTTTGTTTCTGGTGTCCTTTGACAGCTCTTTGGTCTTGGCCATAGTGGAGTTTGGAGTCTGACTGTTTAATGTTGTGGACAGGTGTCTTTTACACTACAATGAGTTCAAACAGGTGCCATTAATACAGGTAATAAGTGGAGGACAGAGGAGCCACTTATAAAAGTAGTTACACGTCTGTGAGAGCCAGAAATCTTGTTTGTAGGTGACCAAATACTTATTTTACTGAGGAATTTACCAATTAATTCATTAAAAATCCTACAATGTGATTTCCTGGATTCTTTCTCCCCATTCTGTCTGTCATAGTCTCATCTTTTTAAGTGAGAGAACTTGCACAATTGGTGGCTGACTAAATACTTTTTGCCCCACTGAATGTCTCTCAGATCTATGTCTCACTGCAGCAGGTGAATATGGACCAGTGGATTCATTCTGCCACTTCATCCAACAGGTCAGTGTGTGGATGTAAAACAACTTTCTCCAGCTAAACTCAGACAAGACTGAAGTCATAGTTTTTTAAATAGAAAAAAAACAAGAGGTCTGCCAACTGAACATTCCAGGCAGGGACATCTCCATGGAGATGAGCAGGTGGCAGACCCTCCACCACAGTGCAGTCCTTTATCAATGAGCGGGCTTGCATTTCCATAAACCTGACTCTTATTTGGCCTGTGGGGCCAGGGACTAACCCCAAACTGAACCAGAACTGAACCAAAATTAAATATCACAGGACTAAAAAACATGGAGAATTTGTGAAGAAAGTGAAACCGTGTTCATCGAAGGAGAGGGAAATGTGATTTTGTTTGTAAATGATGAGCGACCAATGAGATCCTGATTCACAGGAGTCATTGAAATAAACAAATCTTATTGGACCATGATTTTTGGTTTAGTGATGCCCCGATGTCGATACTTTGGCTTTGGTATTGATCGAGGTTCAACTAAATGTGTTAATCTTTTAACGCCTGAACTGTAAAAATACACCTTTAATTCTCAGACGGTAGTGCGGTTCTTAAGGGGTGGGGTCAACTTGGGGGTGGGCTCAGGCTCCAGGTCGATGACAACATGAACCACACTGCCACAATTATGTCGCCCTGTATAAATAATATGAATATCAGTATCCTCTTCTCCTCCCCCCTCCTCATATTTTTCTGTTATTCCGGTTAAACTATGTGGTTTTGTGATTCCTGCACAGAATTTGGGACTTTTTACATTCCTGTGAATCTGGGACAAACATGTTTGAACTGTCTTTGTGTAACCGGTTCATATATATGTATAATTAATGTATAATTACACAAAATGCTGCTTTTGTTTGTCACAGTTTTGTCCATACCTGGTGTTTTGATTTTATGTGCAGCCTTGGTCCTCCAGCCGCTTCTTCTTTGTTTTTCTTTCTTCTTCGTGTGTCCCTCGCCTTGCTCCTGGTATAAATTCGGGGTTTGACTCTCGCCTCTTCCCTTTGCAAACCCGTATTGGGAAGAGGTCAGTCATTCATTGTAATCCCAAGTGTCCTCTTTTAATTGTCTTTATCTTTGTATACATCTGTGGTTATATTTTATTTGTATTTAAGTTAATATTGATCTCCTGTGTCGTTTCGTTGTTTTTGTTTGTTCATGTGAGCAAGTGCGGGAAGATGTTGATTTTCTCTATTGTCTTTTGTTGTATAGTGTGGGCTGGACCGATGTGTAGCGGCACGTGTTCATAAAGTTTTATGCTTTTTATTGAACAGGTATGTTGTTGTTAGCCCTTTGCAAACCCGTATTGGGAAGAGTGTGGGCTGGACTGATGTGTAGCGGCACGTTTTCATAAAGTTTTATGCTTTTTATTGAACAGATTAAAGGTTCAAAAGTCCCCGTGGTGTCTTGTGGCTCCATAGCACCCTTACAACACAACGCAGAAGTCCACCGGTCACATTTGTTTAAAAGTTTAACACTTGTTCAAACACTATCATAAAAACATAACATTTGATTTACGATTCCTGCAAAACTTTTAAGACATTTTCTATGTTTTATATGCACTCAAATAGTTAAACTGTGGCAACACATTTGGGCTGTGTCTTTAACCTGCCTGAAACCTGCTTGAAACTCTTCCGAAAACGAATGTAAAACTTCGAACTTGGGAATGACCCATGTGTTAAAATGTCAGAATTGTGCAAATATTTCACCTATAAAAGAACAAAAACACAGGAACAATGAGACGCTTAAAAGGTAAGTCTGACAGGTGCCAGCTCTCATAGGTCATAGTGCTGTCCAGCCACATAGACTCTTTATATAAATGGACCTAGCTTACCTGCTAGCCGCCGTGTTCCAAACGCAGTTAGCAGGTTAGCCACATCCATTTATATAAACAGTCTATGGTATAATTGCATTAGCTTTAAATGACGAGTCTCTGGCCGTGTCCCAATTCGCCAAATGCACCCTTTTGAAGGGTCCCTTTGAAGTACTCTTCAAAGTGTAGTTTGAAGGTTCCGGACGAGAATCTGCCCTCCTCAGTGTAGCCGCCATCTTGCTGAAGTGGGACAGGCCCACACCACGGACCACACTTCCACCGCTGTCTTTGAGCGTACGATACGTACATTACGTACGTTATTTTTAATGATTTATTATTTAATAGAAAAAAAGTCAAGATGTCGTCGTCATAGCCGTTTCTTTCTGTTTAGATTGAATATCAATAGGCAAATATAACGTTCGAGGTGATTTTTTTACTCAATTGTAGCTACTTCATAACTTAAACAAAATATACCTTGTGAAAACGTAATAACAGAGACAGAGGTAACAATATCATTTCTACATTCATAGTCTATAAACCAGAGACACTGATTAGTTGTACATATAGTGGGATATTACAGTTTAATGGTTCGGTATTTTGGCCAGTGGCTACACCACTTTAATAACAGTAGAGGGCGCCGTTTCCCTTCTATGCCGTGCCAGTTCTTTCCATCTTATTATTATAAGGTATTTTCTAGCAGTGCAGCGCTACATCAAGCTAGTGTCTTGATTTACTAACACGAAAGTAAATGACACGTGCCCACGAGGGGCGCAGACCTATGGAATGTACCGGAACACATGAAGATTTTGTGCACGTCTCAGGACTCTCCTGTCCTTTCCTCAGAGTCTGTTGCTTCATTGTTCACATTACCTGTGTGCAACTCATTAAACCCTTCTGACTTTACGTTTCAGTCTCTTGGTCTTTGACGCTTAAAATAGAAATGAACATTCTTACATTATTCTTATTGCAGTAATAATTTTTAATGATAATGTCTCTTATTGTCTAGCAATAACTCCACATTCCTTTATTCCATGTAACTCCTTTTTAATCATCAAACACACTGTACAGATCTTTATTCAGATTTAACAGTTTCATGTCGCACTGATGAGGTAAACCAGTACAAACATTTGAATGTATATTGCGCAACGGACTCCATTTTCTTCTCTTTTTTGCGTAGCCGCGGTGCATGATGGGATATAGAAGTGCGTGAAGTGTGCACGGATGCACGCTTCGGTTACGTCCGATCTCCATGGAAACGGTGGAAAGGGAAGGGCAGGTTTGTCGGCCGCAATCAGTAGGGTGCGTTGAAATGGGACAGCCCTTGTTGCGCCGGAAATTACGTAACTGCCCTTCGATGCACACTTCGAATGGTGATTCTAAGGCCAGTTTGACAAATTGGGACACGGCCACACCCTACTGAATGCGGCCGACAATTAATTTAAGTGACCCTTATACTCCGTAAGGAGCAACGGCCCCGATGGTCACAAAGTCAATTTAAGTACAGGATCTTTTTTTTTTTTTTAAGAATCAGGTTTAGGTTAAGGGTCAGGGGTAATTCACGTTAGCAGCTTTAAAAACGTGTCACTTACAGCTTTATCCCAACTTACAAATTAAACCTGCCAAAAATATCACATTTTAGGGCTGTTCATAACAGAGGCTAACGTGTTACCACAGCAACGAGAGACTTTTTAACTTCCGTCCCGTCTGAACCTGACCATCAGAGCTGACGTTCGGAATCAGAAGAAAAGCAGACAGTGACGTGTGCAGTTTTTTTTATTGAAAAGAGTTTCAGTTTCGTTTCCCTGAAGCACGAGCCTTTGAGACCAGACAGTGACATTCCACAGAAAATCAAACATTCAACAGAAACAAACCCAAAACCTTCCACCAAAAAGTCATTTGAAACTGAAAAGCCTCCTGTCTTCTTCAGGATGGAGACATGGGTTTATCTGGAATTAAGTCAGCTTCACACTTCTCATTATTTTTCCCGATTACAATTCCAAACTAATTAAATAAGAGTTTAAAAGTTTTTAGGCTGAACAGCTGTAGGACCTGTTTAACCATAAAAAAACAAAAACACAACAAGAAAATTACCATAATAAAAAAAAAAAACATTAAATCTGTCACTGGACAAAGTTTCAGCGTGAAGACATTTCGCTGCTCATCCGAGCCACTTGGATCAGATTACTGCTGGACACTGCCTTATATCTGTCTGAAGGGCGGCGCTAACTACAGTGAAACTGGAAACGGGTATTGTTTACAGTTTCAGGCTTCATGGGCCTACTGGCTAGCTCTATTCTTTGTTTCCTTTGTTTGCTTTGTGTCTGAGGATGGAGTTATAGATGGGAGACAGGTGATGTCTGAGGCCCCCATTCCTTTCCTAAAAAATATAAATAAATTAAATTGCTTCTTTAACTCCCCTCTCAAACAATTTTTCTCTGGCTCAGATCTGAACCTCACCATCTTCAAATGAGTGGTTAGTGTCTTTGAACTGGAATGGTGGCTTCAGACATCAGCTATCTCCCATCTATAACTTTATCTTCAGACACAAAGGAAACAGAACTGCAGGGCTAGCCCTTTAATGTCGCATGCCGGCCCTTTAAGATCACATGCGCCAGCCCTTTAAGGTGGCATCATCTTATAACTGAACAGCCTCTTTGACAAACTTTTAAATTCTATTTATTTAAATTCTGAAAACGTAAAAGGGAAAAACTCCTTAATTTTCACTGAACAACTTTAAACTGTCAAAAATGACATTTTTGAAAACATGAAATCGACTGGCCAGGGTCATTAGAAAGGTCAGAGATTCACAGATACAGAGTCACGCTGAGAGTCAGACTGGCCTCAGTGTCAAGTACAGCCGTCCTGGACTCACCAGTCCCCGGGACGCCTGACCGGCGCCATTACTTTGCCTAGAATGTTCTGCAGTATGGCATCATTGGGATTAAACTTATCTATGGTGACAAATAAGTGGAGCCTCCAGACCGAGTTACAGGTCAGATCTGTCGATAGGCAAGTCCACCTGTGTTTTTGAACAAAGCACTGTAAGTGAATAAATGTGAAGCTCATCTGTTTAATGCTACACTGCGGAAATTCCAGACAGGGAAATAACATCTCCATGGAGACAGCAGGGGGCAGACCAGAAAAGTTACATAAGGTCCTGTATCACAGACTGATCCCTGTGAGCTCCATATTCTAATGCTACTCCTCAAAAACACACCTCCAAAGCTCAAAATGCTCTGTTCCACCTTGTGATAAAATGGTAATATAGGAAAAGCGTTTTCAGTTTGGGAGAAGAACTCAGCCTAAATCTGCAGAGATTGTGTTAAACATGTGAACCAAACCACAACTCCAGGGTTTGTGTGTTAAACATGTAAAACAAACACAAATTCAGGTCCGTGACAAGGACACATTAGGACAGAAACATGTGGAACTTTATCTTCGTATTTAATAAGAGGAATAAAAGCTCTACTAAACTCCTCTAAACATGATCCAGTCTCTGCAGATGTGTGTGTATGTGTATACATATTCTACATATACACACACACTACACTGTACTTGATGAGTGGCCAGTCTGAAGCCCAGAGCCTGCCGTTTCATAGATCGGTCTTACAGTTTCTGTGGAGTTTTTTAGAGTTTCAGACATGATCTATTATTAATCTAACATTAAACATCGGTGCATTTTAAAACATCACAGTTTTTCATTACGTCGTCCTCTGCTCCTCGAGAACCTTCGCTAAAATAAACAAAAACATTTAAATAAGAACAGGACACAGGAACAGAACGAGGAACGTCCTTAGATTAAAGAGCCCTTTACTAAAGTGAGGCTTTAACAATGTATATGCCTTTAAAGTGACACTGTAAAGATGTGTTTGCCTTTAATGTGACGCTTTAAAGATGTATATGCCTTTAAAAAGACACGCCCACTTCTACTCAAGCAGCAAACACAGATTTAAAAAGTGAAGTCAAATATCTTAAACTTATATAAACTCGAGTTTGTGCCAAGAGATTGTTTTCACCAACACGTCTCATTGCTAGAAAATCATGATTTGGTGTTACTCGCTTATTTCCATGGAGACCGGTAAAGAATGTGGAACATTTCAGGGAAAAGAACTTAATCTACAGAGAGAATAGGCCCCTGCATCTAAAAACAAAAGTCACCGAGTCCCTCAGGGCAGATGTTTAGAAAGTCTCAGTCTCAGACTCAGGTGGAGACTTTGTTAAAAACGTGACTTTAAGAGCCTTTAAGGACCTGTAAGAGACTTTAAGAGCTGTCTAAAGCCTGAGGTTTTTGGCCTCAGAGACAAACACTTCTCTTCATATTAGTCTACCATAAAACTTTAAAATATGTTTTTGTAAAAAGTTGCTTTGATAAAAAGCAGATTCACTTGAGTAAAAATGGGCGGGGAAAGTTCCAGAAAGGCTTCATGTTTCCATGGTGACAGGAGGATTCTCTCTTCACACAAAATTAAAATGACAGATTTAAAACACCTTAAAATGACAAATGTACATCAGAATAAAACACGGTTTACAAGAAAGATATGAAGAAAGTAATGGAACGATAACACTAACGCCCCCTGCTGGAACAGCCAGAACACAGAACTTACCCCACTGGAACAGTCAGAACACAGCACTACCACCCTCTGCTGGAACAGTCAGAACACAGCGACCCTTTAAAATGACTTCGAACAGAATTATTCATAGGGATTTTAACCATTTAATACTTGTTACTTTTTAGACGGTTTTAAAGGTTCTGTTTTACACAAGTGAGGTCCATGTTCTAATGTTCTCCTCAAAACCACACTGGTCTCTCTACATCTCCAAAGCTCAAAATGCTCTTTCACCATGTGATGTCATGAAGTGGTAGTTTAAGTGAACAGCTCCGTTTACCTTCAGTTCAGTTGAATCATTTTGATAATTTCAGCCCTGGAACAGCCAATCTCTATTGAATGTGTATGGATACTTCCTGTATCACCACATGATGACATTACAAGCTGGAACAGAGTGCTTTCAGTTTAAGAGAAGAACTCGACCTAAATAAGCAGGGTTTGTGTTAAACATGTGTGAATGCAACAAACAACTCTAGGTCTGTTTGAGATGAGGAAACATTAGGACATAGATCAGAGTCATGTGGAACTTTAAGGTATTTTTCTCATTTCATTTGATTTAAATCTTTTGACTAATTAGTCCTAAAAAACAGACCAAAAATCCAGGTTCCATTTTGAAGTCATTTTAAAAGGTGTGGATGTGTTTTTTATAGGTAGGGGTATTGCGATATGCGTCTGGGGCTTAGCTGGTAGGCTGTGTAGGCTTCGGAGCTCATGTATGAGGATCCAGAGGCGAACTGGTGCTGGTAAGAGGGCAGAGAGGGATGCAGCAGCCCACCCACGGACTCCTTTCTCTGGGTAGAGTCTCTCCGGGAGGTGGGGGCGGTGCCCGCAGTGCCCGAGGTAAGCAGGTGGTCCAGCGCTTGCGTGGCCGAAGACAGGGCACTGGAGGCAGGGTAGGAGTAGAGGGAGGCCCCTGAGCTGCTGGAGGTCAGAGCGGAGACGTCGGAGAAAGAGAAGTGAGAAGAAGGGAAGGAGCGAAGGAGAGACGGATCAGAGAGTGAGGAGGGGTCCTGGGACGAGGAGACCACAGACTGAGCCTGAGAGGGAGAGACGGAGGAGGGGGAGGAAGAGTGGGAGGGGGAAGAGAGAGGAGAAGGGAGGAGAAGGGAGAGGGGGAAGGAGAGAGGAAGAGAAAAGGAGAGATAGGAGTAGAGAAAGAGAGTCAGGAAGAGAGAGAGGAGCGAGAGGAGGGAGGAGAGAGGAAGGGAAAAGGAGGGTGAGCGAGAGAGAGAGAGAGGGAGGAAGAGAGGAGGGAGAAAATCATAAAAAAAGGTCAATACATTATAGAAGTAGTAACCTGACCAACCGATCGTTTTCCCATTGATACTCAGCAGCAGTGTTGGGAGTAACAGCATCAAACTATAACGGCATTACTAACTGCGTTACTTTTTCAGTAACGGAATAATCTAACTAATTACTTTTCCCAGCGTCGTAACGCCGTTACCGTTACTGACAATAAAATGTGGCGCGTTACTTTTAATTGAGTTCACTCTGCTCTTCATCAGAGTCTCAGAGATAAAAGGTTTGTTTGAGATGAGGCGGGCGCAGATACGACGCTGTCGATCGGTGCGCAGTGCATGCCAGTTAGTTTTGTGTCCAAGATGCCACCGACTTGCTCTGACGTAACTTGTACGCCAGTAACGGGAAATTTTTGAGCACAGCAGCTCTCCACCGACTGCGGCCACCTGCATGGACTACAAACGCGTAATGCATGATGGGAAATGATGTCCTGTCCACAGGTGCATTCACAGCGGATTGGGTCCGAGTTGTGTTTTGATCAGAAATGTGACTGTGTTCTCTCCAAAGAGGAACAGGCTCAGATCAGAGGTGATTAATATTTGAATACTGGACAGAGAATTACAGTGTGTGGCCAGAGAAGGTTAAAGGTTTTGTCTTATTTTACATGGTTTACATTTGAATGCCTTAGTTTTGCAAAACATGGTAACGAATCTTTTCAGTATTTTACTCAAAGCACTTTATTGTTTATTTTAATGAAGAAAATACTTGAAGTACAGTTGACTGAAATTGTGTGACATGTTGATTTATTTGCACTTCAAATGAAATGTTTTATATTTTTTAAAATTTTTGATAAATTCTATAATTTACTTGGAAACAAATGCAAAATAATTGCAATCTGTTAAAGTAAAATAAATGTTAAAGGTTCACATCTGTTGTGTTTTTATTGTTTTAACATAAGTAACGTGGAGTAAAGTAACGCGGAGTAGTTACTTTGCCTAGTAACTAGTTACTTCTCCCAAAAAGTAACTGAGTTACTAACTCAGTTACTTTTTGGGAGAAGTAACTTGTAACTATAACTAATTACATTTTTGAAGTAAGATGCCCAACACTGCTCAGCAGTGATGTCACTACATGTACATCTATGGTGGAATGTTCTGCAGTTATCATTAGACACAATGCACACATTAGCAAACACTGCCAAACTGTTTTAAGATCTGTTTTGTATTTAAGTTTAACGATTTAAAAAGCACATTTTGAGGAGCCTGTGGTCAGTCCGCGCGTTCATGACCCTATTTAGGAGTTTAATTTTCAACAAAAAGGTGAGAGTGACTCACTGAAAAACTGTTGGCTAATGCTAATGCAAGTTTGTGACTGTAATGTTATTTGAGAGGGGCTTGTTTAACAGCACAAATCCACTCACCTGTTTGAGTTCAGATGAGTCAGTTCTTTACAGGCAGATTGTGTTAAAACAAAGCTCAGATTAAAGTCTAACAGCGCTTAAGACAGAGCAGTGCCTACAGTTAGCATCACATCCCCAGGGAATGTCGATGACATCAGGTTTAATGGATCAATAGAGTCTGAAGTCTCAGAGGAAAGATGGAAAGCGGAAGTGCACATTTTCTCTATTTGAATGCAAGTTTTGAGCTAAAATTAGTTTGGACAATGCTGCATTTTGTAAAAAGTGTGAAAACTCGGAGGCTCATGATTTATCTGCTTTTACAATCCCTGAATGTTTATAAATGAAAGTAAAGACATTGTTTGGACTGGTCAGATTTATGACAGACATTTAACAGATTTGAGCTCACACTGTGGGGACAAGAGACCTGAGTCTGTTACATCCAACAGAACTGAGGAAACTGTTTAAAATGTTTTTCGCAGTCTACAGCCTCCTGTGACAAAAACACTGGGGTCATAGAACTGTCGGCTGATGAGACACAGGTGATGCATGAAATAGATTCATGTTATCACCTGCATTTGACCCAACACTGCGCTAGAGAGGTGTTAACCTGCTGCCAGCACAAACTACGTGGTCTACCGTCGGCACATGACTACGACAGCACAGATATTAATGAGAGCTGCAAGTTTAATCATGATCAAACCGAAATCACAGTTGAAAATGAAAATAAGCATTTTTGAAATGTGTACTATTGTGGACTGCATTTAGCAGTTTGCATTTATACAAATGTCCAGTGGATCTGCATAATATTTTTTAAATCCTAATTTCACTCTACCCTGTGATAGTTTTGTAATTTTCTTAATGTCCTAGTCATTACAGGTTTGAAGGAGTCAAATCTGTCCACAACCTCAAACAGTCAAAGTCAGACTCCAAACTCCACTATGGCCAAGACCAAAGAGCTGCCAAAGGACACCAGAAACAAAATTGTAGACCCGCACAAGGCTGGGAAGACTGAATCTGCAATAGGTAAGCAGCTTGTTGTGAAGAAATCAACTGTGGGTGCAATTATTAGAAAATGGAATGGAAGACATACAAGACCACTGATAATCTCCCTCGATCTGGGGCTCCACGCAAGATCTCACCCCATGGGGTCAACATGACCAGAAGAACGGTGAGCAAAAATCCCAAAACCACACGGGGGACCTAGTGAATGACCTGCAGAGAGCTGGGACCAAAGTAACAAAGGCTACCATCAGTAACATACTACACCGCCAGGTCTCGAATCCTGCAGTGCCACACGTGTCCCCCTGCTTAAGCCAGGACATGTCCAGGCCTGTCAGACGTTTGCTACAGAGCATTTGGATGATCCAGAAGAGGATTGGGAGAATGTCATATGGTCAGATGAAGCCAAAATAGAACTTTTTGGTAAAAACTCAACATTGCGTGTTTGGAGGAGAAAGAATATTGAGTTGTATCCAAAGAACACCATATCTACTGTGAATCATGGGGGTGGAAACATCATGCTTTAGGGCTGTTTTTCTGCAAAGGGACCAGGACGACTGATCCATGTAAAGGAAAAAATTAATGGGGCGATGTATCGTGAGATTTTAAATGAAAACGTCCTTCCATCAGCAAGGGCATTGAAGATGAAACGTGGCTGGGTCTTTGAGTACAACAATGATCCCAAACACACTGCCCGGGCAACGAAGGAGTGGCTTCGTAAGACGCATTTCAAGGTCCTGGAGTGGCCTAGCCAGTCTCCAGATCTCAACCCCATAGAAACTCTTTGAAAGTCTGTGTTGCCCAGCGACAGCCCCAAAACATCACTGCTCTAGAGTAAACAGAAAACGTTTGACCTCTGTCATTGCCAACAAAGGATAGATAAAGTATTGAGATGAACTTCTGTTATTGGCCAAATACTTATTTTCCACGATAATTTGCAAATAAATTCTTTAAAATCAGACAATGTGCTTTTCTGGATTTTTTTTCTCATTTTGTCTCTCATAGTTGAGAGAGGCCTGTAATTTTTTATCAAAGATACGCTTCATCTTTTTAAGTGGGAGAACTTGCATAAATGGTGGCCGACTACCGGTACTTTTTTGCCCCACTGTAAGGCCCATAATCCCACTGTGCAGTGGGCAGAGCTAGTGGACTCCTGGACATGGCATACATCATACTGAGAGGTCTAAGTGCATTGGGTCATGTCTGCCCCCGTCCAGAGTCTCTGAGGAGGAGCTGGTCCTGCAGAAGACCTGTGGGGCATCTATGGTTCATCCAAGCGCATGCTGTGTGCTGCTGTTCCTTATGTGCCCTACTATAGCAGTGTGTGCGGAAAGTTTAGGTTTAACTTTAATTTCGTAAAGTGTTTATCTTTGTGAAAAGTGAACAGGTGGATTACTGCGGCTTAATGAGTTTGTTTTGGACTGATGCATGGTTCAGTAGGAGGGGAACAGTGCAGAGTGCGCGCACACACACACACACACACACATATATACACGCAGACACACACACATGCACCTGTTTGTGTTTTACTGACTTTATAATGTGTAAGTGTTTCCTTTCTGATTGTTATAAACCATCTTTACTCAGATGTTTCCTTATAAACTGACCTAAAGCGCCTTTGACAAGGGAAATTACATAAATGTTAATGTCACAATCCTACATTAAGAAATCAAATGACTGAGTTGAAACTTTAATGTCATAAAAATGGACTAAATGACCTTAACCACTTGGCGTTCCCAATCTACACATCAAATGAAAGCTACGGAATTCATCTTTCTGAATATGTAAACCATTTACACCTGTAATCACCACAGTGCTGACAGGAAAGACGTTTTAACAGAGAAGTCAGAAATATGGATTTGGACTTCACTTACCATTGAGCGCTCTGGTTCTGTCAAACATCAACATATTCACACAAAGTTGGTCTCATTCGTTCTGTAAAGGTCCAGAGAATATACTCCAGTCAAGAAATTATGTCCACAAAGGAAGTTAGAGCCTCCATGTCCAATCTGCTGCAGGAAAGTGAAATCTGTTCCGTCACTTCTCTGCATTTCTTTTGTCAATAATAAACTTTTGACAGCGCCAACTTTATTCCTCAGCACAAAACGAACTTGTTAGCTTGTGATTGACACCAAAGTTGGCCAATAAGGTGGGGTGGGGTTACTGGAGCCGACACTGAATGAGAGCTACAGATGACCGAAAGAGTACGCCCCACTCTCCCCCTTGTAGAATCAAGCTGTTACATTACACACGTTTAGTGATGTTTTCCCCTTAAAGCGCATGAACTATGGAACACGCTGATGCATGACATGCAGTGGTTTACTGTAAACAGACGGAGTTTGCTGCGCGCGTAAAAGGAGGAGACTGGATACAAAGATCCGCGCGTAATTGCATAATTTTATGCAGCAGTTTTGCATTTTAAAAATGACGAAACGGACAAAACAAAGGAAGTACGCGATAAAGGACACTGTGGATGTTTGTACAAGTTAAACTAGAGGCATCTCGGACCCGGAGCGGTTCGTAGAACCGAGTGACGATCTCATGGTGGACTCAGGAGTAGAGGGACCTTATGATTTGATGGACTGGATGCTGTTCCTGATCGGTAAGCGTGGTTTATTCTGCTATTGACTTAATTGTGGGTCAAATGTGTAATCATTATGTGTAATCATTCACATTAGCTAATGCCAATCTGCGCCCCCCGACCACCACCAATCATCACACACACCACTTGGGCGAAGTGTCTTGCCTAAGGACACAATGACAGAAAGGTCAGAGCGGGACCAAAGCTCTAACCACTGAGCCACTGTTGCAGAATGACTCACTGTACAATCATGTACAGTGTGTTCTTAGTTTTCAGTGTGTGTTTGTTTACATTTTGAAGTGTGTGTGTGTGTTTGTTCACTATTTGCAGTGTGTGCTTTGTAAATATATATTTTGACCCGTACCACTTGTTTTGACTGTATTTTATACACAAATGATATGATATATAAATGTACAGTAATAGAGCAGCTTAGTGTGCAGATACAGATTTCTCTCAGTGTGAGTTTTCAGTAGAGCCCTCACTGATGTCTGTGGGTTGAAACATTCAAAAGGTATTGCAAAATGTCTTCATTTGGATAGGTTTGGAGAGGCCTGGACTTACTCATGATAAAATTATTGTAAAACTCTAATTGTTATAGGTATTGACCTCAAATTTGAAATGTAAGTGGTCAACAATTTTGTCAGTTGAGATATAGTGTATTTTTGCTTTAGCTTTCTACACCTTCATTTTCACAAAAAAAATGTAGGCGAGGATGAGAATATATTTTTTTTTAATGAGTGTTCCAAAATGTGTAAATGCTCAGCAGATATACTTACAGTGATTCTGACTGTAGGGTGTTACCTTTACAAAGACCCCAAACTTGTGTATTTACTACTGAGGGTTCAATAATGGTGATTATTTTAATTTGGAGAGGTCAGAACAAAGGCAATTTCACCCAAATGACCCGGAATGCTAAGGGGGTTAAACATTGGTGTCATTTCTCTAAATATATCCAGTTTGACAGACTCTTTATATGGCTCTGTGTATACGGGGTCCTGTCAGCATGTCTCGGTGGATGGGTGATGGGAGCAGCTCCGTGGGCTAGACCTGTCCCATTTCGGCATGGCCTTTGTGGTCCACAGAGGCTACATGAGGAGCAAACGGGTCCTTCAAAGGATGCAAACTTCGTCATGGCAATGACCTTTTGCTATAATATTTGGATTCGTTTCCATTTCTTCTGAATGAGGAAAAGTCCTCACAAAATCCTGCATGAGCTGATTTCTTCCTGGTTTGAACAGAACATTGTGCCCGTACCGGGCTGAGGTGAGGAGGGCGGGGCTTAGCTGGCTGAAGTTGAGAGGATGCGATTGGCTCAGATGAGGGGGCAGGGCTCAGCTGGCTGAGAGGATGTGATTGGCTGACATGAGGGGCGGGGCTTACCTGGCTGAAGTTGAGGATGTGATTGGCTAAGGTCAGGGGGAGTGTGATAGGTTCAGATGAGGGGGCAGGGCTTACCTGGCTGAGGTTGAGAGGATGTGATTGGCTGGGCGGCACTCTGTGTCTTTCAGACTCTCCGCCGCAGGGCTGACGACTCGAGCGCTTCGTCCTTATGTTTCCTGAAGAAACAAGAAAAAAAAAACTCAAATTGTTGGACGGAGAAGGCTTCAGGGTCTCTGAAAACAACATTTACTGTTCACACCAACACCTCCACAACCACCACTAGATGACTACTACTACCACTGAGAACACTTCCACCATGACTAAGACCACTTCCACCACCACGACTTCCACCACCATTACCATGACTACCACCACCTTCACGACCAACACTACGACCACCACCACCACTACAACAACCAACACTACCACGGCTACCACCACCACTGTCACCACTACAACTACTACAATAACGACCACATTACACTACTTCCTGTACTAGTACTATTGCAGCCACTGCAACAGTTTACAACAAGTTCTTGATGTAATAAAATATTCAGATAGTAAAAATGCGAAAACATCCTCTGACCAGTGTCCAGTCTGGGGCGGGTCACTGCCGTCTCTGTGCTCTGGGTCTTCACTGCAGACGTCAGCACAGCCAGACCTTTATGGTGTCGGGAGGAGAGAGGGAGAGAGGGGAGGGCGGAGCGAGGGAGGGAGGGGAGGGCGGGGCGGGGGAGGGAAGGAAGGGCGGAGCGAGGGAGGGAGGGAAGGGCAGAGCGAGGGAGAGAGGGAAGAGCAGAGCGAGGGAGGGAGGGGAGGGAAGAGCGAGGGAGGGGGGTGAGAGGGCTGGCATTGGAGGAGTCCGAGTCATGGACCGTCACGCAGCTGATGACGTTGGCTCTCTGGCTCAAACCCACACTGGAGGAGAAACAACAATGGGTTAGAATACTGTATATCAACTGCTAAACTATGGATAGGAGAACCAGAGCTAAACTGGGAACTAAACTGGGAACTAAACTGGGAACTAAACTGGGAACTAAACTGGGAGCAAACCAGGGCTGAACTGGGGCTAAACTACGAATAAACCAGGACCAAACCAGGACTAAAACAGGACCGAACAGTTCAAAACAAAATATTCCATCTTTTGAAAGGTATGTCAGTACAATGCAGTGTCTTGCGTAAGAGCACATGGGTACAGTGCAGAGTCTTGCTAAAGAACATGTGGGTAGAGTATGTGTTGAGTTCTGACCTGGCGGGATGGAACTTCCTCTCATCCTCGGTGTCGGTGTCGCTGTGGATGGTGATGATGCTTACAGCGGGGCTGGGCGTGTCCGAGATGATGATTGGCTGAGACAGAGCAGAGGAGGTGGGGCTAACCACACTGGAGCTGAGGAGGGAGGCGGCCACCAGACCCCTTTGACGGATAAACAAAACAGGAACCAGAACAACAACAACATGAGTGCAGTCTCAGAGCAGCAAGTCATGCCTCCTGAAGCAAAACTACTACAGCAGCACTTCTGAATCGATTCAAAATAGATTTTTTGGATCAATTTGGTCATAAAAGACAAAGTCAATTCTGTCAACTGGGAAAAACATTTGCAAGACGTTTGATACACAGTCATTATGGTACAGGCAGAACAAGTCCTACTAATCTACCGGTAGTAGCAGTAGCAACTGTAACAATACTAGTAACAGTAGTACAAGTAGCAGAAGCAGTAGTAGTAGCAGTAGTATCACTAATACAGACCTGTTCCTGTTCTCTCCTCGTCTGGCCTTCATTTTCTTTCTCTCCTGAGTCTTGGTCTGAGCCGAGCTTCTATAAAAACACAATAATCAGAATCTACATAATACAACTATAATAATGAACATAGATCCTGTCCATTATAACTGACAGATTAAATTAATCTTCTGGAAAAAAAACATAACAGTCAGAATCTACAGAAAAGAGGCATTATAGGTGTCACGTGCAGATGTCAAGTGATGATGTCACCTCTGGGTCTAACCACAAACCTCACAGCTCATTTCTATCTGTGTCTTTTTTTCTTCTTTAAACCTCTGTATACCTCTGCACACATGATACAGCCCAGTGTCCCTCACCTCCAGCTGTGGGTCTGTGCTGCCCCCTCCTGGTGCAGAGGGGAGTGGTCCTGGTTGAGGCCACTCTGATGAGAGTGCAGAGCCATCCCAGAGATCTGCTGCCACGTGGAGGGGATCAGTATCTGCTGGGCCCCCGAGGGCCAGGTCTGCTGCAGAAACAAACACACTGAATATAAAGCCCATGAGCTAAAGAGCAGAACAAGAAGCAGCAGCAACACTGTGAAAATAAAGCCCATGAGCTAAAGAGAAGAAGAAGCAGCACAGCCACAACACTGAAAATAAAAACTGCAAGCAGTGATAAAGGGCCCTCACAGCCCTCTGACCGCAGAAGGTCACGCCACAGTGGGAGAGCTGCATATCAACCTCAGCTTCTGATTCAATATTTCCAGAGTCATATTGGAGATAAATGCTTACGGCCCATTTTAACTTTGCAGGCGGCTGTGGAGCCATTTTTAAAGGATAGAATTTTAATCCACACATCATTTTGTTCAGCTCATCAAGATACATAGACACGACATTGGGTTTGTCTGAATCAGACGATGTTTGCAAAAGTTACAGGATTTTTTTTTTAAAGCTTTCAAAATAGCCGCTTCGTTAAGAGCTCGTTATGACCACACCCTGGGACTTGCACAAATTCTTTCAACAATTTTTGACCCCAGATATATCCTGATGACGCTGCCTCAGTTTGGAGTCTACCAAACTTGGCCAAGAGTTTTTACCTGATTAAGCGTGACTGCTGGATTTTGGACATCTGTATAATGAGATTCAAAATGAGATTTAAAATGACTTCCCGTCATTGTTGGGGTGTGGGCTCGTAGACTTTAATGCTTAGCATCACATGAACCAAATTTAATTTGTCTGACAAATGAAAATTTTCTGCCTCATTACAACTGTGCAGGGGGTGCTGGAGAGCTACTTTTAAAGATAGAAGTTTTAAGTTGCACATGATTATGTCCAGGTCATTAAAATACACAAACACCACATGGGAAGTTTGAATCAGAGAAAAAGAGCGCTGATGCAGAGAGAGGCAGAGAGAGGGAGGCAGAGAGAGAGAGCAAGCGAGCACTGGAGCTGATGCAGAGAGAGACAGCGCTGAAGCAGAGAGCCCTGATTCAGAGAGAGAGAGCACTGATTCAGCAAGAGAGCACTGATACAGACAGAGCGAGAGAGAGCGCTGATGCAGAGAGAGAGTGAGCGAGCACTGATGCAGAGAGAGCAAGCTGATCCAGAGAGAGAGCACTGATGCAGAGAGAGAATTGATGGAGAGAGATCGCGCTGATGCAGAGAGAGCGCTGACGCAGAGAGAGAGCGCTGATGCAGAGAGAGAGAGCGCTGATGCAGAGAGAGAGAGCGCTGATGCAGAGAGAGAGAGAGCGAGATACCACTGATGCAGAGAGTGCACTGATGCAGAGAGAGCGCTGATGCAGAGAGAAAGAGCGCTGATACAGAGAGAAAGAGCGCTGATACAGAGAGCACTGACGCAGAAAGAGACAAAGCTCATGCAGAGAAAGAGCTCTGATGCAGGAAGAGAGAGCGCTGATGCAGAGAGTGAGCGAGAGCTGATGCAGAGAGAGTGCTGATGCAGAAAGGAGAGACAGCGAGCTTATGCAGAAAGAGTGAGCTCTGATGCAGAGAGCGAGAGGTCTGATGCAGAGAGCGAGCGAGAGAGAGTAAGACAGCGAGAGAGAGCACTGATGCAGAAAGCAAGAGCGAGAGAGAAAGCATTGTTGCAGAGAGAGCTCTGATGCAGAGAGAAAGCGCTGATGCAGAGAGAGAGCTGATGCAGAAAGAGAGCTCATGCAGAGAGAGCTGTTGCAGAGAGAGCATTGATGCAGAGAGAAGGCGTGAGAGCTGATGCAGAAAGAGAGAGAACGCTCATGCAGAGAGCGAGCTGATGCACAGAGAGCGCCGAGGCCGAGAGAGAGCGCCGAGGCCGAGAGAGAGCGCCGAGGCCGAGAGAGAGCGCCGAGGCCGAGAGAGCGCCGAGGCCGAGAGAGAGCGAGAGAGAGCTGTTGCAGAAATAGCGCTGTTGCAGAGATGGCGCAAGCTCTGATGCAGAGAGAGTGTGCTGATGCAGAGAGAGTGAGAAAGAGCGAGAAAGAGAGAGAGAACTGATGCAGAGGAAGAGACAAATTTTGTCCACATTTGGACAAAATCTGGAGAAATCTTGGACTAAAAAACTTTTCAAATTAAAACTTTTTTCTCAAGACTTTTGTGAATGTTTTCAATTTTAAACTGAATATTTTTTATTTTACGTTTTCCAAATTTTGTCCCTGTGGCTCCCTCTGCAGACAGGCGCAGAGAAGTGCAGAGAAGCGGAGTGAAGCGGAGAGAAGCGGAGAGAAGCGCAGACAGGCGCAAAGGTTAGTGAGAGACCGTCGAGGCTTTACCAGCACTGTGGCTGTGTGCTCCAGGAGGGGGCGCCCCAGAGGCAGAGAGTACTGGGGGCCCAGGCCTGCAGAGGGGGGGTGGAGGGTGGCTACCATCAGAGGAGTACAGGAGCCCTAGGAGGTAGGACACGAGTGAGGAGTTAGGGGCTAGGAAAGGACTCATACAGAGAGAACATGGATGCAGCCCAAAGTGACGTTCATCTTTGACTCAGAAGAGTCTGGTAGATTTTTTTTAATGAATGTAAATCTAAGACCACAGCTCATGATCTGCACATTTATCTAATCAAAACATTTGAATCAAAAAGAACAAACTGAGTCAAGGATGAAAAACATCACAGTCTGAGAAATGGTCACATCTCTTCGTGGAACACCACCTGCTGCTAACGCTGGGGAAATGCCACACTTTGAGTTGATCCTGGACAAATTCATTTGATTCAGGGTCAAACCGTTAAAGTCACAGAAAACACAATGAGGTCAGGGGTCAGAGCATCTATATGCACTGTGTAACGTTTCTAGAAGAAAGTCCAATGCCTGCTCATCTCCATGGAGATGTTATTCACCGGAATGTTCCACAGTACGGCATTATTTATTATTATTCACCGCTCCACAGATATGACCTGTAACATGCATTGGTGGAATCACTCATCTCAATGGAGATGGAGAAGTGAAATGCCATCATGTGCAGCATTCCAGGCAAAGCAAAGTCAACTGAACAACAGTAAGAAGCAGGTGGCAGACTATCGGACAGGAAGGTTACACAGTGAAGCTTTAAAACAAGACGATGGGCTGAAACAGGTTCAATTTATAAACATGAAACTTTTTCAAATGTGAGACTGAGAATTATACAAAATCAAATGAGATGTAAACTTATCAGAGTTTGCTGCAAATGTGAAACATTTTAAGTCTGGAGAATGCTGTGATATGCAAATGCAGCAGTATGCAAATGAGTCTCTAAGAGGCAGGGTGAGGGTCCCTGAGGGGTGGGATGAGGGTCCTTGAGTGGCAGGGTGAGGGTCCATGAAAGGCGTCAGCCTCGTACCTGGGTGAGCATGCCCGGCTGGAGCTGCAGGGACTGGGCAGATGGGTTTGGAGGGACCAGAGGAACAGAGCTCTCCATTCTCACGGGGAAACTCGAGCTTTTGGAAGACGTCTGGAGCCCTGAGGAGAAACAGAAAGGGTTCAAGAGAAGAAGACGAGAAAAGACGATGGCCTCAGCTCGCCTCCTGCAAACTGGACAATGCAAATGCAGATCTTTTCACAATAAGGCTGTGACTAATACAGCTGTGGTCAACTAAAGAAACTCCAAGACATGTGCTGCCCATTGCGTGGCAAAAGCTCAAAAACCATTACATCTGCAGTGGGAGCTCATGCAAAAATGACCATTTATGCACAAATATACCAGGAAACTGGATATACATGTACAAATGTAGATTAACTTCCAAATCTGGAGTTAACTTGCTCCACAGTTTGTTTTCTGCTATAACTCTTTGCATTTAAAAAAAACAGATCAGCCGACTGAGACACCACCAATCAATCGATTGATTAATCGACTGAAGGCCCACAGTTTTATTTTAGTAATCGACGAATCAAATGTAAAATTTCATTTTGAAAACATTTTAAATATAGTGAATAATCAATGAAAATACATTTGATATAAATTCAGAAGAAAACAAGTAAATGTTTAAAAAAGTAAACCATTAAACAGTTACTCAGCTCATGCGGCTTATGGAAACAACACAAATTTACTCCATATTTTCAGTGTTTTCAAAAACACTAGTAACAAACATCTCCACTCATCTTGTTGGTCTTGTTTTTCAAATCAATAATTCCACACATCAGATGTCACCTTCTTGAGTGGACGATATAAATGTGCGCTGTCACTGGGATCCAGGATCCACTGTCATGAGCCATGACTGTGAAAAACCATCCCCAATTCAGAATAGCCAGAGAATCTAACAAGTTTCCTTGTTATGATAAAGGGCCCCATTGTGGGCAAACACCAGAACTAACATCTAAACATTGTATTGAAACCAGAAACATGAGGCAGTCTGCTGCCATAAAGGCGATTATTATCGTGTGTAATGATAGCTTCTAGCCCTACTGTAAAAAATCTTGGAGTCCTATTTGATCAAAATCTCTCATTCACAGCCCATATAAACATAGCTTGTAAAACCGCATACTTTCACCTGCGAAATATAACTAAAATTAGAAATATTTTACCTAAAAACGATGCTGAAAAACTCATCCATGCATTTGTTACTTCCAAACTTAATTACTATAATTCTCTGCTCGCTGCCTGCCCCAAAAGTACTATAAAGGAGCCTCCAGTTGGTCCAAAATGCAGCGGCCAGAGTCCTAACAGGAACTAAAAGAGTCCTAACAGGAACTAAAAGAAGAGACCACATCAGTCCTGTATTAAAATATCTGCACTGGCTTCCTGTCGAGCTTAGAATCAAATTCAAAGACCTCCTCCTGACATACAAAACCCTAAACGGTATGGCCCCATCCTATCTGCAAGATGTTATTGTCCCGTACCAGCCAAACAGAGCACTCCGCTCTCAGAATGCAGGACTATTAGTGGTTCCTAGAGTGTCCAAAAGTACAGTGGGAGGGAGAGCATTCAGTTACCAAGCTCCTGTGCTATGGAACCAACTTCCTGCTGATGTTAAACAGGCCCCCACAGTCTCTGTATTTAAGACCAGGCTTAAAACCTTCCTCTCCGGTATAGCTTATGACCAGGTTACTTAGTGGGGGAGTTAGGGACATTAAAACCTCCTCCGGGTACTCCGGTTTCCCCTATCAACCAAAACATGAACGCCCTTCGAGACAACTGTTGTGATTTTGGGCGTTACAAAAATAAAATGAATTGAATCACGATTATTAAAAAATGCCACAAACGATTAATTGCGGACCTTTTTTGTCGTGATTAACGTATATCGTCCCATATGGCAAACTGGGACAGGGCCCATCTCCTCCCTGTGCTCCTCATGACACAGCACTTGCACAACACTGAATTTATCTTTGAATAATCTAAACAAGGCAAAATATGATCTGAAAAAGAAAACACATGAAACCAACAGATATGCCTCTATGGGGCATTAAAGAGGACCATTTATTTCTATGGGGCATTAAGAGGGCCTTTTATTTCTAACCCAACTTCAAATTTCAATCTGAAAGATGAGTAAACAAAAATGGTGGAGGTGTGTGTGTTTTTTAGAGATAATTTAGTTACTCACAGATTTGAGATGTTTCCATCATCCGAGTATGTTACCTTCAAGATGGAGCTAAAACAATCACCCTCCATACTCTAGTCATATGCAAACCTCCCCAGCACTGTGCTTTCAGTCGTATGCACAGACTTTGATGGTTTAGTCATTACAGGTGATTTTAATGTACATGTGGATAATGTGTTTGACAGAAACTGTAAAGAGCTCAATTCTGTCCTTGAAACCTTTGGTCTGACTCAGCATGTCAGCAAGCCCGCCCTCAACACCAGGACACACTCTGGACCTGCTCATTACAAAAGGAGTAAATATTTCAAATGTCAATGTGGTGGATGTTGCTCTGTCTGATCGTTTGTGTCTTTTTTGACCTGTCTGTTATTCCCAAACCAGTGGCTGGTCCTGCAGTTGTTCAAAGGAGACACATAAATGATAAAACAGGTGCACTGTTCATGGAAATGATACACTTTGAAAATGCCTCATGTTCTAGTGTTAATGATTTGCTTAACTCTGATTTCGAATGTTTTGAATGTTCTGGACACCATTGCCCTGACGAAGGTTAAAATGGTTAAAGATAAGCAGAAAGCTCCATAGAGGAATGATGACTCGGTCAGGGCACTGAAAAGGGAATGTCAGAGGGCCGAGCGGGAATGGAGCAAGTCAAAGCTCCACATTCATTATGGAGATTTACAGAAAAAAGATGCACATGTACAACCACACTTTATGTAGAACAATGGAGAGGTATTTTTCTGACAATATTGGAAGTTGCAGTAGCAAGTCCCGTGTCCCGTTTGCAATAGTAAACAGATTAAACTCTCCAGCTCCGCTGCCATTAGAAGTAATTTTCACATCTAAGTGCAATGAGTTTGCAGTATTCTTTAATAACAAGGTTCAGGGCATTAAAAATGCCATCAATTCCACCACACAAATAACAGCCTTGCAGCCACCTAGACACTTATAACTGACTCACTTTGCACCTGTAACTGACAAAAGTATCCAAGTGATGGTCACTAGTCTGAGTTCATCTACATCATACATGTCAGAGTCAAGGCCCGCGGGCCAGATCCGGCCCTCGAGAGTGTTTTTTATGGCCCTCAGAATGATATTGATTTATTATTATATCCGGCCCGCAGGCCTCAGCAAGCCAGCGGCCCGCAGGTGTTTTACGCGCTCCAATACTACATTTCCCACAATGCAACGGTGGCGCACAGCGCGGGATGCGGCTTCATTGTATTATTCATTTGCGGTCATTAGCTTAACAGCAAAAGTAAACTTTCAGATAACTATTAAAATGGCAAAACGGAAGGTGGACATTGAGAACCGGGGGTTTCAAATAAGGTGGGAGTGGGAGTACATGTTCACGGAGGTAGCTGGGAAACCTGTGTGTCTTCTGTGTGGAGAAAGTGTGGCGGTAATGAAAGAGTATAATCTGAGACGGCATCATGACACGAAACACACGGACAAAAACAAGAATATGGACATGGAACAAAGGCTACAGAAGGTGGAAGACTTAAAACGAGGTCTCAATTCTCGCCAGGCTCTATTCAGAAAAGCCAATTCACAAAGCGAGGCTGCTGTCAAGGCCAGTTTTATTGTGGCCGAAGAGATCGCTAAAACAGCCCGGCCATTTACAGAGGGGGATTTTATCAAAAACTGCATGCTTAAAGTTTGTGACTCAGTTTGCCCAGACAAAAGGCAACTCTTTTTGAACGTGAGCCTGAGCAGAAACACCATTGCTGAGCGTGTTGACCAGCTGTCAATCAATCTAAAAGAGCAGCTTGTGAAAAAGGGAAAAGATTTCATCGCATATTCCCTGGCTGTGGATGAGAGCACGGACACCTCTGACATTGCCCAGTTGTCAATTTTCATCCGCGGAGTGGACTCCAGCATGAGCGTGACAGAGGAGTTTTTGGCCTTGTGTCCAATGCATGGCACAACTACAGGACATGATTTGTACGAAGAAGTGTCAAGATGTGTAAATGAGATGGAGCTGCCTTGGGACAAACTCGTGGGGTTGACTACAGACGGAGCACCTGCGATGTGTGGACACAGGAGCGGACTGGTTGCGAGGATACGGGAGAAGATGCGGGAGGAGAACGTCACAGGTGAGCTGACAGCTTATCATTGTATAATACACCAGGAGTCATTGTGTGGTAAAGCCTTGAAAATGGAACATGTAATGAGCACCATCACGCGTGCAGTTAACTTTATCAGAGCTAAAGGTTTAAATCACCGCCAGTTCAAAGCATTTCTGAGCGAGTTAGAAACTGAGCATGGTGATTTGCCCTATCACACGGAGGTGCGATGGCTAAGCCAGGGAAAGGTGCTGCAAAGATGTTTTGAGCTGCGTGAGGAGATTTGTCTGTTCTTGGAAAGCAAAGGGAAAGACACAACACAATTCCGAGACGAAACGTTTCTGTGTGAAACGGCTTTTCTATGTGACATCACGAGTCACCTGAATGCAATGAACCTGCAGCTGCAGGGTCGGGGTCGAGTCATCTCTGATATGTACAGTACAGTGAAGGCGTTTAAAACCAAACTGACTCTGTGGGAGGCACAGATGCGGAAAGAAAACTTGGGCCACTTTCCTAGCTGCCACACCATGAAAGAGAAGCTCTCTACCAGCGTGTTCCCGAGCGCACAGTTTGCTGATAAAATTGGTGTACTAACCTCTGACTTCTGACGCCGATTTGCTGACTTTGAAGCACAAAAAAACAGGTTTTTACTGCTCAGTAATCCATTTGCAGTTGACGTGGAAAGCTCACCACCAAACCTCCAAATGGAGCTGATCAAGCTCCAATGCAGTGACAAACTAAAGGCAAAATATGCGGCAGTAGGTGCTGCAGAGTTTGTCCGTTTCATCCCCGAAACAATGGCCCAGTTGCGCATCCAAGCTGCTCAAACGCTCTCTATGTTTGGCAGCACGTACCTATGTGAACAACTGTTTTCTTTGATGAAGCTTAACAAAACATCACACAGAAGTCGACTTACTGCTGAACACTTTCACGCAATCCTGAGAATTTCCTCAGCTCAGAGCCTGACCCCGAACATTGATGAACTTTTACAAAAGATGAGACACCACCAAGTATCAGCCTCAGCCTCAAACAAGTGAACATTACTGTGCAATAACATATTTAGAGTTTTTACTCAGTTAAAGTTTAAAAGTCGAAGTTAAATATTTGTTTTCACAGCACATGTGACATTTCGTTGAAGAAAGTGTTGTTTTTATCTTATTTTTGCACTTTATTTTGTTGTATTTCAGTCCTATTGTGTTTTTAAAATATTTCAGTTGAGTGACTGATAGAAAATTGCTGATATTATTTATTTTTTTGAAGTAAATTTAGCCTACTTTTGCCATTTTCCTGAAAAAATATACTGATGGTGCCTTCATTCATTGCATCAAGGAAGTTTGTCTTTTGTGCCTGTTGAAAATTAAAAATTACTGACAGAGCCATAACAAAATATTGCCTTATTTATCTGATCCGATCATATATATTTGTTAGGTTTTCAGTAGGTTCAATATTAGGTTCACTAGACTATGTGCAGTCATTTTAAATAGTTTCAATGAACATTCGATCAGTCCGGCCCTCGGCTTGTAGCTAATTTTTTCATTTGGCCCCCTGTCCATTTGACTTTGACACCCCTGATCTACATGCTGCCTCAATGTGTTACCCACTAAATTTCTGAAGTCTGCTCAACAGTTTGCCATCACCACACGTTGCATAGTTAACATGTCACTTGTAATTCCAGGGTACTGGAGAAGAGAATCTGACCGATAGTTGAACCTCGGATTCAGGAGGAGCAGTGCGGTTTTCGTCCTGGTCCATCGGGTGCTTGCCCAATCAGTCCACATGTGTTTTGTGGATCTGGAGAAGGCATTCAACCATGTCTCTCATGGTGTCCTTTGGGGGGGTGCTCCGAGAGTATGGGGTCCAGGGCTCTTTGCTAAGGGCTGTCCGTTCCCTGTATGACCGGAGCAGTAGCTGTGTTTGCATTGCCAGCAGTAAGTCAGACCTGTTCCCGGTGCATGTTGGACTCCCGCCAGGGCTGCCCTTTGTCACCGGTTCTGTTCATTGTATTTATGGAAAGAATTTCTAGGCACAGTCAGGGGCCGGAGGTTGTCTGATGCTGTCCTGATGGCTTCATTGAGCCAGGACCTGCAGCAGGCACTGGGGCAGTTTGCAGCACAGTGTGAAGTGTCTGGGATGAGAATCAGCTCCTCCAAATCCAAGGCCATGGTTCTCAACCGGAAAGAGGTGGCTTGCCCTCTGCAAGTGGGGAGTCTCTGCCTCAAGAGGAGGAGTTCAAGAATCTCGGGTCTTGTTCACAAGTGAGGGATGGATGGAACGTGAGATTGACCGGCGGGGATCGGTACAGCATCTGGAAGTCCCTGCTGCCCGGCTGCCCCCGTGACCCAGTTTCGGATAAGCGGAAGAAAATGGATAGATGGATGGTTGGACATGTCACTTCAATCTGGAACATTCCCAAGAGCTTTTAAAACAGCGGTTATCTAGTCTCTCCTAAAGAGCAGTCTTGATGCCACAATATTGAACATTTACTGACCAATCTCAAATTTGATGTTTTTAGGCAAAGTCCTCGAAAAAGTTGTTCACCAACAGCTTACCAACTTTCTCCAAATGAACAACTCTCCTCTGGTGTTTTCCAGTCAGGTTTTAGATCCCACCACAGCACTGAGACCACTCTTATCAAGGTGACAAATGACATCTGCCTGAACACTGATGAGGGCAAAGTCTCAGTCTTGATCCTGTTAGATCTGAGTGCTGCCTTTGACACTGTCGATCATGGGATCCTCTTCCAGAGTCTAGAGGACTGTGAGGGCATCGGCGATCCTGCATTAACTGGCTCAAGTCCTATCTAGAGTACATTGTTGAAACTGGAAAATGTGTCTCTGTGTGTCCCTGACCTTTGGGGTGCCCGAGGGGTCAATCGCTACATGCTGCTGTTACGCCAGTTAATATGCGTGTCCTACCACAACTATGCAGATGACACTCAGATCTATGTCTCACTGGCAGCAGGTGAATATGGACCAGTGGATTCACTCTGCCCCTGCATCCAACAGAACAGTGCGTGGATGCAAAACAACTTTCTCCAGCTAAACTCAGACAAGACTCAAGTCATAGTCTTTGGTCCACAGAAACAGGGAGAAAGTGTCAGCAGTCTAGAAATTTAGAGGTAATTCTACATCAAATCAATAACATCTGCAGCTTTTTACCATCTAAAAACATGTCAAAAATCAAAGGTATACAGGGTTCCCTCGCTACATCATGATTCACTTTCGCGGTCTCGCAGATATTTTTAGTGCAATTTTGCGTGCTTTTCTTTTTACAGTGTATTAACGCGCATTGTGGTCTGCGCTTGAGGACAAACGCCTCCGACGTGCATCATGGACGCTATGGACACACGTTATCTTGATGCACGTCTAGAGCGTCCATTGAGGTCTGCGAGTGCCTTTGGACATTTAGTTTTCTCTGTGTCTTTGTGAACACTGCAGAACAGGTTGTGAGAGTGAATTTATTGTACAATCACATAAAACCCATCAACGGAGGTGATTGGCTCTACGGAGTGTCTAAGTCTGTGAGCCAGTGCACCCCATAATTAAGTTGCCACTAGTTTGTGGCTGATGTCTTTTTACTTCTTCCGGATAATGATGTGGCTTTTTCACTGGAGCGTGGTCTCTGATTGGTTGACACTGCGCATCAAACGCCAAAAAGTTCAGCTTTTTCAACTTTTGGACGCATGAACAGAGCGTCTGATGCCTGAACACTCAAAATGTGCCGCAGAAACAGCGCGGCCAAGACGCGCATCCACGAGACTTTGCATGTAAACTCCACATAGAGAAGGAGGAAAATAACATAAGGACGACAGCAGCAATACGTTTCAACAAGGACGCAAAAAGGGTTGTAACCATCGTGCGAATGGAGTCTGTTTCAGCTTTGTGGATCAGTGACTGCAGCAAAAAGAACATTACGGACACTACAGCGGAGAAGCGCCTGGATGAAGAACTGTGATCAGAGAAACTGTGGAATACACACGAGTCACTATTAATCATTTCTTATGTGCCCAACCTCGTAGGTTGATCATTAAAATTTAATTTGTTACAGTATTTCTAAAAGCTGTCATTTTTATTTACAGTACAGTGTAGTATTTGGTTTCGTTCTATAATACTGTGCTTATTTTTTTTAAATCTACAAAGGTTTGAACTTTGAGAGTGTTTAAACAAGAGAAATGTGAGAAAATGTTAATGCCTGAGAAAAGTGTATGGTGAGGGGTTTTACAGCCTTAAAACATAATTGTAAAAAAATAAAGTTTTCTACTTTGTGGATTTTGTTTCATTGCGGGTTATTTTTGGAACGTAACCCCCGTGATAAACGAGGGAACACTGTACTGTCAAAACCACACTTGAGAGACTTATCCATGCATTTGTCTCCAGTATGTTAGACTACTGTAACGTCCTGCTCACTGGCCTCTCCAAACGAGCATTAACACAGCTGCAGTACAGCCACAACGCTGCTGCTCGGGGCCCGACTTGAACCAGCAAGTACTTCACACATGTGTCCTGTGCTCAAGTCTCTGCACTGGCTCCTGAGGCTCAGAGAATAGACTTTAAAGCAGCTCTGCTTATGTACAAGTCTCTCCATGGACCAGCACCAAAGTACATCTCCCACATGTTAGTGCCATATGAACCATCTCACACTCTGAGGACTTCAGGGACCGGCCTCCTGCTGGTGCCCAGAGTCAGGACTAAACATGGGAAATCAGAGTTTGTTTTATGCACCTAAAGAAGATGTGAAGATGTGAGACAGGCCTCTACTTTGACAATGTTTAAATCCAGGCTCAAAACAGTTTTAGCTGTGCATATGACTGAAGAGTTTTGTCCTGTAATGTTAATCTTATGATTATTTGTGATTATTTATGTTTCAATTTGTTGTATTGTGATTTTAATGTCTATTTGTTCTGTAAATCACTTTGAATTGCCTTGTGTACAAATTGTGCTATCCAAATAAACTTGCCTTGCCTATAGAGGAGGGGTGTGTGTAGTAGTACTATAGTAGTAGTAGTAGTAGTAGTAGTAGCAGTACCTTGTATAGAGGAGGGGGGGCACACGATGAGTGTCTGCTGGAAGGGCTCTGATTGGCTGCAGAGGGCGCTGCCTCTTGAGGGAAGGGGCACACTTTGTTGCAGTCCTGGGATGTTTATAGTGGCCTGTTGGTACAGAGCTGGCTGGTAGTTCAACAAAGGCACAGCGCCCCCTGCTGAAGGCACCTGGGAACACATCACACATGAGTTAAGCACAATCGTTTTAACAGAAGGATCTGGCTCTGGAGGTGCTGTTTGACCTGTGTGTGAGGAGCTGCATGACACGGGTGCGAGGAGCTGGGGTTCACTGTGGGTCACAAACACTATAGATGCGGAGAACACGGCTCACTCAGAGCTTGTTTTTCGTCTCACCTAGTTGCGTTTACCAGTACACACCCATATTGCCTCACCTGGTTGTGCTGGTTGTGTTTACCAGTACACACCCATATTATTTCACCTGTTTGAGCTGGTTGAGTTCAACTCACCTGGTTGAGTTTACCAGTACACACCCATATCATCTCACCTGGCTGAGCTGGTTGAGTTTACCTGTACATACCCATATCGTCTCACCTGGTTGTGCTGGTTGAGCTGGCTGCTGAAGGTCACTGTGAGGTTTCCCGCTGCAGCACTGGGCACATTAGTGGAGAACAGGGATTTACTGGTGTCGTAGGAGGTTCTTCTTTTACAGATCTCCATGTTCTGGAAGCACGACTTCACACTGGAAACACAGTCACATAATCATGAATCAGATGTGTTCTGAACGCCTGGAGACACACAGTCACATGATCAAGCCTCAGACGTGTTCAGAGAAACAGACTTATCTTGTCGTTTCATCTCATTGAGCCTCTGAAGTTGTATTTGGAGTCATTCATGTTTGACAAAATGACATCTTGAAAATAACACATCAAAGATTACTCAATCTACTGCTGTTTAACCTCCACCGGTACACATCCACTGTGAGGTATATGCCCACTGTGAGGTACATGAACCAGGACTGAACCAGGACTGAACCAGGACTGAACCAGGACTGAACCAGGACTGAACCAGGACTGAACCAGGACTGAACCAGGACTGAACCAGGACTGAACCAGGACTGAACCAGGACTGAACCAGGACTGAACCAGGACTGAACCAGGACCATGGACAACTATGAACCTACTGGACACTGAGATGTAAGATAGATGGGAATAGAACACAAAGTACAAAGTGTCATAATTGTGCGGTCAGTTACTGCGGGCTGTGTGTAGTCCATCAGGTGTGTGGTCACTTACTGCGAGCTGTGGGGGTAGTCCATCAGATGGCTCATGGTAACAAAGGGGTGGCCCAGGGTCTTGGTGGGAGTGATTCTTTTGTCGGCGTCCAGTCGGAGCATCCTCTTGAGCAGATCGATGAACTCTCTCCTGTCGGCCTTCTCCGCCAGCATGTCCGTGCCCTCCAGGTGAGACGACAGATTCACCTGAGAAACAACAAACACGTAAACAACTCCATGGAGGGGACCTGACACACAGGGAGGTTCCCGTGGCTCAGTAGAGCGTGTCAGATGTGTTGTGGGTTAGGGAAGTTCTTGTGGCTCAGTAGATGTCAGTGCAGATGTGGCTCTTGGGGTCAAAATGACACTGCTGTGTGCATCCAATGATAAAGGATTTGTGTTGTCCGTCAACCAAGATATAACGCTGGTTTATAGTTAGCATGTTAGTTGCTGTTAGCATTTCTGTGAGCATAAAACTCTGCTCTGGTCTCAGAAAATTGTGTGCCTATAAAGTCAACGCTCTGAATAATTATGATGTTCAGAATGCTTCAGGTCAGTGAGGAGTGACTTTGAACCAAACTGTTTAAAATTAACTTGTTCTGTTAATGTTTTTGAAGTAAAACTTCAGCTCTTTAATGATCTGCAGCTTCACCTGCATCATGTCGTCCAGGCAGTTGAAAATGTATTTTCTGGCTTCTTTGGACTTGATGCCCATCTCCATCTCATGCTCAGCTGGAGTCTGGAGGGAAACAGTCAAATAAATGTTTACATTTTCTAATAGGTATTTGTAAGTCTGTGTTTTGTGGGACAAATATTCTCGTGTTAAATCACCTTTAGCCTCCACAGGGGGTAGCTGGAGTCAGAGCCTCTGTTGAAGAAGCGGCTGGTTTTGGTGCCAGCGCTCAGGAGGTACTCTGCAGGAAGGCCCTGTGTCTGAGAGATGTACCGGATCTACACAAGAACAAGTTTAAACAATACTTAAAAAGACCAGAGCTGGAGACGCAGCCTTCTGATACTGGTATTAGAGCCAATACCGAAACAGAAGCCAGATCAGATATCAACTCCAGATATCGATTCAGTCTATATTCTGTTACACTGAGGTAATACAACTTTTTACAGGATGGTGTCGGATTTGAGAGTCACATGGTGCATTCATAGAACAGTAATTACACTAGTAACTTTCGTTATTTGCGTGTGTGTGTGTGTGCGCGCGGGGTTCATAGACCTGTGGTTACACTAGTTCCTGTCATTTTCCGTACCCGTGTGTGTGTGTGTGTGGGGGGGGGGAACTCACCTGGTCATACTCAGAGGCGCCCGGATACAGCGGCCAGCCTAAGAACAGCTCCGCTATGACACAGCCCAGAGACCACATGTCTATGGCCTCACAGAACGGAAGCCCCAGGATGATCTCTGGAGCTCTGAAACACAAACACACACAGACAGAGACACACACACACAAACACTTAGAACCACATCTCTGCATCTGGCAACTGGTCAAATGAGTTATAGTTACAGATGGATTCAGAGGCACAAGATCTCACATAAAATATTATTATTTTGGAAATACAAAATTAGAGTATTGTGTATGATCCATGATTAAAATGAAAATGACCTCAGAAAGAGCCCAACTCTAAAGTGATCGCTCAAATACGATTAAGTTCACATTAGCACATCAGAAATATTAAGTCCACTTATCAAGACACATTTTGGTCACTATCGTCGTCCACTCTCCCCCACTGACCTGTAGTAACGCGACTGCAGATAGGTGGAGCACACGGCTTTGGACACGTGACTTGCTGAGCCGAAGTCGATGACCTTCACTCGATACGGCTGCCTCAGAGGGTCAACAAGCATAATGTTCTCTGGTTTTAAGTCTGCATGAATCAAACCAAGACTCTTTAACTTCATCAGCGCTGTGGCCACCTGGAGACAGAGAGGAGAAGGTCAGAGGAGCAGAGGAGGAAAGGAGCAGAGGAAAGGAGGAGAGGGTCAGAGGAGCAGCCAAGGAGGACAGGGTCAGAGGAGGAGAGGAGCAGCAGAGGAGGAGAGGAGCAGCAGAGGAGGAGAGGAGCAGCAGATTCCTGAGGTTTACCTGCTGGAGAACAGGGTGGATGTAGCGCAGAGGAAAAGGAGAGGGTCAGAGGAGCAGAGGAGAAAAGCAGAGGATTCATGAGGTTTACCTGCTGATAAATGGGACAGATGTGGCACAGGGGCAGAGGAGAGGAGCAGATGGACAGAGAAACAGGAGCAGAGGAACAGAGGAGAGGGTTAGAGGAGCAGAGGACTCCTGAGGTTTACCTGCTGGAGAATGGGACAGATGTGGCACAGGGGCAAAGGAGAGGGTCAGAGGAGGAGAGCAGAGGAGGGGGTCAGAGGAGCAGAGGAGAGATGGAGCAGAAGAGAGGAAGAGAGGAGCAGAGGAGACAACCAGAGGATTCATGAGGTTTACCTGCTGGTAAATGGGACAGATGTGGCGCAGGGGCAGAGGAGAGGATCAGAGGGACAGAGAAACAGGAGCAGAGGAGAGGGTCAGAGGAGCAGAGGATTCCTGAGGTTTACCTGCTGGAGAATGGGCCTGATGTGGCGTAGGGGCAGAGGACTAAACTTGCTGTGTTTGAGGAAGTCGTAGAGGTTCTGCTCCAGCATCTCGAACACGAGGCAGGTGTGACCTTTGTGCTGGAAACACTCGTATGAACGCACAAAGTTGTACTCGTCCGCGTTCTCTGCACTCAGGCGATTTAAAATGCCCACCTGGAGACGACAGGACGACAGGTGCAGTTTACATGAGTTTAGCTCACTAGCTATGTTTGTATCTATGGTCTAAACGTACCTCGATCTGTCCCTGGCGCGCGTACGACGGGTGGTTCTTTAGGATCTTAATGGCTACGATCTCATTGGTTCCCCTCTTCCAGCATTTGGCCACCTGCCCGAACGTTCCTCTGCCCAAAAACTCCAGCACTTCGTAGGAGGAGGAGACGGAGCACAGGATCTCGTGCTGTACCAGCTGGTAGTCCCCCTCTCCGCTGGAGCTGGAGCTCTTGGTGGTGGGGGCGGAATGGGGGATGGACTGGCCCGTGGTGGTGCCTCCATTAAGGGCTCGAGAGGAGAAGGCAGCCGCAGGGGCTGATAGCTCCTCCAGGATCTGGACGCTGCCGCATCCACTGCCCCCTGCATCCTGAGACTCGTCCAGTTTACGTTTATGACCTCTGCAAACAGGACAAACACAAAAGGGAAGGTGAGACTGTGTGTGAGAGACATCAGAATGCTTCAACTGCTCACAGTAGAACAGTATCCTGTACTTGACAGATGTGTGTGGGACATTAAGGTATGAGTGACATGTGAAGGACAAGGACACATCTGCCACCTCCTGGCAACAAAAACAACTACACTTAAAGATGCAGCTTGAACTCGGACAACACATTTTTACTTGAATATTTAGTGATACAGTAGTGGTTACATTTTTCATTGTATATATATGACCTGTGTGTGTGTGCGCGCGCATGCGTGCGTCTGGGGCGCACTCACCTCAGCATGTGTGTCTGAGGCAGACTCACCTGTGCGTGCGTGTGTGTCTGAGGCGGACTCACCTGTGCGTGCGTGTGTGTCTGGGGCGGACTCACCTGTGCGTGCGTGAGTGTCTGGGGCGGACTCACCTGTGCGTGCGTGTCTGGGGCGGACTCACCTGTGCGTGCGTGTCTGCGGCGGACTCACCTGTGCGTGCGTGTCTGCGGCGGACTCACCTGTGCGTGCGTGCATCTGACGTGGACTCCACATGGCTGTAATCTGTCACTCTTCTACTCGACCCTCGAGGCAGACTGCCGGTGCTGTCTGCCGCCCGGATGACTACCTGACCCCTGGACCCGGCGGCGCTGGAAGCAAATGCCAGCGATGGGGCAAAAGCGGGCACCGCCATGGCGGCCGCAGCTCCGGAGGTGAAGGGGTAGGAGCCGTAGGCGTCGCTGCTGGAGACGTCCCATGCGGCGCTCTCCACCTTCAGCTTCTTCACTCGACAGAATGCACTGGACGAGAGTGAGGGCGGAGAAAAGGCCTGCAGCTGGGCGCTCATCTCTGCAACACGAGAAGGGAGCGGGGTTAAATCTACTGTCATCACCTTTACCGTGTGATAACAGGAGGACAGGCCGGAGGGAGGAGCAGCTTTAACAAAGAACAACACACACGGGAGCAGTGTGGTTTTTGTCCCGGTTGCAGTACACTGAACCAGCTCTATACTTTCCATCGGGTTCATGGGAGTTTGCCCAACCAGTCCACATGTGTTTTGTTGATCTGAAGAAGGCATTCAACCATGTCCTTCATGGTGTCCTTTGGGGGATGCTCTGGGAGTATGGAGTCTGGGGAACTTTGCTAAGGGCTGTCCGGTCCCTGTATGACTGGAGCACGAGCTGTGTTCACATTGCCGGCAGCAAGCCAGACCTATTCCCGGTAAATGTTGGACTCCGCCAGGGCTGCCCTTGGTCACCGGTTCTGCTTATTGTTCTTATGGGCAGAATTTCTAGGTGAAGCCAGGGGGCCAGACGGGGTCTGGTTCGAGAACTACAAGATTTCATCACTGCTGTTTGCAGATGATGCTGTCCTGATGGCTTCATTAAGCCAGGACCTGCAGCAGGCACTGGGACGGTTTGAGCAGAGTGTGAAGCGGCTGGGATGAGAATCAGCTCCTTCAAATCTGAGGCCATGGTTCTCAACTGGAAAAAGGTGGTGCCCTCTCCAGGTGGGAGTGAAGTCCCTGCCTCAGGTGGAGGAGTTCAAGTATCTTGGGGTTTTGTTCATGAATGAGGGAAGGATGGAACATGAGATTGTCAGGCAGATCAGTGCAGCATCCACACTGATACCTCACTGTATCAGTCTGTTGTGGTAAAGGAGGATCTGAGCTGATTTACCAGTCAGTCTACGTTCCTACCCTCACCTATGGTTATGAGCTCTAGGTAATGATCGAAAGGACAAGATCGCGGATACAAGTGGCCGAAATGGGTGCACCCTTAGAGATAGGCTGAGGAGCTCGGTCACACTGGGGGAGGTCAGAGTAGAGCCACTGCTCCTCTATGTCGAGATGAACAGCTGAGGTGGCTCGGGCATCTGTTCAGGATGCCTCCTGGATGCCTCCCTAAGGAGGTGTTCCGGGCATGTCCCACCGGAAGGAGGCCCCGGGGAAGACCCAGGACACGCTGGAGAGACTATGTCTCTTAGCTGGCTTGGGAACACCTTGGGGTCCCACCGGAGGAGCTGGAGGATGTGTCTGGGGTGAGAGAAGGCTGGGTGTCCCTGTTCAGACTGATGCCCCCAGGACCCGGCCTCGGATAAGCGGAAGAAAATGGATGGATGAATAGAACACACACAGGGAGGGCACCTGACACACACATATACTGTGTAATATTACTACATTATTTCCATGGAAACATCATCCTCCAGGACAAACTATTTTTCATCAACACAAACACAATAAAAAAGCTTTGGTGTCTGATTCACCATGGTGCTCCCCTGACAGACCTGACCCTGACCCGCTGCCTCGAGTCTCTTTCAGGCGAGTCTCTTTCAGGCGAGTCTCTTTCAGGCGAGTCTCTTTCAGGCGAGTCTCTTTCAGGCGAGTCTCTTTCAGGCGAGTCTCTTTCAGGCGAGTCTCTTTCAGGCGAGTCTCTTTCAGGCGAGTCTCTTTCATCTTCTGGATTTCATATTTGAGCCTCTTTTTAAAAAGTGATGAAAGAGTCTAGCACTTGCTTCATTTAGGCTCTGGGGGAGGATTTTAGACTATGGGGGGGCCACCAGAGTCTCTTCTGTTGATGGAAAACACAGGTATGTGTCTTGGCTAACAGGTACACACTGTAGCTTTAATTGCATATGTTGTATTTTGTGCTTCCATCTGTTTTGTTTAACCAAACTTACAAAAACTTCATCCCCGTGGACAACTTTAATCATTATTAATATAACTCATTTAAATAAACAGATAAAAAAAATATGAATATAACTGATTAATGTAACAGATAAAACATTAATATAAACAGAAACAGACCAGGGCGCGTGCAGGCCTGCTAAATACATTTGCTTTAACGCAGTGATATCACCCACAAAAACACAAACCAAAGTCCATCTGAAGAGTTTAACTCCTGCAACATCTCAATCCACGTGAACCAATTATGGGTCAAATGAGATTAAATCTGTAAATGTGGATGTTTGTCCCTCTGTCTCTGCTGAAGCACAAACCTGTGATACTGAAGCGGAACCTGCCTCAGCCCACGGTCTGCTCCAGCTTGCTCCAACCTACTCATATCTACTGCAACAGCTCCCACAGCTCACCTCTAAGGCTGTGACACTGAGGCGGAACCTGCCACAGCCGAGTCTGCTCCAGCCTACTCAAACCTACTCACATCTGCGCCAACAGCTCCCCTCTGAGGTTGTGACACTGAGGCGGAATGGAACCTGCCACAGCTCAGAGTCTGCTCCAGTCTGCTCAAATCTGCTCCAGCAGCTCCCCTCTGAGGCTCTGGGCCATTTCAGACGACACTAACATATTTAACAGCCTCACACGTTATAAAACCATCATGTGAGCCCCTTTAATGACCGGACTCACCACATAACTAAAGGGTTTAAACCTCATCCTCAGACATGTTACCTAACACACATGCTAATGCTAAGAGGCTAGCACGTTAAACTTTCGAAATATCAGACACTATTCAGCGTTTTTCTTAAACAAAGAAAAGTAAAATAGGTTTATAAACATGTGGAAAATGTACAAGAGGTCCCAAACGTGAAACTTACCGGAATTGGCGTTAATACAGTGAAGAAAAACAAGCCAGTCCGAGGTTTAAATCCCCAGCGCTACGTGATTAGCCTCTGTTAGCTGCTGTTAGCCGTGGAGCTAACGCGAAGCTAGGCCTGCATTGTTTGAGTACAGAGGAGCCGCAGGAGGTTATTCCACGGAGGAGATAAAAGTACAGTCAGTGTGGAGCATTCTTATGGTACTGTCAAAGATAAAGCCATAAAATATCTACAGCTGCGGCGTCAAATCCAACGAAAAGCCCCAAATAAAATCGCAGATAGAGCCGAGCCCGACACACCGGAACAAGCGCGTCCTTTATCAGCTGCGCCGCTTCGTCACATCCGGGAGCCGTCGTCAACCAAAACGGGGTCTTTTTACACGAAATAAACACAAATAAACAGCAAAATACCCCTTGCTGAAGAGGACGGGGTTTGGCCAGGGCTGTGAGGGAGATCTGAGGTTACAAAGGTTTTAAACAAACTCTCACGGGAGAAATAACGCCTCTTATTCCGGTACATTTCTGTGACGTAAACGCGGCGTTGGGTTAAGCAGTTACGCACAGTTACGCACAGGATCACTGTAATTTCACTGACTTTCCACACACAGGTCATTCTTACCCGTGTGAGGTTTAAGGTGATAAACAGTGTAAAATGTCTAAGTAATCCGAGAGTTACACTTTATAAACACAGATCCATAAGAGAAATGAGTTGGACACAGCAAGTTGCACTCTACAGTAAAAAAGCAAAACAACAAAGAGTAAAAACCAGAGCAGCTCACGTAAGGTAAAGTGCAAATTTTAATTTTTTATTCTGATTTCATTTTACAGCATAATTTATGTAAAGCATCCAGAAGACATGTCCACATACAAGAGCAATATTCAAAAAACATCGTCTCAGCAACAAAACATCATTAAAAACATCCACAGGTCAGTGATGTCATGCACGACAGAAAACAGGGACAGCAGGTCTGCAAACTTCAGAAACACTACGAAAAGAAAAGAACGATGGACACAGAGGAGGTGAGGAGGAGACGTAACACAACCGCAGGCAAAGTCGGTTCACAGTTTATGAAAGAGGAGGAGGAGGAGGAGCAGGAGAAGGAGCAGGAGGAGGAGAGAGAGGAGAAACAGGAGGAGGAAGAAGAAGAGAAGAAAAGGAGGAGGAAGAGGAGAGACAGGAGGAAGAAGAAGAGGAAGAGTCTAGCCATAAGTTTCTAAAAAGAGTCTATCGTTCTAGCATGCATGTGGTGTTCTTCCCTCTGCGCGACAAGGCCTGAAAATCCACCTTCATTTCTACAGGCGAAACGTTCTGTCTACCACCTGTCAATCACCCGTCTAGCACCCGTCTACTGTTATGGCATTTATATTATATTAATGTTCTAGTCTACGTCGTTACAGTTTGCTCGTGTGGATCGTGTTGAGGCTCGTTTGTGGCGACATAAAGATGCAGCTTCAGAAGCAAATGGAACATGAGCGAAACACAAAGTCTCTGCGAGGTTCAGAAACAACGCCTTTTCTGTACAAATGTCTGTGGCCTTTTATTTGGTACACCTGTGGAGCGTGTGATTGGACCAGGGCTGGACTGGGGGCCTGGGAGGCCGGACCGGGGAACTGGACTGGAGCTGTGGGCAGGGGGGACGGGGGCGGACCAGGCGGCCAAACCACAATATTCATTTAAAACAACTTAATAAAAGAAAGTCCTCTAACTTCCGCTTTAGAAAAATGTGGTGCCCGATGGGAGGTGACATCGTCGTAAACGTCATCACAACAAAGTGCCGCATGCTGTCGGTGCCCCCTATGGATAACTGCACCTCACACACAGTGAGCTTTAGTATCGATTAGTATCCGATTTTGATACTTTCCCAGCCATCCCTCGCTCCCAGGTCTCTGTACTCAGTCATAAACATAAACAGGTCTCTGTACTAACTCATAAACAGGTGTACCTAATAATGTGGTCAGTCCAATGACCCAAACGTCTGCACATTCTTCCATTTTGCCTTGGTCACGGTTACATCAGTGAGACACGGCCCTCACACATTTTTGCATTGACCTCACAATCTTGTGCGTTTAAGACAGTTATAAAGAGTAAGATTTCCACTTAAAAGATGAGGATTCAAGTAGAACATTCTAAAAAAGCTAACTAATCTGGAGTTTGGAAGTTTGGTCTGAAACAATAAACAGGTACCATCAAAATAAACAAGTAACGCCAGAATAAACAGGTACCATCAAAATAAAGAGGTACCGTCAGAAGAAATAGGCACTGTTAATAAACAGGTACCTTCAGAATAAACAGGCTTCATTTCATCTCAGTGTAAAGGTGTGCAATGTGCAGGTACTTGTACATTGATATATGCCAGAAAAGTACTGCAGTACTTCAAGGAGGAGTAAGAGCTACAGTAGCAGTAGTAGTAGTAGTAGTTGTAACAGTCATAGTAGTAGTAGTAGTAGTAAAAGTAGTAGTAGTAGTAGTAGTAGTAGTAGTTGTAGTCGGTGTAGTTGTTGTCACAGCAGAAGTACTCTGGCCTGTGTATTTTCATAGCAGAAGTACTCTGGCCTGTGTACTTTCACATATACTTCAGACCATGGTTTAAATACTGCAGGGCTGAGGTTCACCTGGTGCATTGTGGGACACAGAGGCTTTGAGCTCAAGTATTTTTGCTAAATGTGTAAAAATGGGTTTGGATAGTTTTAAATTGTCAATAATTTTCTGAAAATCAGATCGGAAATTCAGCTGTGATTAAAAAATATAAAAATTTGATCAAAATAATCAGGTTACTATGACAACTGTGGACAACTGTCTTACATTTACATGAACTGAAATTACCCTCTTACATTTACATGAACCAGAATACTACAACCTCCCAGCCCCAACTACAAAACTAGAAGTACTCATAAAACACATTTAGTCCTGGTTTAGTCCTGGATTAGTCCTGGTTTAGTCCTGGTCTGGGCCTGGTTTAGTCTTGGTCTGATCCTGGTTTAGTCCTGGTTTAGAGCTGGTTTAATCCTGGTTTAGTCCTGGTAAAACCTGGTTTAGTCATGGTTTAGACCTGGTTACTTTCTGGTTTTGTCCTGGTTTAGTCCTGGTTTAGACCTGGTTTAGTCCTGGTCTGGTCCTGGTTTAGTCCTGGTTTAGTCCAGGTTTAGTCCTAGTTTAGTCCTGGTTTAGTCCAGGTTTAGACCTGGTTTAGTCCTGTTTTAGTCATGGTTCAGACCTGGTTTAGTCCTGGTTTAGACCTGGTTTAGTCATAGTTTAGACCTGGTTTAGTCATGGTTTAGCCCTGGTTTAGTCCCTGGTCTGGTCCTGGTTTAGACCTGGTTTAGTCCCTGGTCTGGTCCTGGTTTAGTCCTGGTCTGGTCCTGGTTTTGTTGTTTGTTAAGTTTTTCTGTTAAATGAAGTTTGTTAAATTAGAACAATGCCACACTGGAGAACATGGGCTCCTTAGAAACCACCAACTGAGACTGAGAGTTGTGAAGTGACCACAGCTGAAACTAAGATTCTCAGTTGAAAATTCACCACACTGTGTGTATAGCCCCACCATCAGGCCACGCACACTGCAGCTTATATCGGTGTGACGCCATGTTAGGAACATCAACAGAACTGGCGTCCATTTTTAAAAACACAATATTTCCTGAAGTGAACTTGCACTTTAAACATCTATAGAGCAGGCACTTTCTAAAAATCGAGCTTTCCGAGACTTTTGTGTTTTTGCGATGGCAGCAAAAAAGAAAACAAAATAAAAACATAAAACAATGATTTAAAGCTCCAATATCACAAACTGACTCCATGTTCTAACGCTGCTCCTCAGAAACACTGGAGCTGTGTTTCATTCACACGTTTCAGTAAGTCTGCCCGTACATCTCCAAAGCTCCAAACACTCTGTTCCACATTGTGATGTTATGAAGTGGTAGTTTTCAAGTTATTTTTACCTTTAGTTCAGTAGAGATTGGTGATTCCAGGTGCCCTCTGTGATGAGGAAACAGTGTTAGAACATCAGACTGAAACATGGGCCTTTGACAGAAGAACATCAGACTGAAACATGGGTGTTTGACAGAAGAACATCAGACTGAAACATGGGCCTTTGACAGAAGAACATCAGACTGAAACATGGGTGTTTGACAGAAGAACATCAGACTGAAACATGGGCCTTTGACAGAAGAACATCAGACTGAAACATGGGCCTTTGACAGAAGAACATCAGACTGAAACATGGGTGTTTGACAGAAGCAGAGTTCCAGTGGTTTTGGTGAGAGAAGAATTAAACTGCTGAAGCACAAAGCACATTATAAAGAAGCCGGTTTAACGCTGGAGTGGCACAGCACCATCACCTCACAGCCAGGAGATCTCTGGTTCCATTTCTGAGAGACTGGGAGTGTGTGGAGTTGGCTTGTTCTCCCTGTGTCAGCCTAAAACCTGAAAACTCCACATTCACCCAGCTCCATGTGATGATCCTAGCTCAAACTGAAACTGAATAGTTGAGGCTTTTAGCCTAATTTAAAATGCTTCTCTCCTCAGTGCACAAATTCATGGGTTTCAAAAGATATAACATTTTGTTTTATATTGATAACCTCTATGGCAACAGTCCTAGATTCTCATTATTCTGAAACATGAACGATGCGATAAATCTAAAGCTGCACTCAGCAGCTCTGCATTTCAGACTTGCTCGTCTCCATGGAGATGTTACTGCTTGCTATGCCTGGAGTCTTCCACTGTATGGCATTAGATGTATCTATCTCCATGGCAACAAACAGATGATGCCACCAGACCAAATTACAGAGAGAGGAGAGGCGTGTGGAGAGGCGACGCCCCTACAGTGCAAACATATTATATCATTATGTCTTTGGATAAGTTTAATACCGCTAACATGCTGCATGATGATGCAATTCACATTCTCTGGGGGTGTGATGCTAACTGGAGGCATTGTTCTGTCTGAAGCTCTTTTAGACTTTAATCTGAGCTTTAATATAGCATATTCCAAACAGACAGAAGTGATTTAGCTGAATTACAACAGGTGAGCTCTCAAATAACATTACAGCGATATCTCCATGGAGACAGAAAAGTTAAACAGTGTGCCTTTAACTTGAGTATAATATACGTAAAATGATATATAAAAACAAAAGGACTGGCTGTGGGCCGTGCAGTACCACTCCGCGCCACCGGGCGAACCATTCACCTACAACAGTCCTGCATTCACTCGTATCAAAATCATTGTCAAAGAAGCCGCCATCTTGGACAGGTCAAAATGTCCACGCTCCTCGGCTTTTACCATCACAAAAATACCATCTTCATAACAATATTTGGGCTTTCAAAAGTTTAAGGAGGGCTGTATGTAGCAGACGCTCATCTTACTGTAGGACGTGTGATTTGTGGATCCACCTTAAAGTGTCCCCGGCGTGTTCTTGTTACTAGGCAAAAGTAGCATTCATCATTATTGGCACAACTGGCAGGGAAAGGTTAATTTTTGCGAGCCAACAAACTGAAGCACATTGTCTTTGAGTCTCATGTTTTGTCTGCATGCGTTTAAAGAAAATCTATATCTTTATAAGAGAAGCTTTTAAAACCCTCACGGTCTTTAGCCTCTGTTATTTTTGCTTCATGCACGAAATTCCATTTTTTGATTTTTATATCTACAATATTTACAATACAGCCGTCCTTTAGTAACGCAGATCTCGTCTCATTTTCAGAATGGGCGCAAAATAATTTATATTCATCTTAAATACAGTATTCTTATGAAAAAGTGTCAGGGAACCCCCCAATACCTCGTCGTTGTTTTATTTACAATAGTCCAAAATAGGTTGGTTTTGACCAGAAGCCAGCATAGGGACCAGTCAAGGCAATGGCCAGCCTCATTTCAGAGGTATTCAACAAACAACATTTAAAGTGGACGGGTCAGTCTGGACACAGAGGACAGCGGGAGCCCGGGCCGACCGGAGCCCGGACCCTGTGGCCAATCACAGCCAATCAGGGCCTCAGGAGCAGATAGGGGGCGGACACTTCATTAGGTACACCTGGTTCAACTAATCATCAAACCAATGTAGTTCATAAACCAGGACTAAACCAGGCTAATCCAGGTCTAAACCAGGTCTAAAACAAGTCTAAACCAAGTCTCAACCAAGTCTAAACCAAGTCTAAACCAAGTCTACACCAGGTCTAAACCAGGTCTAAACAAGGACTAAACCAGGTCTAAACCAGAGCTAAACCAGGGCTAAACCAGGACTAAACCAGGGCTAAACCAGGGCTAAACCAAGTCTCAACCAAGTCTAAACCAAGTCTACACCAGGTCTAAACCAGGTCTAAACAAGGACTAAACCAGGTCTAAACCAGGGCTAAACCAGGGCTAAACCAGGACTAAACCAGGGCTAAACCAGGGCTAAACCAGGTCTAAAACAAGTCTAAACCAAGTCTAAACCAGGTCTAAACCAGGTCTAAACCAAATCTAAACCAGGACTAAACCAGGACTAAACCAGGTCTAAACCAGGACTAGACCAGGTCTAAACCAGGTCTAAAACCAGGTCTAAACCAGGACTAAACCAGGTCTAAAACAAGTCTAAACCAAGTCTAAACCAGGTCTACACCAGGTCTAAACCAGGTCTAAACCAAGTCTAAACCAGGTCTAAACCAGGTCTAAACCAGGTCTAAACCAGGTCTAAACCAGGACTAAACCAGGGCTAAACAGGGACTAAACCAGGGCTAAACCAGGTCTAAAACAAGTCTAAACCAAGTCTAAACCAGGTCTAAACCAGGTCTAAACCAGGTCTAAACCAGGACTAAACGAGGACTAAACCAAGTCTAAACCAGGACTAAACCAGGACTAAACTAGGACTAAACCAGGACTAAACCAGGTCTAAACCAAGTCTAAACCAGGACTAAACCAGGACTAAACTAGGACTAAACCAGGTCTAAACCAGGTCTAAACCAAGTCTAAACCAGGACTAAACCAGGTCTAAACCAGGACTAGACCAGGATTAAACCAGGACTAAACCAGGTCTAAACCAGGACTAGACCAGGATTAAACCAGGACTACTTTAGACCCATTGGGGGTGCTGTACTTAATGAAGTGCTCGTCTTGTATATGCTCCATTATAAACCAAACATAACAGCAACTTTTCAGAAGATTTTCCAAAATAGACACCATTTTTTGCCACTGAAATAAATTATTTGACCAATAAATAAAGAAACATTCGAACAAAAACAGCACCGAAGCTGGATCAGAATTTCCACGTTTCACATTACGCAGGGCGACCAAATGGAGGAGACACGAACCACAAAAGTCACAGAGAGAACTCAAAACTGCACCAAAGGCATTGACCAGAGCATGCAGGGCTCCACATGCATTTCAAACAGACAGGACGCACAGCCAAAAGTCCAGAACAGAAAGGAACTCTTTAAGAAGACCCAAGAAGTGTCCCACGAAACACCAAAACAATGCCCTGCTTACATTCAGTGCCATTCCTCCCCTTGAAGAGTCTGAGTCCTGTACAAAATGAACGTTTGAGGGAGCTTCAGGAGCTTCAGGAGCAGAAACGAGCTGCATGCATTTCAATGACTTTTTTGGTTTGATGTTTTTGTTTTTGTCATGTTTGGAAAACGCCGATTCTGAAGATGAGCTGAAGAGTTCAAACATGTGAAGGAAACGTTGAGCAGAGGTTTGGAGAAAGTCGTGAAACTGAACCTGGACTCATTGTAACGTCATCAGAGAGTTTACAAAAAATCATTAGAATAATTCAAATAAAAACATGGCACTGAAAATAAATGTAATAATGTCACAAAAAACTAATTTGCCGATGGCACAGCTCAGCAGCCTCTCTTGCATCAGTCTGTCCCAGGGCAGCTGTGGCTACAACAATGTCTCACCGAGTGTGAGACAATGAAGATTGCTGCAAAGCACTTTGGGTATTTTAAGAGGTGCTATAGAAATACAATGATCATTTACTAATTTCCATAGATAAACAGATAAAAATCAATAAAAAATTAATTCATAAAACAAATAAAAACATTTTCTAAATAAAAAAACACAAAAATTCTAAAGACTTTTGTGGATTTGCCAATAGATTTTTTGCCAAATTCTAGAAATATGTTTATGTTCGTTTATTGTTGTTTTTTGACACATTAGAATGAGGCTTAAAAACGTTTAAAAAAAAAAAAAAAAAAAAAAAGTTGTGTCTATTTACGAGAAAAATAATATAAAAACTCACCAAAATAATTTTTCTTTTATATATTTCACTCTTTCATTGTTTCACTTTTCAGCTGTTTCTTCTTTCACTGTTTAGTTTAAGTTTGTGGGTTTGTTTTTTTTCTCCAGGTTCAGCTTGATGTTTCTATAGGGACTTTTGACTAGAATTTGGATTCACAATTCTCCCAAACCAGAGCATTTAGTTTATATTCACATTTTAAACATTGTCTCAGCTTGTATCTTAGAATCGGCCTGATTAAAAACAAAGCTTATTCTTAAACTCGTCTTCAGATATTTTTTCTTGTCGGCCGTTCGTAACTCGGGGACTCCATCTTCTTTGCAGCGGTAGATTCACATTCATGTTTTATTTCTCCCGAAACCAAAATGGCGCCGACATTTGTTTCTTGCAAAAAAGTAAAAGAGTGCAAAAATGCTATGAGGTTAATGTGATGTTCTCCTCGTGCTTTAAAAACGAGGAGGAGCAGTGCGGAGGGCGGGGCTACATTCCGTTAGCCACGCCCCCTTTTCTGTCTGTCAATCTGAGCTGCCATGGTGGACACATCGTCAAATCCTCAGTCAGATTTACAACTGTTTTTCATATTTGGGGAAATGGAGAGAAAAGGGCAGGGCATCTGGGTCAATTCACAAGTCAGATCCACATTCATTTTTTCCATAGACTTTTTTAGCTAACACTGTATATTAGATTTCATAAAGGCTAATTAGCTACAGGCTAACTCGGCAACTAACTTCTATGTTGGTCACAGGTCGCATGGCTGCTTTGGCAGGTTTTTTAAGTCAAATGCCTTCCCTCTCAGCATAACTGTTACAAAGTGGGAATGTATTTTGCCCGAGGACACAGCAACAGTAAGTGGTTGGATGGTAATCAAACCAAAACTGTCCGGTTTCCAGACCAACATTAATCAACCATTGCACCACTGTTACCCCATTAAAATAGGGAGGGACAATAAGAGACAAGTGTTTTGCTCAGGGACACAGCAACAGTATGTGGTAATCGAACCAGCGACCACTGAGTTTGCAGCTCTGTCTCCAACAGCTCTGACTCAGACTTCTCATTTAAATGTTAAAATATTTGATAAACAAAGTTTTACATTTAGCTAGTTTTCTGTTGCTAATGATGGTCTTTTGATATCAGGGCTAATGATTGTTAGCATTTACCTTGTAGCTAATTAGCCTGAGTCATCTCTTCAAACTTTAACCTATTATTTTATGAAATGTCTATGCGAAAAATGAATTGCTTCCTTGCAGATCCAGAGGTGGGGGGCACTGTGGAGCTCCAGAGGAAGGGGTAGAGGAGTGGAGAGGTGAAGAGGTAGAGGGGGAGAGGTGAGGGTTTCTGGGACTGTGTTTTGGGCAGGATCCTGGTCTCTGGAGGTCATTGGAGGTCTCTGGAGCTCTGGAGGTCTCTGGAGGTCCCTGAAGCTTTGGAGATCTCTGAAGGTCTCTGAAGGTCCCTGGAGCTCTGGAGCTCTCTGGAGGTCCCTGGAGCTCTAGAGGTCTCTGGAGGTCTCTGGAGGTCCCTGAAGCTCTGAGGTCTCTGGAGGTCTATGGAGGGGGTTGGGTCACAGGCTGAAGGGGCCAAGGGGGTGCTGTGGGGCGGGAGAGGTCTCAGGAACCTTGGCCTTTCTCTGCTCTCTGGCCCTGGGGACAAAAATAAAACAAAAATCACCTTAAAAAACAATTTTATTATAAAACAATCATAAAGAGACACATGCACAGCCTCCACTTTAACCTTTAGACTCACAGCCCTTCGGTTCATAACACGTCATGGATTTTAAACCTTTAATCTAATGTGGTTAATAAAGAAGCATCATGTAACTTTTCTGGTTGTCTGTCACTTAATTGTTTCCATGGAGATGTTATTATTTTGCCTGAAATGTTCCACAAAATGACGTTTAGCTTGTCCTTATTTTTTTGCCTTTTACAGGTGTGATTATTGTTCACAAACACCTGAGAAAGCAGGCTCGCCTCTCCACAGATCAGACCTGTGACTTAGTCTGGTGACATCAGCTGACTGCATCCATGGAGATATAAAGGGTGAGGAACAACAATGTTTTCCATGGCAATAGGCAAGTGGAATTCTTCCAGTAAAGTTACATAGTGCACCTGGAGGGATCACAGTGTGGCATTAAAATTATCTATTTCTGTGGAGACAACCACGCCACCAGGTTACCGGTCAGATCTGTGGAGAGGTGTTTCGCTCACAGTAAGAACAAGTTTTTTTTTGAGCAATGAAAACATTGACAGATGTTTCATGTCATTTTAGGGAACATTCTCGGTAAAGCAATGACATCTCCATGGAGACAAGAAAAGTTACACAGTGCAGCTTTAAAATAGTGTTCACTAACAGTTTCTTTATGTTTGCTGCACTGAAACAGCAAAGGATCATGGTCTATGTAGTTACCCACTGATGTGGATAGACAAGCTTGTGATTCAAGAGTGATACTGTGCCGTGATGTCACACTGGGGGTGCTCTACATGTATCTCTATGGTGGAATGTTCAGCACACATGTGCACACATTAGCAAAAACAGCAAAGAAAGTTTTAAGAAAAAAAAACTGCATTTAAAGAGGCTGTGTTCATTTTCCTGTGGTGAGTCAGAGGTCATGGTCCAGTTTAGAGTTTGATTTTGCACAAAAGGTGAGAGTGACTCACTGAAAAACTGTTGGCTAATGCTAATACTAATGCTTGCTAGCTTATATGTCAGTTATTTATGGTCAGATTGTGTTGGAATTGCAGAATAAAGTCTTACAACGCCTCAGACAGACCAGTGCCTACAGTTAGCATCACCCCAAGGTGTTGATGACATCAGCTGCAAAGAATCAATATGATCAGTTTTTACCATAAATCCTCATCAGTCAGTATGATCACAGTTTGTATTTATTTGTATTTATTTATTTCGCTCTTGTTTCTCCGGAAGCCTCTCTGTGCTCAGGCCCGGCCACACGTGTGTGGAGCCCCGGGGCTAGAAGGCTCAAATGGGCCCCATTTAACATGAATTTATGGTCAGAGGGTCCACACAGGGTCCCTCTGTGTGTTTGACCCTCTCTGTGTGTTTGACCCTCTCTGTGTGTTTGACCCCTTCTGTGTGTTTGACCCTCTCTGTGTGTTTGACCCTCTCTGTGTGTTTGACCCCCTCTGTGTGTTTGACCCTCTCTGTGTGTTTGACCCTCTCTGTGTGTTTGACCCCTTCTGTGTGTTTGACCCTCTCTGTGTGTTTGACCCCTTCTGTGTGTTTGACCCTCTCTGTGTGTTTGACCCTCTCTGTGTGTTTGACCCCCTCTGTGTGTTTGACCCTCTCTGTGTGTTTGACCCTCTCTGTGTGTTTGACCCTCTCTGTGTTTGACCCCCTCGGTGTATTTGACCTCTTTGTGTGTTTGACCCTCTCTGTGTGTTTGACCCTCTCTGTGTTTGACCCTCTCTGTGTGTTTGACCCTCTCTGTGTTTGACCCCTTCTGTGTATTTGACCTCTTTGTGTGTTTGACCCTCTCTGTGTTTTTGATCTCTCTGTGTGTTTGACCCCCTCTGTGTGTTTGACCCCCTCTGTGTGTTTGACCCTCTCTGTGTTTGACCCCTCAGTGTGTTTGACCCCCTCTGTGTTTGACCCTCTCTGTGTTTGACCCTCTCTGTGTGTTTGACCCCCTCTGTGTGTTTGACCCCCTCAGTGCGTTTGACCCTCTGTGTGTGTTTGACCCTCTGTGTGTGTTTGACCCCCTCTGTGTGTTTGACCCTCTGTGTGTGTTTGACCCTCTGTGTGTGTTTGACCCTCTCTGTGTGTTTGACCCTCTCTGTGCATTTGGCCCCTCTGTGCGTTTGGCCCCTTTATGTGTATTAGACCCTCTTTGTGTTTGATTCCCTCTGTGTTTGACCTCCTTTGTGTGTTTGACCTCTTCTGTGCGTTTGACCTCCTCTGTGTGTTTGACCCTCTCTGTGTGTTTGACCCTCTGTGTGTGTTTGACCCTCTGTGTGTGTTTGACCCTCTCTGTGTGTTTGACCCTCTCTGTGTGTTTGACCCTCTCTGTGTTTGACCCCCTCGGTGCATTTGACCTCTTTGTGTGTTTGACCCTCTCTGTGTTTTTGATCTCTCTGTGTGTTGGACCCCCTCTGTGTGTTTGACCCTCTGTGTGTTTGACCCTCTCTGTGTTTGACCCCCTCTGTGTGTTTGACCCCCTCTGTGTGTTTGACCCTCTCTGTGTTTGACCCTCTCTGTGTGTTTGACCCCCTCTGTGTGTTTGACCCCCTCAGTGCGTTTGACCCCCTCAGTGCGTTTGACCCTCTGTGTGTGTTTGACCCCCTCTGTGTGTTTGACCCCCTCTGTGTGTTTGACCCTCTCTGTGTTTGACCCTCTCTGTGTGTTTGACCCCCTCTGTGTGTTTGACCCCCTCAGTGCATTTGACCCCCTCAGTGTGTTTGACCCTCTGTGTGTGTTTGACCCTCTGTGTGTGTTTGACCCTCTCTGTGTGTTTGACCCTCTCTGTGCATTTGGCCCCTCTGTGCGTTTGGCCCCTCTGTGCGTTTGAACCTTTTATGTGTGTTTAACCCCCTCTATTTTTGACCCCCGTTTTGCATTTGACCCCCTCTTTCTGTTTGACCCTCTCTGTGGTTGACCCCCTCTGTGTGTGACCTCCTCTGTGCGTTGGGCCCTTTTATGTGTATTAGACCCTCTTTGTGTTTGATTCCCTCTGTGTTTGACCTCCTTTGTGTGTTTGACCTCTTCTGTGCGTTTGACCTCCTCTGTGTGTTTGACCATCTCTGTGTGTTTGACCCTCTGTGTGTGTTTGACCCTCTGTGTGTGGTTGACCCTCTCTGTGTGTTTGACCCTCTCTGTGTGTTTGACCCTCTCTGTGTTTGACCCCCTCGGTGCATTTGACCTCTTTGTGTGTTTGACCCTCTCTGTTTTTGATCTCTCTGTGTGTTTGACCCCCTCTGTGTGTTTGACCCTCTGTGTGTTTGACCCTCTCTGTGTTTGACCCCCTCTGTGTGTTTGACCCCCTCTGTGTGTTTGACCCTCTCTGTGTTTGACCCTCTCTGTGTGTTTGACCCCCTCTGTGTGTTTGACCCCCTCAGTGCGTTTGACCCCCCCAGTGCGTTTGACCCTCTGTGTGTGTTTGACCCTCTCTGTGTGTTTGACCCTCTCTGTGTGTTTGACCCTCTCTGTGCATTTGGCCCCTCTGTGCGTTTGGCCCCTCTGTGCGTTTGAACCTTTTATGTGTGTTTAACCCCCTCTATTTTTGACCCCCGTTTTGCATTTGACCCCCTCTTTCTGTTTGACCCTCTCTGTGGTTGACCCCCTCTGTGTGTGACCTCCTCTGTGCGTTGGGCCCCTTTATGTGTATTAGACCCTCTTTGTGTTTGATTCCCTCTGTGTTTGACCTCCTTTGTGTGTTTGACCTCTTCTGTGCGTTTGACCTCCTCTGTGTGTTTGACCCTCTCTGTGTGTTTGACCCTCTGTGTGTGTTTGACCCTCTGTGTGTGTTTGACCCTCTCTGTGTGTTTGACCCTCTCTGTGTGTTTGACCCTCTCTGTGTTTGACCCCCTCGGTGCATTTGACCTCTTTGTGTGTTTGACCCTCTCTGTGTTTTTGATCTCTCTGTGTGTTTGACCCCCTCTGTGTGTTTGACCCTCTGTGTGTTTGACCCTCTCTGTGTTTGACCCCCTCTGTGTGTTTGACCCTCTCTGTGTTTGACCCTCTCTGTGTGTTTGACCCCCTCTGTGTGTTTGACCCCCTCAGTGCATTTGACCCCCTCAGTGCGTTTGACCCTCTGTGTGTGTTTGACCCTCTCTGTGTGTTTGACCCTCTCTGTGCATTTGGCCCCTCTGTGCGTTTGGCCCCTCTGTGCGTTTGAACCTTTTATGTGTGTTTAACCCCCTCTATTTTTGACCCCCGTTTTGCATTTGACCCCCTCTTTCTGTTTGACCCTCTCTGTGGTTGACCCCCTCTGTGTCTGACCTCCTCTGTGCGTTGGGCCCCTTTATGTGTATTAGACCCTCTTTGTGTTTGATTCCCTCTGTGTTTGACCTCCTTTGTGTGTTTGACCTCTTCTGTGCGTTTGACCTCCTCTGTGTGTTTGACCCCCTCTGTGTGTGTGTTTCAGGCGCTGCGCCCTGTGTGTCCCTGTGTGAGTCTGAAGCATGCAGCAGGCAGGAGCAGGAGCAGGAGCAGGTTTTTCTGAGTTTTTTCGACGCATCCAAAGTCTCTGTAAAAGAGGCTAATGTTGTAAACCTGATGCCCTCCCTCCGCTCGCATGCAGCAGACAAAGTCCACTCACCTGCTTCAGAGGTCTGTGGTCCAGCATCGGGCTTCATGGGACAAAACAAACTGTTAGCATTAAACCATTCTGCTTATGCGACAGGCTAAGCTAACACTGAGCTAACTGCTAGCTTTCAGATGACCATTTTGTGTGTCTAATTGTATTCCAATTTGCATATATTTGTATTGACGAGGTTCTTTATCTTGTTGACCCCGAAACTGCAGACTTTTTTCTCAGATCGACGCTACAAGAATTTATGAGGATGGGAGGGCATCTGACACACAGTGATAGTGGTAATCTGCTATAATCTGATGTTTCTTTACCTGTGACGGCAGCGGAGCAGGAACTTCAGAATTTTGCGAGCGGCCTGGTTCTGTTTCTTACTGAGGAGACGACTGAGGGTCAAATAAAAACAAAAATGTAAGAGACAAAAGGAACACAGGAAGAAACAGGAAGGAACAGGAAGTACAGGAAGGAACAGGAAGGAACAGAAGGAACAGGAAATACAGGAAGGAACAGGAAGTACAGGAAGGAACAGGAAGTCCACGAAGGACCATGAAGTAACAGGAAAGAACATGAAGTAATAGGAAGTACAGGAAGTTGCAGGAAGTACAGAAAGTAACATGAAGTACTCAAAGGTCACTGACGGACACATGGTCCAGTGTCTTTATTTAAATTTTTGTGTTATTGGACTAATGTGATCCCCTCTGCAAACAAATTGACTAGTACCTGAGGGAGTACCTGTAGTAGTACAGCAGTACCTGAGGGAGTGCCTGTAGGAGTGGTAGTATTGTAGTAGTACTGCAGTACCTGAGGGAGTGCCTGTAGGAGTGGTAGTATTGTAGTAATACTGTAGTACCTGAGGAAGTACCTGAGGGAGTGCCTGTAGGCGCGGTAGTACTGTAGTAGTACTGTAGTACTGCAGTACCTGAGGGAGTGCCTGAGGGAGTACCTGGGAGGGTGCCTATAGGAGTGGTAGTATTGTAGTAGTACTGTAATACTGTAGATCCCAGGGTAACACATATCACAGAACCCCCATTTCCATAGTTTTGTCCGGTAATCACCAGGAAACAAAGTGGTTTTATCTGATCTCTGCTCCCTCCACACCACTCATTCTGGGCCATGTCTGGCAAACATAATCCCATGATCGACTGGGCTGGCAGGAAGGTATCTGAATGGAGCTCCTTTTGCCGTGCCAACTGTCTGCAGTCTGCTCTGTCTCCAGCAGGGGAGGCCACGCCGTAGATGTCCCCCGGATAAACCTGACCTCTCCTCAGTGCCTAGCGTGTATCATGACCTGGAGAACGCCTTTAGTAAAAGTCGGGTGTCTCTTTCACCCCACAGGCCTTATGATTGCGCCATCTGCCTCCTACCCGGTGCCCGCTTGACTTCCAGCCATCTCTATAACATCTCCAAACCTGAACGGGAGACCATGGAACAATATATCCGAGACTCTAGCCGCTGGTATCATCCGTCCATCCTCTTCACCTTTAGGAGCGTGGTTCTTTTTTGTTGGCAAGAAGGACAAAACCCTAAGACCATGCATCGATTAATTGGTCTTAACAATATAACCGTTAAAAATAAGTATCTGTTGCCTCTCATAGACTCAGCTTTCACACCACTCCACGGGGCCACCATCTTTACAAAACTGGATCTCAGAAATGCCTATTATTTAGTGCTCATAAGGGAAGGGGACGAATGGAAAATAGCCTTGAAAACTCCACTGGGTCATTTCAAATACCTAATCATGCCTTTCGGTTTAACCAACGCTCCGGTCTTTTTCCAAGTTCATATTAATGATGTGTTACGGGACTTTCTTAACCGCTTTGCCTTTGCGTATCTGGACAATATTCTGACTTTTTCTAAGACCTCACAGGAACACCAGCAACATATGCGCTAGGTCCTTCAGAGAATTCTTGAGAATAAGCTCTATGTGAATAGTGAAGAAATGTGAATTCAACTCCGATGAAGTCAGTTTTTTGGGCTTTATTGTGGGGAGGGGACAGGTCAAGGCTGATCCGGAGAAGGTAAAGGCAGTGACTGAGTGGCCGATGCCCAGCAGAAGAAAGCAGTTACAGAGGTTTATCGGATTCGCAAACTTTTACTGACAATTCATCAGAGACTTTAGTCACGTTGTTGCACCTCTGACTAAACTTACCTCTCCCTTTAAACAGTTTAATTGGACCCCAGAAGCCCAGTCTGCCTTCGTCAAGCTGAAGGACCTGTTCAGCTCCAGTCCTGCGTCAGCCCGATCCCTCTCACCAATTCGTCATGGAAGTGGATGCTTCAGAGATGGGAGTTGGGGCAGTACTCTCGCAAATGTTTGACCCACACCATCGTTTGTACCCCTGTGCCTTTTTCTCACGCCGTCTTACACCATCCAAGAGGAATTACAATGGTTGGAGGGGGCTGTGCATCCTTTCCAGAATTTACTGTATATTCAGTCCGCTAAGCGTCTGAATTCATGGCAGGCCCACTGGTCACTCTTTTTCAGCAGATTTGACTCTCTCATGCCAGTTCTCCCAGGAAGACACTCCTTCTCCGCCCGAGAGTATCATATTGCCTACACGTGTGGTCATGGCTGTAAACTGTGAGATTGACCCAGGTAATGGCCCCTCCAGGTCCTTTTTGTTCCAGATGCCGCCCGTTCTAAAGTAGTGGAATGGGCCCATTGCTCCTGATTCGCCTGCTGTCCTGGGGTCAACCGAACTCTCTATCAGCCAGGTCAGTTGATTTGGCTTTCTCAAACATATCATTCAAGTCTGATTCCCGGAAACTCTCTCCTCACTTTTTGGAACCCTTCAAGATCACCAAGATCATCAGCCCGTCTGTGGTGCGCCTTCAACTTCTTCCTTCCCTCTGCATTCACCCCTTGTGTCACAGCTCAAACCTGTTCTTTCCAGTGACCTGTGCCCTCCTGCTGAACCCCCTCCTCCCACCCGCCCAGGTTCTGGATGGTCACCTGGCTTTCACAGTCAGGAGGCTCATTGATGTTCGCAGGGCGTCATAGTATCTGGTGGACTGGGAGGGGTATGGGCCCGAAGAATGCACTTGGGTGCCCCCTGGGTGTATCCCCCTCCTTGGAACTATCCTACACCTCTGCCTTCGACCCAGCTCTCCACGACCGGAACAAACACCCCAGCCTCTGACCCTGCTACCTACGACCGGCTCAAAGATGTCAGCCTACGACCCCGCTCTCTACTATCTGCGTTGTCACTCAACATTTACATTTTTTGTAAATAAACTCTGTTCAACTTTTTACCCGGTGTCTGTGTCTTTGATCCCCCAGACACTACGACACTGAGGGAGTACCTGAGGGAGTGTTTGTAGGAGTGATAGAATTGTAGTAGGGAGGGAGTACCTGAGGGAGTGCCTGTAGGAGCGGTAGTATTGCTGGATGAGGACAGCTGCGCGGCGACTTTGCTGAAACTTCTTCTGTTCGATTAAACTCCTGAAGCGGCTCTGGATCAGAACAGCAGCCAGGGTCATCCGCTTATAAAGTGCAAACTGAAACACAAGGTCAACACAGGGTCAACACAGGGTCAACACAAGGTCACAGGGTCATCACAGGGTCACAACAGCGTCAACACAAGGTCAACACAGGGTCATCACAGGGTCAACACAGGGTCATCCGCATATAAAGTGCAAACTGAAACACAAGGTCAATACAGGGTCAACACAGGGACATCGCAGGGCCATCACAGGGTCAACACAGGGTCAACACAAGGTCATCACAGGGTCATCACCGGGTCAACACAGTGTCACAGGGTCAGGTATTGAAAATGTGACATCGATACTAAAAAAGTCCCATTTACAGAAATGAATGACTAAACCAGGTCTAAACCGGGATTAAACCAGGACTAAACTGGTCCCAGTAAACTGGGACTAAACCGGGTCTAAACCGGGTCTAAACCAGGTCTGAACCAGTTCTAAACCGGGAGTAAATCGGGACTAAACCAGGTCTAAACTAGGTCTAAATCAGGACTAAACCAGGACTAAACCAGGACTAAACCAGGTCTAAACTCGGACTCAACCAGGTTTAAAGCAGGTCTAAACCATTACTAAACCAGGACTAAACCAGGACTAAAACAGGACTAAACCAGGTCTAAACTCGGATTCAACCAGGTCTAAAGCAGGTCTAAACCATTACTAAACCAGGACTAAACCAGGACTAAAACAGGACTAAACCAGGACTAAAACAGGACTAAATCATTACCAAATAGGACCATGGACTACTATGAACCTACTGGACACTGAGGGATTACACAGACACATGGGAATAGTACACAAAGTACAACATTTAATGTGGAACAGCACGGAGTCTAAAGAAAGAGGGTTTAATCATTGTGGGATTGGGATCAGTATCGAGAATTGAGTATCGAGTATTGAGTCCTTAGTGTCATGACACTAGTGGTCTCTTACCTGCTTGTATCTCTTATAGCAGCGTTGAATCACTGCTGCAATTTCTTTACGTTGTTCCTGAAGGGGACCCTGAGAAAGAAAGGAGAAAGTGAGCATAAAAGAGGAGAAGCAGGAGGGGGAGCAGAGGAGACGAAGAGAGGAGCAGAGGAGAGGAAAGGAGGAGAGGGTCCGAGGAGTAGAGGAGAGGAGCAGAGGAGAGGGTCAGAGCAGCAAAGGAGAAGGTCGGAGGAGCAGAGGGTGCAGAGGGGAGGGTCAGAGGAGCGGGTCGGAGGAGCAGAGGATGCAGAGGATGCAGAGGAGTACCTTGTTTTTTCGGAGAGAGAGCAGAGCTAGCCTGATGCTCTCATACAGCTCGGCGCGCTCTGATTCACTCATGGAGAACCGGGAGGCGGGGCTTTTGGGACCTGGGTCTTTGAGGAGGCGAAGCTCAGGGGAGGAGGTCTGAGGAGGCTGTTCCCCAGACAGAGAGCTCCGCCTGAGCACAGGGGAGGGAGGCCCGGGGTGGAGGAACCTGGAGCGGCAACAAAAAGATGAGTTAAATAAACTCATATTTGGCTAAAGACACGTGCTGCCCATAAATTGGTCGACGAAGAAAAAGGCACGGCAAAAGCTCTGAACTATTCTGTATCTGATTGCACTGACAAGACTCCACCTGCAAGGGGAGCTCAGACAGAACTACTATTTATACAGAAAAAGTACTTAAAAAGTTCTGAATAACACATTTAACAGCTGTACTCACCTCTCGACATCGCTGAGGCATCCTGACAGAGCTGTGACATCACTGCTAAGTCCCGCCCCTCGAGAGTCAATCTCTGTTTCCACTGGCTCCTGCTTTAGTCGCTCTGACGTAGCCTCCATGATGTGGTCGGTCAGAAACGACAAGTCCATCTGCACAAAACACAGTCCTGGGTCTAAACTAATCTGCAGATGGTACGGGGCTGGCAAAGTGGGGGGTAAAGATGGGGTATTTTACTTCTATGAGGCATTAAAGAGGGAATATTTTACTTCTATGGGGTATTAAAGAGGGATATTTACCTCTATGGGGCATTAAAGAGGGGTATTTACCTTTATGGGGCATTAAAGAGGAGGTATTTTACTTCTATGAGGCATTAAAGAGGGAATATTTTACTTCTATGGGGTATTAAAGAGAGGTATTTACCTCTATGGGGCATTAAAGAGGGGTATTTACCTTTATGGGGCATTAAAGAGGAGGTATTTTACTTCTATGAGGCATTAAAGAGGGAATATTTTACTTCTATGGGGTATTAAAGAGAGGTATTTACCTCTATGGGGCATTAAAGAGGGGTATTTACTTCTTTGGGGTATTAAAGAGGGTGTATTTTACTTCTATGGGATATTAAAGAGGGGGTATTTTACTTCTATGAGGTATTAAAGAGGGTGTATTTTACTTCTATGGGGTTTTAAAGAGGGGGTATTTTACTTCTATGGGGTATTAAAGAGGGGGTATTTTACTTCTATGAGGTATTAAAGAGGGTGTATTTTACTTCTATGGGGTTTTAAAGAGGGAATATTTTACTTCTATGGGGTATTAAAGAGGGGCATTTACCTCTATGGAGTATTAAAGAGGGGGTATTTTACTTCTCTGGGGTATGAAAGAGGGGCATTTACCTCTATGGGGCATTAAAGAGGGGATATTTACCTTTATGGAGTATTAAAGATGGGGTATTTTACTTCTATGGGGTATTAAAGAAGGGGTATTTTATTTCTATGGGGTATTAAAGAGGTTGTATTTTACTTCTTTTTTACCTCTATTTCACTTCTACATATTTAGATTTAGATTTATTGCTTTGAAAATGCTATATTTTCTCAAAACAATGTATTAACATGTTTTATAAGTTTCACTTTAATTTTTGAGGCTCTGAGTCTGCCCTCCCTTGATCTCTGTCCCTCCCCCTTCAGAGCACTATCAGCTGCATCCCAGTAATGAAACAACTTCACATCACACCAGGTTTGTGAAGCTGTAGTGTATTGTTTTGTATCATGTTTTTGTATTTATAGAGAATTGTCGTGTGGAGCATGGGTCACGTAGGCTTGTGGGCGGAGCATAGGTGATATAGGCTTGTGGGCAGAGTCTTGTACAGGCTTGTTCTGCTAACTGTAAGGAGGGTTTGAATAGGGTCCAGCAGAGATCTCTAGATTACTCAAACATGGACGACATCTAAACCGCTTCATGTTTTTGATATTGTTAGAACACGGGAGAGAAATTTTAAAAGTACATTTTGCATAATAGCACCTATCGGTGTAGTGATGTCACCAGTCCCCTCCCCCTACCCGCTCACCTGCACCTCCTCGCTGTTGTCATGGATACTCAGAAGCTCCGTGTCTCCTCTCTCACCCACCACTCTGTGCCTCAGATGCCCCGCCAGCCGCTCTTTGCCCATGATCCTCCGGACCACGCTCCTCTGGGCTGGCCCCCATCGTGGGCCCCCCGAGCCACCCGTCCCGGCCTGCGGGCGGGGGAGCGTCCTCTGGAGGTGAGGGGTGGTAATGCAGGGGAGAGGAGTGGGTTTGGTGGAGGAGGTGAGCAGAGAGGTGAGGGTGGAGGGTCCAGGGGGCAGAGGGGCGAGCTGCTGCCCCAGAGGAGTGTCTGCGCTGGGCTTGGGTCTCTTGGCCGGAGGGGGGTCTTCCTGGGGCTGAGTTTGGCTCCAGGACTTTGGGTCTGGCTGGGTCTCTGTCTTCACCTCTGAAGAGAAAAGGGTCACAGATATGAATGGGGAGTAGAAGCTCATAGACACTGTGTCCTTGGGCAAGACACTTGACCCTCTGTACCTGCATGTGTTAATGGGATGGAACAAGATTTCTGACATTTTTAAAACAGTTTGAGACACTTTTTCATAAAAGTTTTTTTCATATTATCTTTATCTTCTTTGGCTGATGAGTTTTAAGACTGAAGATTGAAATCTGAACTTAAGAATCCGGTTCATTTCAGAACGTTTGTGAGAGGGCTCGCTTCATCACAAATGTGACCTGTAACTTGTCCTGGTGGCATTACCTGTTTGTTTACATGGAGATGCATGAGTTTAACAGAAAAGCATTGATGGGAAAGCAGTAACATCTCTACGGAGACGAGCAGGTGGTGGACCCTGTGCCAGAAAAGTTACAGAGTATACTTTAAATAATTCCAGCCTTATTTCAGACGCCGAGGAATGGGACAGACACAGAAACAGAGATGGAAACATTTTTGTTTCAAGATTTAGATCATTTTCTTAAAAATCTGTGTAAAATACTCATTCACCTGTGTGGCCTCTCTGCTCTGAGCCGCTGTCACTCTGCTGACCCTTGGTGGTGTGTGCTGGTCTCTGCGTGCCGGAGGAGGAGGAGGCGGAGGAGGTGGAGGGCGGAGTTTGTTCCAGGAGCTCCGCCAGGTGAGTGTGACCCCGAGATCGGGCGATGGTCAGGGGGAGGCGACCAAGGGAGTCTGGGATGGACAAAGCTCTGTGATCCCAGTGGTACAAGAGGAGGGCGGAGTCAGTGTGGCCCAAAGCACACGCCCACATCTGAGAGGGAGAGGGGGGGGGGAGAAGAGGGATGGGGTGAGGGTGGGGAGAGAGTAAGTGAAAGAAGAGAGGGAGGGGAGTGGAGAGCGAAAGAGAGAGGTTCAAGTGAAGAGTGGGAAGGGGCAAGAGAAACAGATGGAGAGAAAAAGGAATAAGGTAGAGATGGGAGAGAGAGTCGAGGTGGGAGAGGAAGAGGGGAGAGTATGTGAGGCAGAGGAGGGGGGTATGAGGAGGAGGATGGGAGTGGTGTATGTGAGTAGGAGGAAGAGGGTTTGTGAGGAGGAGGAAGGTATGAGGAGGAGGAGGGGAGAGTATGTGAGGAGGAAGGTATGAGGAGGAGGAGGGGAGGGTATGTGAGGAGGAAGGTATGAGAAGGAGGAGGGGAGGGTATGTGAAGAGGAGGGAGAGAGAGAAAGACAAAACGTTGTTCATCAGTATAATGTTGTGGTGATGGACATGTCTCTTATCAGGGTTCTCTTGGACTCGTGTTGGTCAGACATGTAAACGTTCCCTGTGGTCAGACATGTAAACGTTCCCTGTGGTCAGACATGTAAACGTTCCCTGTGGTCAGACATGTAAACGTTCCCTGTGGTCAGACATGTAAATGTTCCCTGTGGTCAGACATGTAAACATTCCTTGTGTGCTCATCTCCAAATGTCAAAACATAAACTGGTCACTGCAGTGCAGACCAGCTCCACATTTTCCACGAGTGTAAAGGCTCCACATCCTCCGCTGAGCCTCACCAGAGGAGTGCAGGAGAAGTGGTCCACATTCAGAGGGTCCACCTCCAGCTCCAGCTCAATGCTCCCCGAGTGTTTGGTTCTGAAAAGACACAGAGAGGTCAGTATTCAGCAGGATGTGGTCAGAGTATGACAGTATGCGGTCAGAGTATGAGAGTATGCGGTCAGAGTATGTGAGAATGTGATCAGAGTATGTGGTCAGAGTATGTGAGTATGTGGTCAGAGTATGCCAGTATCTGGTCAGAGTATGTGATCAGAGTATGAGAGTATGTGGTCAGAGTATGTGGTCAGAGTATGAGAGTATGTGGTCAGAGTATGTGAGTATGTGATCAGAATATGTGCGTATGTGGTCAGAGTATGTGAGTATGTGGTCAGAGTATGTGAGTATGTGGTCATAGTATGTGAGTATGTGATCAGAGTATGTGAGTATGTGGTCAGAGTATGTGAGTATCTGGTCATAGTATGTGAGTATGTGGTCAGAGTATGTGGTCAGAGTATGTGAATATGTGATCAGAGTATGTGAGTATGTGGTCAGAGTATGTGAGTATGTGGTCAGAGTATGTGAGTATGTGATCAGAGTATGTGAGTATGTGGTCAGAGTATGTGAGTATGTGGCTAGAATATGTGAGTATGTGGTCAGAGTATGTGAGTATGTGATCAGAGTATGTGAGTATGTGGTCAGAGTATGTGAGTATGTGGTCATAGTATGTGAGTATGTGATCAGAGTATGTGAGTATGTGGTCAGAGTATGTGACCAGAATATGAGAGTATGTGGTCAGAGTATGTGAGTATGTGACTAGAGTATGTGAGTATGTGGTCAGAGTATGTGAGTATGTGGTCAGAGTATGTGAGTATGTGATCAGAGTATGTGAGTATGTGGTCAGAGTATGTGAGTATGTGGTCATAGTATGTGAGTATGTGATCAGAGTATGTGAGTATGTGGTCAGAGTATGTGACCAGAATATGAGAGTATGTGGTCAGAGTATGTGAGTATGTGACTAGAGTATGTGAGTATGTGGTCAGAGTATGTGAGTATATGGTCAGAGTATGTGAGTAAGTGATCAGAGTATGTGAGTATGTGGTCAGAGTATGTGAATATGTGAGCAGAGTATGTGACCAGACTATGTGAGTATGTGGCTAGAGTATGTGAGTATGTGGTCAGAGTATGTGAGTATGTGATCAGAGTATGTGGTCAGAGTATGTGATCAGAGTATGTGGTCAGAGTATGTGAGTATGTGAATAAAGTATGTGAGTATGTGGTCAGAGTATGTGAGTATGTGAGTAGAGTATGTGAGTAGGTGGTCAGAGTGTGTGAGTATGTGGTCAGAGTATGTGGTAGAGTATGTGATCAGAGTATGTGAGTATGTGGTCAGAGCAAAGATTAATGAAAAAGGAGACTGAATGTTTTAAACATTTGGAAATACACTTTGGGAAAACCAGGTGAAATATATTTTCTGATACTACAGCTTTAAGTATCTGCTGATACTCGATATCAACTGATACCAGAGACTCAAAACAGTATTTATTTACTTCAAGCAAAAATAAAATAAAACCAAACTGATCCAAATGTTTATGCAGCTTCAATTCAATTCAATTCATTTTATTTTTGTAACGCCCAAAATCACAACAACAGTTGTCTCGAAGGGCGTTCATGTTTTGGTTGATTGGGGAAACCGGAGTACCCGGAGAAAACCCATCCAGACACGGGGAGAAACATGAAAAACTCCACACAGAAAGGCTGCTGTGACTTATCCCTGAGGTAATGACAGAACAACTATATAAATAAAATTTCAAACATTCTGAGACTTTGTGGGTCGACTAAAACCTGTAATAGTCTCATTACATTATTTATATGATTTAACCATCCAGGATATCGACTGATCAATATTTGTAGCTGATATCAATACCAGTATCGTATCGGTGCGTCTTTAATGCATCGCAGTTTAACTCAAATGTGAAGTCTCTCGACCATCTCCCAGAGAATGGGATTCAACTGTTTCAGGGTTTTTTACAAGTTGGACGTGAAAAATCCCAGTTACTCATTGATCCATAAGTGGGCGGGGCTAACAGTTTGATCTGAAACATATTCTTCACTCATGGCTCAACACCTAATGTAGGATCGTTAGATGGGTCCACAGAAACACCAACACCTGTCTCCAGATGTTTGTCAGTGTGTTGGTTTCATATCCTCAGAACATATACAAATTTGTTTTGCTTGTTTCCTTGTTTCCTTGTCTCCGCTCTCAGCCGTGTCTCACCTCCATCGCCGTAGCGCGTTGATTAACCCCGCGTAGCCCTGAGCCGCAGCCAGGTGCAGAAGAGTCATCCCTCTTGAGTTTTTACTGTGATCTAGGTCTGATCCAGAACCCCAGCACGACTGCGCCATCATCTGTTCACACAGAGACAGTACACGCGCCTCGAACGAACTCTGGTCCAAACACTGAGATGAGAGACCAGAGCACAAACAGTTCATTGATTAACTCATGCAAGAGTCCCATGCATTTCAGAACATTTTGTAGAGTCTAAGCTACAAGGTAAGCAGCTTTACACACAGTAAAATCCCATTTGTACAGGTCCCCTCTTCCTCACCAGCTCTGTCACCCCTCCCCTCTCCCTCACCTGCTCCTTAGACCCTCCCCCTCTCTCACACCTGCTCCTTAGACCCTCCCCCTCTCTCACACCTGCTCTGTAGACCCTCCCCTCTCTCACACCTGCTCCTCAGCCCCTCCCCCTCTTCCTCACCTGCTCTGTAGCCCCTCCCCTCTCTCACACCTGTTCCTTAGACCCTCCCCCTCTTTCACACCTGCTCCTTAGACCCTCCCCCTCTGTCTCTCACCTGCTCTGTAGCCCCACCCTCGGCTCCTCCTCCTTTGGGATCCGTGGACTCTGAGTTGGGATTTGGATTTGAGATTTCGGCCATTCTCTGCTCCATCTGCTCCAGTCGCTCCAGGATCGACATTCGGAACTGTGCGTCTACAACAAAACAGACCAGACGAGAGAAAGGATTCACACACAAAACACACAGAAAACAAACAGAATGCTCCAAAACTAGTGTTAGATTATGGCATTGTAACACATGTGGACATATACAGTATGTGTGGATCTCCGGACATGGAGACTGGCTTTGAGGATATGGAATGTCACCTCACTGAGGGAAGGAGCCTGAGCTTGTGGGGGAGGTTGAGCGTTACTGAGTATATATAGTTGGCTTCACATCCATGCACAGCTTGGGCTTTGGAACCCAACTCCTTGAGAGGGGCTGGACTTTCTCTTGCGTGGTCCACGGAGAGAGGCAGCAAGCAGGTGTGGAATTATTGCCCCATAGTTCAGCTCCACGTGTTGGAGTTGACCCCAGCGAATGAGAGGATCACATCCCTGCGCCTTCGGGTCGGGGACAGGTCTCTCATTGTTGTGTCGGCCTACATGCCAAACAGCAGTGCGGAGTACCCAGCCTTCTTAGAGTCACTGGGAGGGGTACTAGACAGTGCAACGACCGACTACTTTGTTCTCCTGGGGGACTGCAACACCCACATGGGAAATGAGTGACACTTGGAGGGGGTCAGGAGGAGGTTATTGGACTTCTATGGTAGCCACAGTTTGTCCATAACAAACGCCATGTTTGAGCACAAGGGTGTTCATCAGTGCACGTGGCGCCAGGACACCCTAGGTCGGCGGTCCATGCTCGACTTTGTTGTCGTGTCATCTGACCTCTGGCCGTGTGTCTTGGACGCTCGTGTGAAGAGAGGGGCAGAGTTGTAGAGCACCACCTGGTGGTGAGTTGGATCCTTGGCAGAGTAGGAAGCCGGATAGACCTGAAAGGCCCAAGCATTTGAGCGGGTGAGGGTCTGTTGAGAATGTCTGGCAGAGCCCTCTGTCAGAGGGGTCTTCAACTCCCAGGGCTTCTCCCAGGTTACTGGGGAGGGCTCCGCAAGGTGGCTGGGCACTCCTTTAGAGATAGGGTGAGGAGCTTGTTCCACATCGAGAGGAGCCAGCTGAGGTGGCTCAAGCATCTGCTCAGGATGCCTCCTGGACACCCTACTGGGGAGGTGTTCATGTCCCACCAGGAGGAGGAACCTTGGGGTCCCACCGGAGGAGCTGGAGGATGTGTTTGGGGTGAGGGGAATCTGGAAGTCCCTACTTAGAGTGCTGCCCCCGTGACTTGGACTCGGATAAGAGGAAGAACATGGATGGCTGGATGGTATATATGTTACCTATATGTTAGATTATGTTACATACATATATCTTACATACACATATGTTACAACTATGGCAGATTATGTCATTGTAAGCGCATGTGGTCATATATGTTTGTACCGTCCAGCGAGAGCCAGTCATGTTGCGAGGATGGCAGTGCGGGCAGATCTCGGGCCTTGTACTCAAATACCACAGACGAGGAAATGACATCTCCGCCCATAGCAACCTGCAGCATCACCAGGCCCGTGTCATGAGCTGAAACATACAACATGAACACATGAGTCTGAGCCGTAAGCTGAAACACACAACATGAACACATGAGTCTGAGTTGTGAGAAGAAACATAAACACAAAACACAAGAAGTATTCAAATGATTCAAACATATTAAAAGGCATATAGTCTGTTATTGTCTAAAATCTCACTGTGCACGATGACAGAGTTAAAGCTGCATAACATAACTTTTCTGGAGGGGATTTGACCAGCCGACCATTTCCATAGAGATGTTATTGCTTTGTTTGGAAAGTTTTACAGTACTGCATTAAATCTATCTTGCATTTATTCAATTATTGCTAAAAAATATCTTTAAACATCTGGTGGTGTCCACGAGAATAGGACACCACCACAGAATGCCACACTCTGGAACATTCCAGACAAATAAATAAGATCTCCATGACGATGAGCAGATGTGAAATGGTCTTTGTGTTTGTATTTCTCACCGGGGCAGTAGCAACGCAGGACACCGGGCTGGATCAGCGCTGCGGGGACACTGATGTGGTCAAAGAAACAGCTGTAATCTGAAGTGGACTCAAGCCACGGGCCAGTGATCAGAACCTTTACTCCACCCTGGAACAACAAACACCAATATGACACCAGCACCTCCACAAGCACCTCCACCAGCACCTCCACCCTGGAACAACAGACACACCAAGATAAAACACCAGCACCTCCACGAGCACCTCCACCCTGGAACAACAGACACACCAACATAAAACACCAGCACCTCCACCCTGGAACAACAGACACACCAACATAAAACAACAACAACTCCATCAGCACCTCCACCTTGGAAAAAGAGACACACTAACATAAAATACCAGCACCAGTACCAGCACATCCACCCTGGAACAAGAGACACACCGACATGTGACACCAGCACCTCCACCAGCACCTCCACTCTGGAACAAGAGACACACCAACATATAACACCAGCACCGCCACCCTGGAAAACAGCACCTCCACAACAAGAGCTATATATAAACCAACATATATCACCAGCGCCTTTACTCCACCTGAAATATATACAGGAAATAAAAACATAAATATAAATTATATAGAGATAACACCTCCTCCACACTGTGATGAATGCAGGAAATGTAAAGGGGGAGGTGGAGGAGGAGCAGGAGGAGAGGCCTGGTCTGAGAGCAGGAGTAGGAGGAGGAGGGGCAGCAGCAGGTGGAGGAGGTGGAGGAAAAGGAGGAGGGGAGGTCTGGTTTGAGAGCATGATGAGGAAGAGGAGTGGCATGACATCACAAGGTGGAACAGTGTTCTTTCTGTTTGAGAGAATAACTCAGCCTAAATATGCTGGGTTTGTGTGTTAAACATGTGAACATAGATCAGAGAATAGAGTCATATGGACCTTTAAAGCCTGATTTTGTCCCATTCCTGCACCATATTACTGGACCACATGCCTGGACTGCATTCCTGGACCGGATTCTTGGACTGCATTCCTGAACCACATTCCTGGACCACATTCCTGACTAAAATTCCTGAACAACATTCCTGGACAACATTCCTGAACCACATTCATGGACCACATTCCTGAATGACATTCCTGAACCACATTCCCGAACAACAGTCCTGGACCACATTCCTGAGCCACATTCCTGAACGACACTCCTGGACCACATTCCTGGACCATATTCCTGGATCACATTCCTGAATGACATTCCTGGACCACATTCCTGAATGACATTTCTAGACCACATTCCTGAATGTCATACCTGAATGACATTCCTAAACGACATTCCTGAATAACATTCCTGAATAATATTCCTAGAATATTCCTATGGCTGAAGGAATGTCCTTCAGCCATATTGCTGAAGGACATTCCTGGACCACATTCTTGAACCACATTCCTGGACCAAATTCCTGGACCGGATTCCTGAACCACATTCCTGAATAACGTCCCTGAACAACATTATTAGACCACACTCCTGGACCACATTCCTGGATCACATTCCTGAATGACACTCCTGAACCACATTCCTGAATGACATTCCAAGACTACATTCCTGAATGTCATTCCTGAATGACATTCCTGAACGATATTCCTGAACCACATTCCTTGACCACATTCCTGAATGACATTTCTGAACCACATTCCTGAATGACATTCCTGAACAACATTCTTGAACAATATTCCTGAACCACATTCCTGGCTAACATTCCTAGCGTATCCAACTTACCTCCGGATAGGACCACTCAGGTGAATAATCCGTCACTCCAAACAGCCTCCCGGTCTCCTGCAGTAACCCCAGCGAGGCCTGCTCCACCCCTGTCCCTTGCAGGTGAGTCTGTGCACTGCCCTGATCCTCTGGCCCACCCGCCTCCTGTGTCATCATCACTGCTCCACCCACCCCTGCTCCTGAGCCCTCCACCGAGATGAAATCATTGATCAGATCTGAAAACTGGCTCCCAAACGATGCTTCGAAGCCCTCTAAACTTATCCCCGCCCCTGATGTGTTCGTATTGGCCGTCACTCCTTGTTGTGGCATTGGTGAATTGTACAAACTGCCATCTATGCTGCCGTTTTGAGCGATCGACTGTGGACTCGCTCCTACTGAAGTAACCCCATTGCATAAAATTTCACTTTCTCCTGAATTGGCCCCTCCCTCTTCTCTTCCTGGATTTTCTTCTTGTAAATAGTGTTCAACTTTGACCCCGGTGGCGTACGCCTCCTCTGATTTCAACATCAAATTTTTGTTGCTGTCCACCACGTTAGCTTTCTGGTCGTTCGACCCATTCAGAGCCGAATTCCTCCCACACATGGTTCGCTGTTCTGGGTTAGCCTGTTGCAGATGGGCGTGGCTCTCTGCTCTGTTGGTCGTTACTGGAGATGTGTTGGAAACACTGGACAATGCGATATAATTTTGGCTTTCTTCTTGACTAGCCTCTGTTGAATTACTTGGGAGTGCTTGATTCGTTTGTGGGGACGTTTGGAGGAAGAGGCTAGGAGATGAGTGGTGTGCTTGCTGAGCTAAACTTGATGACATGACTGCGCTAAAATCCATCTGCTCCAGAGTGGTACTCGGGCTTAAACCGGTGGACTCGTAGCCGCTGGCGTTAGCTAGTGGCTGCTCCAGATTCGTAGCCTCTGTTTTGATGTTATTAACCAGCGCGGCGTTGTAAAACACGTTGACAGGGCAGTGGAGCTCGTCACTTCGGTTGCAGTTTTCATTTTTGCCTCCGCCGTACGTTTGGCCTTGTTTGGGGTTGTTGAGGAAGCAGTCAGGGTCAAAGGTCATGGTGGTTTCCGGAAGGCTGACCCCCGAGGTGGAGTCGAGGGAGCTGGAGAGGACGAGCTCGCCTCCGTCGCCCAATCCCACGCCTCCAGAGAACGAATGAAATCGCTGGGAGTTTTCAGGGGTCACGGTCAGAAGGATCCCAGTCGCCAAACCTGAGAAACAAACGTACACAAAATATAAAGATTTGAACTTGTGAAGGTCACTGGTAAAATAGTAAAATATTCAAATAAAAGTAAAAGTATCTGTCCTTTGAATGGGACTTTTATAGTATCGATAACTGCTCAAATGAGTATCTAGTTTCTAGTTTGAGTATCGTTTCGTATGTGATTTTCAATACTCGCTCACACTTATCCCACTCATCTCTCACCTGTCGCAGATCCCTCATGCGCAGGTCCCAGGAGATGTGTGTGTCCAGTAGAGTAAACGGCATCTCCGGTCAGAGTGGTGACCTCGGACATAAACACGGCCGTGCTCTGGTTTAGCCCTGCCCCCATGGAGGAGAGGGCGGGGCTGTCGGCCATGTCGGAGCCCATGGACAGGGGGGAGTTCTGGGTGGTGTCTGGGACCTCCACCTGAGCTGTGTTGGTGGATGATGAAACCTCCATGCTGCTCTGGGGGAGAAGCGAGGGTTTGGGGAGACGGCCATTTCTACGATCAGAGCCGCGACTTCTGCCTGAGACCACTGAGAAAAACAAACAGGAAATTACGTATATACAAGAGTAAAAGTACTTCAGGACACAGCCACTATCTCTTTTCTCATGTTCATATATGTAATATTAAAGAAGCACTATGTAGTTTTTTCTAGCAGGTGGCCATCTTATTTTGTTGTCTCCATAGATGTTAATGCTTTGCCTCAAAGTGTCTTTTTTCAACAAAACCAACTTTGAATTGAATACATGATGTATCATTTAATGCCATACTGTGGAACATTACAGCCAAAGTGATAGCATCTCCATGGAGACAAGCAGATGGCAGATGCTCCACCAGAAAGAACACAGTTCAGCTTTAGAGGAACGGTATGTAAGATTTAAAATTTCATAAACTTGACTTTTACTGATAAAATTATAATTTGGTGTTTTGGTTCAAGACGATTAACCGTTCAGAAAGCAGAATGAGCCTCACATGACTCTCTCATTTGTGTTCCAAAGCTGAAATTCAGTTGTTTTAAACCTAAAATGCCTCTCTCTGGTGTGAATGGTCACTACACCCCAGCACCTGTAGCCAATCAGGACTCAGTGAAGCCTGTCCATAAACTGAGAGACACACCTGTGTCTCCATCTGCAGGTCAAGGCTCTGGACACAGGCCTGTTCATATACTGAAACTGAGCCACACCTGTATGTGTCCATCTGCAGGTCAAGGCTCTAGACATAGGGTCATGGCTCTGGACACAGGTCAGTCCATATACTGAGACTGAGTCACACCTGTATGTGTCCATCTGCAGGTAAAGCCTCTGGACACACAGGCTCGGATGTGATCGTAGTAAATGCTCAGACAACATATAGCTCCTTTAAACTGATCAGAGTGATAATGGCGGTCAGCTGTACCGTTGGCAGTGGTCTCTGTCTGTCCCTCAGACACATCACTGTTCTGGACCTCGCTCCCCTCGCTCTCTTCTCTCTTCTCCACACCTGCTCCTGGCTCCTGCTTTGAAGAGATGATCCTCTGCTTCACACTGGAACATTTCTGATGCAAACTGCTCCCTGCACCTGGCAATACACAGAAGAATACAGAGGTCAGACAGAGGGTTGGGCAAGTATGACAGAGATACAGAAGTCAGATAGAGATTTATGAAAGTAGATCTGAGACGAAACATATAATAATGTTGGATAGTGCTTTTGCCCTGGTTTAGTCCTGGTGTAGTCCTAGTTTAGTCCTAGTTTAGTCCTGGTGCAGCCCTAGTTTAGTCCTAGTTTAGTCCTGGTGTAGTCCTGGTGTAGTCCTGGTGTAGTCCTGGTGTAGCCCTGGTGTAGTCCTGGTGTAGTCCTGGTGTAGTCCTGGTTTAGCCCTGGTGTAGTCCTGGTGTAGTCCTGATGTAGTCCTGGTGTAGTCCTGGTTTAGCCCTGGTGTAGCCCTGGTGTAGTCCTGGTGTAGTCCTGGTGTAGTCCTGGTGGCGTCCTGGTGTAGTCCTGGTTTAGCCCTGGTGTAGTCCTGGTGTAGTCCTGGTGTAGTCATGGTTTAGCCCTGGTGTAGTCCTGGTGTAGTCCTGGTGTAGTCCTGGTTTAGCCCTGGTTTAGCCCTGGTTTAGCATGTTAAAACACTGTGTGATATGAGCAGATGACGTTGTTGTTGTTGTGTGGGAGTTGTGAGATGTGGATGCGTCTGTTGTCTCATCTAGTAGGGGGGAGCCTGTTCTCATCTTGTCCAGTAGGGGGCAGCTTGTTCTTGTCTTGTCCAGTAGGGGGCAGCACAGCACAGGGGACAATACCAGAGGATTACACATGTTCAAGGTCAAACGGTTAAACAGGATATTTTTGTTCCTGCAGCAAAGATTAAAGTTAGAACAAAACCAAGCTCAAAAGTAATCTTTTTAAGAAGGAATGGACCTGGTCTAATCCTGGTCTAGTCCTGTTCTAGTTTTGGTCTAGTCCTGGTTTAGTCCTGGTCTAGTCCTGGTTTAGTCCTGGTGTAGTCCTGGTCTAGTCCTGGTGTAGTTCTGGTTTAGTCCTGGTTTAGTTCTGGTTTAGTCCTGGTTTAGTTCTGGTCTAGTCCTGGTTTCATCCTGGTTTAGTCCTGGTTTAGTCCTGGTTTAGTTCTGGTTTAGTTCTTGTACTCACACATTGGCTTTAACTGTCCGATCAGTTCTTCTTTGCTCCATTTAGCCCACTCTTTTCTGTCTGTGTTGATGGAACAGAGCACTGGGCCACAGGGTTTACCGCTGTCGTCCACCGCAGGGACATTCAGGTAATGCACCAGGACGATGTCAGGATTCTGTAAACAAACAAATACACAGACAAACAAACGAACAAACAAACAAACACATTAATGATTTGTCTGTTATTAATGTTCATATCTTGAGTTACAGACACAATAGTGAAATATAAAACCCAGGATCATGTAGAGTGGGTTAATATGGACATTTAAGATGATGAGTCTGACAGCAGCAGTTACAGAGAGGGGACACAGTTTTTACGCAGAAAGTGAATTGGAGCCATATATATAAAATCTCATCCTCGCCCTCCGCAGGTGGTCTCTCATCCTCTTTGCCACGCTCGGGCCCTCTACCAGAGGCCTGGGAGCTTGAGGGTTCCACAGTATCTTTGCTGTTCCTGTACTGCACTATTCTGGACTGAGATGTCTGATGTCTTTTCTGAGATCTGCTATAGCCACTCCTCCAGTTTGGGGGTCACTGCCCCGAGTGCTCTGATGACCACAAGCACCATTGATGCCTTCACCTTTCAGGCCTTCTCCAGCTCTTCTTTGAGCCCCTGGTAATTCTCCAGTTTCTCATATTCCTTTTTCTGATGTTCCCATCACTTGGTACTGATGTCCACCACAACGGCTTTGCTCTGTTGTTTATCCACCACCACAATGTCCAGTTGGTCCATCACCATTCTGTCAGTCTGTATCTGAAGTACCACAGGATCTTAGCTCAATCATTCTCCACCACCTTTGGAGGTGTTTCCCACCTTGACCTTGGGGTGTACAGTGTACAGGCTCCACTTGGATATGTCGCTCCATGTATGCTTTCCCTGCAGCACCTTACACCCTGCAGTTATGTGCTGGATTGTCTCAGGGGCCTCTTTGCACAGCCTACACCTTGGGTCTTGTCTGGTGTGGTAGATCTGGGCCTCTATCGCTCTGGTGCTCAGGGCCTGCTCCTGTGCAGCCAGGATGAGTGTCTCTGTCCTTCAGACTAGCTCTCTCAAGCCATTGGTAGGATTTCTTGATATGGTATTATGCCACACATAATACTTTGCTTTAAATTATGAATTGCTACAGCAACAGTGCTAATGGTTTAGGTGCCCATAAAAATAAATATGGAGGTAGGTCAAAGGTCACATGTGTGAACCAGGAGGGAGAGGGCGGGACCTTACCTGCAGTAGCCAATAGCATCTGCGGTGGAAGGTGGGGATGATGGAGGAGTGGACGTAGCACCCATACAGACACTGGAGAGAGGAGAGGCCAGAGGTTAGTCACGAGGTCAGGCAGGGGTCACGCAGGGGTCACCCAGGGGTCACAGTGGGGTCAGGGGTAAAGACGGGGAAAGGTCAGCTCAGGTTTGGCTCATTAACATCAGGACAAAAAAATATGTTTTATTAAAAAATGTATCGTTCGATGTACTCTTCAAAGTACTGTTTGAAGTTCCCGGCCGGGTAGTTCTCAGTGTAGCCATCTTGCTGAAATGGAACAGGGCTACACCACGGACTGTACTTCCACTGCTGTCTACATTACGTATTTATAATTATCTATTATTTAATAGAAGAAAAGTCAAGGTGTGGTCATCGCAGTCATTTATTTCAGTTTAGATTGAATGAAGTAAGGAATTAATGTTTGCCTTTGAATATCAATAGGCAAATATATAACGTTCAAGGTGATTTTTTTCCCAATTGTAGCTACTTCATAGCTTGAACAAAATATGCCTTGTTAAACCCTAATTACAGAGACAGAGGTAACAATATAATTTTTACATTCATAGTCTATAAACCAGAGAACACTTATTAGTTGTACATAAAGTGGGATATTGCAGTTTTACGATTTGGTATTTGGGCCAGGTTTAATTTGATCTGTGGCTAAACTACTTTCATTCAAGTAGAGGGCACTGTTTACCTTCTATGCCATGTGCCACTTAATTTCATCTTATTATTGTAAGGTATTTTCTAGCAGTGCAGCGCTACATCAATCTGGTAACGCTAAGGTAAATGACACATGGCCACCAGGGGGCGCACACCTATGGAATGCGTGGGAACTGATGAAAATGTTGTGCAGACCAGCGTGGGCCTTATGAACACGCCATGCGGATTAGAAGAAGGACCCTCTTCAGATCCACACACATTGGGGGACCCTATAAAAGCTGTCAACTTGTGCATCTTAGGGCTCTCCACCTATCCTTTCCGGAGAGTCCGTTGCTTCATTGTTCACTTTACCTGTGTGGAACTCATTAAACCCTTCTGACTTTATGTTTCAGTGTCTTGGTCCTCTTTGAAACACCAGAAATGGACATTTTTACATTATTCTTATTATTGCAATAATAATTTCTAATTATAATAATGTATTCTTCTTCTTATTGTCTAGGAATAACTGTACATTCCTTTATTCAGTGTAACTGTAATGTTCCTGACTTCCTAGTTCACTTCCTGGTTCCTGACTTCCTGGTTCACTTCCTGATCACCTTCAGGACAGACATGACTGTACTGTTCTGTTTTTATTCTTTCATTTATATACATTTTTCTCTGCACCCTGCCTACCGTTCTCACTCTTTTTTCTTTGGTCCTGATCTCTCACTTTCTTTCAAAGTCCCTCCCCCATCTCCCCTTCTCCTTCTCTCCTCTCTCTCTCCTTCTCCCCCTCCCCATTCTCTCTCTCTCTCTTTCTCTTTTACCATATTCTGTTTTTGCCAGTGGCTGAGTACATTTCCATACATTTACATTTGATATGAGTCTCTTCCAAACACTTTTTTTTTTATCTCTCACCCTTTTTCTCTGTCTCCCTCTCTCTCTTTCTCTGTTTCTCTCTATCGCTGTCTCCCTCCCTCTCTGTCTCTCTCTTTCCTCTCTATGTTTCACTCTTTCATCATAATCTCTTGCTCCAGACACAGTTCCAGTTTTAGGGGCGATCCAAACAACGAAAAGAACGAGAAATTATACAAAAGAATGAACTAAAGCAGGACTAAACCAGGACCAAACCAAGTCTAAACCAAGACTAAACCAGGACTAAACAGGACTAAACCAGGACTAAACCAGGACCAAACCAGGTCTAAACAAAGACTAAACCAGGACTAAACCAGGACCAAACCAAGTCTAAACCAAGACTAAACCAGGACTAAACAGGACTAAACCAGGACTAAACCAGGACCAAACCAGGTCTAAAAGACTAAACCAGGACTAAACCAGGACTAAACCAGGACTAAACCAGGACTAAACCAGGACTAAACCAGGACTAAACCAGGACCAAACCAAGTCTAAACCAAGACTAAACCAGGACTAAACAGGACTAAACCAGGACTAAACCAGGACCAAACCAGATCTAAACAAAGACTAAACCAGGACTAAACCAGGACTAAACCAGGACCAAACCAAGTCTAAACCAAGACTAAACCAAGACTAAACCAGGACTAAACAGGACTAAACCAGGACTAAACCAGGACCAAACCAGGTCTAAACAAAGACTAAACCAGGACTAAACCAGGACCAAACCAAGTCTAAACAAAGACTAAACCAGGACTAAACCAGGACTAAACCAGGACCAAACCAAGTCTAAACCAAGACTAACCCAGGACTAAACCAGGACTAAACCAGGACTAAACCAGGACCAAACCAAGTCTAAACAAAGACTAAACCAGGACTAAACCAGGACCAAACCAAGTCTAAACCAAGACTAAACAGGACTAAACCAGGACTGAACCAGGACTAAACCAACACCCAACAGGAATAAACAAGGTCTAAACATGGTCTTAACCACGACTAAACCAGGACTGAACCAGGTCTAAACCCGGTCTAAACCCGGTCTTAACCAGGTCGAACTCTCTGTAGTAGTTTCTGTAGTACACTCATTAGTACTCTCTGTAGTAGTCTCTGTAGTACTCTCTGTAGCCTCCTCTGTACTAGTTTTCTGTAGTAGTGCCTGTAGTAGTCTCTGTAACACTCTCTATAGTAGTCTCTTTAATCTTCTCAGTAGTAGTCTCTGTAGTTTTCTCTGTAGTAGTGTCTGCAGTACTCTCTGTAGTACACTCAATAGTACTCTTTGTAGTCGTCTCTGTAGTAGTATCGGTAGTACTCTTTGTAGTACTCTCTGTTGTACTCTGTAGTCGTCTCTGTAGTACTCTCTGTAGTAGTCTCTGTAGTAGTCTTTGTAGTAGTCTCTGTAGTACACTCAATAGTACTCTTTGTAGTCATCCCTGTAGCAGTGTCAGTAGTCTTCTCTGAAGTACTCTCTGTAGTAGTCTTAGTAGTGCTCTCTGTAGTCGTCTCTCTAGTACACTCTGTAGTACTCTCTGTAGTAGCCTCTGTAGTACTCACCTCGACTCCCTGCACTTTCAGCTTCATGTGATCCTCTCTTGTCGTTTTTCCATCTTTCCGTTTTTTCCAGCAATATCCATCTTTACGATATTTCACTTTCTTCCGGTTGTACAGGATCATGGAACCATTCTGAGGCCTGCAACGACACACACACATGTTTAAAAACACACGTGTTTAAAAACACATCCACGTCTTTAAAAACACACACGTTTAAAAATACACGTGTTTAAAGAGAGAAGAGAGGGGAGATTGAAGGGAGTAGTAGTAGTTGTAGTAGTAGCACTAGCAGTAGTAGTAGTAGTAGTACTAGCAGCAGCGGTAGTAGTAGTAGTAGTTGTAATAGTCGTAATGGTAGTAGTTGTAGTAGTAGTAATAGTAGTAGTACTAGCAGTAGTAGTAGTAGTAATTGTAGCAGTAATTGTAGTAGTTGTAGTAGTAGTTGTTGTAGTTGTAGTAGTAGCAGTAGTAGTAGTAGTAGTAGCAGTATTCTGATTGTTCATGTGACAAGAGATGTCTGCTGTGGATCCATGAGACTCTTCAGTTCTTCCCTCTCACCTCCCACTCTTTTCTCCCATCTGTCCCTCTGTGCCCTTTCTGTCTTTCCTCTCCCTCTCTCTCTTCGCTCTCTCCCCATTCTCTTTCTCTGTCTTTTTTCTCCCTCTCTCTCCTCCCCTACCCCCTTTCTCCTTTTCTTTCTTTCTTCCCTCCCTCTCTCTCCTCTTTTTATTTCTCCATTCTTTTTACAGTTTAGTCTCATCTGTCTCTCTCCTCTCTCTCCCTCCCTCCTTCCCCCCTCCTATTTCTCCCTCTCTCCTCCATTCTCCTTCTTTTCCCTTTCTGTCTTTCCTCTCCCTCCCTCCATCCCTCCCTCCATCACTGCAGAATGAAATGAAATATAATCAATACATAAATTCATTAGACATTTTAGGTCAGTTTTAATGAAAGAGATTATTATCCTGTGACTGTGGCAGAGTGGTTATCCTCTCCTATTTTCCTATAGCCATTAGCATTAGCATCAGCCCCTCAAAAATGACAAATTCTGAATAATCACACACAGAGTGTGCGGTACCATCACCGCGTTTAGGTGAGACCGGAGCCTCATTTGAAGCATTGAGGCTGTAAACATTTGGATGTTTTATTTTAGATCCTAATTAGCATAAAAGTGGCGTCTGAGATAACGGCTAACACACAGACAAGATCTCTGCGCTCGTGTGGTTGAACATCTAGAGACTGAAGCTTGTCTTTTACATGTGACAGAGCAGAGCAGATATATGACATCATCATCACGAAAGAAACATGTTCTAGACTTTAACATGGGACTGGCTTCAAGACCCGGACCTGTGTCCTGGTGCTGGAACGACCGGAGATGCACCAGGAGAACCAGGGCTAGGCTAAGCACCGCCAGCACCACAGCCATCCAGACTTCGCTCTGGGCAAAGACCCATGCACTTGTCTGTCCAACCTGCTCATGGTGCTTGGACATAAACCCCTGCTGGAGGGCACGGGGGCCACCGCTGCCCAACAGAGTCCAAAAGAATAAACTTCACAGAAGCATCCAGAGGGCCAATCCCCCAAAGAACTCCAGTAAGGACAGAAGGCTCAGGGACACAGGCATCAGGAGGACAAGCTGATGCTCCACAGCAAACTCCAGATGAAGAGAGTCACACTCCGCAGGCTACAGCTGAAGACAACCAGGAGAAGCAACCTCTGAAGAGCTCAGGCAGAAGAGAGCCATAGTCACAGCTCTCAGGGACCTACTGAAGACAAGCAGAGCAAACACTTCAGCTTAAACTGGATTGGAAGAACTAAAAATTATTGAGAAGTTTATTCCAGAAACAGTTTGTGGATTTCTGAAGGATGTGCTATCTTTGAATGTGTTTGTAAACCCTGAAAATGAGCTTGCTTCAAACAACAGCTCTAAGGGCCAACAAACTTAGGGTGAGACACCAGAGATCTACAAAAGTACAGCGGAAAACCCACAGGACCTGGAAGCTCTAACTGAGACCCAAGGCCAACAGGAGGCAGAGAAACTAGAAACTCCAGACGATGTAGAGAATCCAATGGAGATTCAAATCCTGGAGGTACCGCAAAGTCCAGACCTGACCCAACCTCTGGACAACCCCAACAGTTCAGACAAGGGCCTGAACCCAGAGGACCAAGGAACTACTGCGGGTATTCAAGATATGGACGCTCCTAAGAGTCCAATGGAGACACCAAACCCAGCCTCTGCGCCAGAAACACTTGGATCTTCTGAGGAGGAAGAAGACACTGGACAGCAGAGCCAAACCTCAGAGTTTACTGAAGAACAGCTCAGATTTCTACAGTTGTTTGATGGAACTTGGACTGATGGTGAAGGTCTAGATCCAGAACAGGAGGATTCCAAAAGTTAAATGGAGACGCAAAAATCAGGAGAAGATCTGGAAATGAACCTGAAGACAGAAGATCTTGGCTCAGCTCCAGAATCCACTGAAGCTGCTGAGATCAGAGCTTCAGAGACAGTTTCTGAAGAGAAACAAGACGAAGAAGTTGGACAGGAGAGCTTACGTCCAGAGTCTATTCCAGAAGAAGATGAGTTCCTGCAGATTACTGACCAAACAGCTCCAGAGAAAGTAGGACTTTCTGAAGGAGAACAAAACGTGACTTCAAAAGAAACTGGACTGAAACTACAAAATCCTGAGGATTCTGTTACAGAGGAGATCCTGAGTATGTTTGATTGATGCGTATGAGTTTAACTGACAATGAATCTCCAAAAAATGACCAGATTCAAAATCAGCTAAACACCAGCTCAGAGGGAGACCAAAGTCCAATTGAGTCCCACACCCCAGAGGACACAGAGTCTAATGGAGGTCCAAAAACACCTCCAAACTCTAACAAAGGAGCCAAACCCAGAGAAGGGGGAGCTACAAAGTGCAACAGAACAGGACCTCCAAACTACAGCAGAGAAGGAGCCAAACCAAGAGGAGGTGGAGCTCCAAACTGTAGAGGACATAGTAGAAGATGAATGTGACAAGATAGAAGAGCCTCAGCCCCCAGAGCAGCTCCTCAAGTGTCTCAGATCCTGGGATCAGTGGAGAGCTTGGTGATCCGCGCACTGGTGAACACTCTGCTCCAAAAGCTGCCTCCAAAATGAGGTCTCACCATGACGCAGTAATAAAGGAGTTTGAGAAGTCCCAGAAGGAGTTAATCTCAAACCAAGAACATCAAGATACTGGACAAAGCCGGCCTCGAGACCTGATCTACGAATTTTCTCCACTACCTCCTCTGCCCATCTAAACGTGCTGATTTGCAGATAAAATTTCACGGTATATTTTAATCCCTTTGGCACCTGAGCTTGAACACAGAAACAAGTTAAACTGTGAAACATTTTCACACGAAAGTTCCATAGTGTAGCTTTAAGGGTATTTCATTCATTTATTCCATGTTATTAGAGGTTTACAGTTTTGGATATACTGTCTCTTCCCTCTCACCAGGAGGTTGTGGATTAGTCTCCTGATCTCTCTGAGTGGAGTTTGCATGTTCTCCCTGTGTGACTGTGGCAGAGTGGTTATCCGGTCTCACCCTCTCACCGGGAGGTTGTGGTTTCGACTCCCTGTGGCAGCACAGAGTGTTTTTTTATATTGTGTATTTGAAACACCGGATCAATACTTAAGACAAATATATCAATAAGTTTGAATTATATGTATGTAAATAAATGAAAGAAAGAAGAGCAGAGAGGGGAGAGGAGGAGGAGGAAGAGGAGAAGAATGAGAGGAGAAAGGACAAGAGAGGAGAAGAGAAGGAGAGGGGGTGGGAGGAAAAAAGAAGAGGAAAAGAAAAATGGGAGAGAAAGAGAATGAGAGAAAGAGATTAGGAAAGGAAAGGAAAAAAGGAGAGGAAAAGATGACAGAAGGAGGAAAGAAAGAAAATAAAGAGAGGAGAGGAGAAAAGGAAAAGAGGAGTGGAGAGGAGGAAGAGAAGAGAGAAAGAGAAAGAGAAGGAAAAGAGGAAAGGATGAGGAGGAGGGGGAGGAGGAAGGGGAGGAGGAGAGGACACAGAAGGTCACACTACACCACATCTTTAAGGCAGCTTCATGTTTGAAATGTCCCACAGTGAGTGTGATCGTGTTCTTCGATCTCCAGCTTTGTAATGTCACAGTTTAATAAAAAAAAAAACGGAACAAAAACAGCTCTCCTCAAATAGAAACATCCAGATTGTTTCACACATGAGTAAATGCCACAGTAATGCATCCAACACCACGGCGACACGTCCAACATCACATCGACGCATCCAATCCAGAAGAATTTCATTTATGGAGAGTCAAAATTCAGAGCTGACGAAATACACTGAAATCTGAATCTCATTACTGCTTTCTAAAACCCACAACTTCCTGGTGAGAGGGTGACCCAGGATAACCACTCTGCCACAGTTACACAGGAAGAATAAGAGTCAAATCCACAGCCTCCTGGTTAGAGGGAGGAGAGAAGATAAAACTTTCCAGACATATTGTTGTTTCATTCCTGGTCCCTGTCTGATGGGATTATCCATAATCTGGTGCTGTGTAAATGGGATTAAATCTATAATTCCACCTCTGGTCTCCACCTGCAACTGAGGCCGAGGTCAAAAACTCAGGAACAAACTCCATCAGTGGCAGCAGCTCTGGGTCAGTGTCAGCAACAGACAAATGTCTGTGTCAACGTCTGTAATTCCACATTTATCAGTACATCTGCAGTGACATTACACTGGGACTAGCACCGCGCAGCAAGAAGGTCTGTGTAGAGTTTGCATGTTCTCCCTGTGTGACTGAATGAAGTCACCACAGCTTCAGCTCCAAATGAAGCTCATTGAGGCTAGCAGTTATAGCAGCTAATCTGGAGCACACTTCCATATTTGGAATTCTGACTGCGAGTATCATAGCAACAAAAGAGCCAATCAGGAGCGAGGTTGTTGAAGGTAACGCACCTTCCCACCCATACCGCTGGTTCAGCAGGGATCAGGTGCTTAGCATCCATCTCTCCTTTGAGTTTTTGTCTATAAATAATCAGTTTTTAAGTCTGAAAACCAAAGAAAAAAATCAGGAGCCTGTTGACAGTCCGAACTCATGGTCCTGTTCAGAGTTTGATTTTACACAAAAAGGTGAGTGACTCACTGAAAAACTGTTGGCTAATGCTAATGCTAGCTAGCCTACGACTGTAATGTTACTTGATAGAGACTTGTTTAACAGTGTCTCAAGTCAGTACCATCTGATTATAAATATCTTTTAGTTTGAAGCTAAAACATCTTGAGTGTCCAGATGACTGCTGCTGAAACCTTTTCTGGGGAATATTTGATAATCTGAGATGTGGTGTGTCTTAAACCTGAGGAGCCTGATTTTCAGTGTGAAGGAAAGTGGTGCCAGACTCATTAAAACTGTAAAACGCTCAGCTCCGGCGGTTTACTCCTGGACCAGAACAGGCTAGAGGGACTGTGCTCTGGGGGACAGATGTCTGAGAGTCCCTGCGACCCTCCCCTGGAGAAGCAGAAGTTGGACGTCTCACCTGGTTTTGGGCGACGTGGTCAGCCACTCCTCATGTTTCTCGAAGGTGATGAGGTACGCCGCAATCTCCTGATGAACAAACAAACAAAAGTTTATATAATAAGTTTAACTGATATAAGTTTGACAAAAGTAGAGTCTACTGCACCGTCCCCCTCACAAACGATCATCAAAGTCATCAGTGCACCCACAGATACACCAAAGTATACCCCGTGTCTGTATCTTTGCTCCTCCCATTTGTTACAACAGAGACACCCACACTCAGAGACCCTCTCACTCACTGACACTCACTGTCATCTAAGTCTCTCTCTCTCTCTGTGTCTCTCTATCTCTCTGTCTGTATCTCCATCTCTATCTTCGTCTCTCTCTCTTCATGTTGTTTCGTTGTCTCATTTTGTGGTTTAGTGACAGAGGCAGGTCGTGTGTGTGAGTCCCCACAGCACACACACATAGACGTCAGGGAAAACGACTTGATCACCTCCTCCAGCAGTGCTCCACCTGTGCTCCTCCACCTGTGCTCCTCCACCTCTTCTGCACTTGTCCTCCACGTGTGCCCCTCCACCTGTCCTCCACCTGTCCTCCACCTGTGCTCCACCTGTCCTCCTCCAGTGGTCCTTCACCTGTCCCCCACCTGTGCTCCTCCACCTGTCCCCCACCTGTGCTCCTCCACCTGTACTCCTCCGCCTGTGCTCCTCCACCTTTGCTCCTCCAATTGTCCTTCACCTGTGCTCCACCTGTCCTCCACCTGTGTTCCTCCTCCTGTCCTTCACCTATGCTCCACCTGTCCTCAACCTGAATCCACCTGTGCACCACCACTTGTGCTCCACCTGTCCTTCACCTTTGCTCCTCCACTTGTCCTCCACCTGTGCTCCTCCACCTGTCTTCCATCTCTGCTCTTTCACCTGTCCTCAATCTGTGCTCCATCCTCCTTCTCTCCTCCTTCTCCTCCTCTTTCTCTCCTCCTCCTCCTCCTTCTCCTCCTTTTCCTCCTCTTTCTCTCCTCCTCCTCTTCTCCCTCCTCCTCTCCTACTCCTTCTCTCCCAAACCACAGGGCTCACAGGGCTCAGTCAATGACCCAAACGGCCTGGTATAAACACAAAAAATATAAAACCAGGAGAGAGGAAGAGAGGGAGGAGAGAGAGAGGGAGAGAGAGGAAGAGGCTAGGAGGGGAGAGAGTGACAGATGGGGAGGAGGGGGGAAGAGAGATGGAGAAGGAGAGAGGGGGATAGGGAGTGAGAGAGGAGACAAGGGGTAAAAGGAAGGAGAGAGAGTGAGGGGTTAATGGAGGATAGAGAGAGTAGAGGTGGACAAAGAGAGAGCAGACAGGAGTGTGAGGGAGAGAGAGATGGGTGCATGAGAGGGGGATGGGGAGGAAGGAGAGAGTAAAGTCAGGAGGGGGAAAGAGAGGAGACAGATGAGATGGGGGGATTAGGAAAGGAGAGAGAGAGCACTTAAAGCGTGTCCCCGAAGAGCCATTTGAGAGGCAGAAGCAGACGAGTCAGCAAACACTCTCTCTATCCCTCTTTCCCCTCCATCTCTTTCCTCTTCTCTCTCCTCCTCTCTTCTTCTCTCTCCCTTTTCCTCTCCTCCTCCTTTCTCCTCCTGTTCTTCCTGTTCTTTCTCCCCCCTTCTGTCAGTTTGTTTTCATCATGTTGGGACATTACATTGACGTTCATGAGCTCCTTTGAGATTGATCCAAGTCTGGACCCGACGAAGTCTGGACCTGATAAAGTCTAGACCCAACAAAGTGTGGACTGACCCCACAAAGTCTGCACCCGACAAAGTCTGCACCCGACAAAGTCTGCACCCGACAAAGTCTGCACCCGACAAAGTCTGCACCCGACAAAGTCTGCATCCGACAAAGTCTGCACCTGACAAAGTCTGCACCTGACAAAGTCTGAACCTGACAAAATCTGGACCAGTGGTTCTTAACCTTGTTGGAGGTACTGAACCCCACCAATTTCATATGCACATTCACTGCACCCTCTTTTATTTAAAAAATAAATTATTATTTTTTTCAAATTCAAGACACATGTATGTTTTACTGGTGCACAAAATGAATCGTGCATTAACATCACTGTGTTCAAAGAATAAAACCAATACAATGCATGAACTCACAACAAATTACATACATACCTTTTCACAAAGACATGGTCTTTTTAATACTACCACACTGAAATTATTTTTAACCTTGTTTTCCAATAATGAACTTATTGTATTTATGCAATTTATTATTTTTAACATTTTCACACACACCGTAACTCCACAACCAATTGTGCTCTTATGTAAATTCAAACGGCATGTCAAAGCAGAGGCATGAGGCTCTTTAAATATGTTACTGTCATTACAGTAATGTGCTTTCATGGTCCCTTGAAGATGACCAATCAGAGCGCAATTGTCGCCGGGATCCTCCCAGTCAATGCCGGGGCATCACTCTGGCCGTGTCTCATGTTGTGTCTCAATTCACCCAAGTGCCCTTAAACGCTTGCTGCGTTCGAACGGCACATTTAAGTCAGGTGGGTACTTCGATAGGCACACCGAAGGGTGCATTTGTCAAATTGGGACACGGCCGGCTTCTGGAGACGCTCGCAGTCCGCAAATCATATGAGTCGGGTGTGTGTCTTGACCTCCGCCGAACCCCTGAGACTGACTCACCGGACCCCTAGGGTTCGATCAACCCAGGTTAAAAACCACTGGTCTAGACCCAACAAAGTGTGGACCAACCTGACAAAGTCTGAATCTAAGAAAGTCTGAACCCGACAAAGTCTGGACCCCATGAAGTGTGAACCCGACAAAGTCTGAACCTGACAAAATCTAGACCCGACAAAGTCTAGACCCAACGAAGTGTGGACCGACCTGACAAAGTCTGAACCTGACAAAGTCTGAACCCGACAAAGTCTAGACCCAACGAAGTGTGAACCCGAGAGAGGGGAGAGAGAAGGATGATGTTTCTCTCACTTCCTTTTGTTCTTCTGTTCTTCTCTGTTTTGGCTGCGCAGCAGGAGGGACAAGTCAGCATGAAAACAAACATGTCTGCTCTCATCCCTCTATATTTTCTTACTCTCTTTTCTTTTCTCTCTCTCTATCCTTCTGACCTCGGTCCTGGTTTAGATGTGGTTTAGTCCTGCTTTAGTTCTGGTTTAGTTCTGGTTTAGTTCTGGTTTAATTCTGGTCTAGTCCTGGTTTAGACCTGGTTTAGTTCTGGTTTAGTTCTGGTTTAATTCTGGTTTAGTCCTGGTTTAGACCTGGTTTAGTTCTGGTTTAGTTCTGGTTTAATTCTGGTTTAGTCCTGGTTTAGACCTGGTTTAGTTCTGGTTTAGTTCTGGTTTAATTCTGGTTTAGTCCTGGTTTAGACCTGGTTTAGTCCGGGGTCTCCCCAGGGGAGATTTGCTGATGATTTCATTTCTCTCTCACCTTCTCATCACTCTCTCTCTTCTCTTTCTTTCTCCCCCTGTTTCTGTCTCTGAGTTCCTCTCTCTCTCACACCCTCTCTCCTCCCTCCCTCTCTCTCTCCTCTCTTTCTCTCCCCCTCTCTCTTTTTCCCTCCTTCTCTCCTCTCGCTCCCCTCTCTTTCTTCCCTCCTCTCCTCTCCTCTCTCTTTCCTTTTTATTTTTATCTTCTCTCTATCTTTCTCATTTGTCACTGTCATGTTCATCGATCGCCGTCTTGTTCTGGCCCGTCTCCGAGTGGCCTGTGTGTTTCCATGGTAACGGTTTTGTGATGTGATGCTAATGCTAACACAGAGAAGGCTAACGATCAATAAATGATTAGCTTAACTGCACCTCAGAGTTTATGCGAGACAAACATTAGACCAAAAAAGACAAAAGTTTACTTTCACACAGACCTGGTTTAGTCTTGGTTTAGACCTGGTTTAGACCTTGGTTTAGACCTGGTTTAGACCCTGGTTTAGACCTACAAATAGACATAGATAACCTGCTAGCCGGCATGTTCCAAACAGGAAGTGATTCCACCTCCATCGACTCTGGCTCCAATTCACTTTCTGTGCAAAAACTGTGTCCCCTCTCTCTGCTGCTGTCACACTCATCATTTTGGTCTTAAATGTTCATATTAATCCGCTCTACATGATTCTGTGTTTTTTACTTCACTTTTGTGTCTGTAAATCAAGATTTGAACATTAATAACAGACAAATCAGGCACCTTCTTTCCCCAAGATTACTCCTGTAGTGTTAGCAACAGGCTTGATTGACAGCATTGCTAAGCGCCCGCTCCCTGTTAAACCAGCGTTGTGGGCGGGATACCTTCAACAGCCTCGCTCCTGATTGGCTCTTTAGTTTCTATGATACTTGCAGTCAGAACATTAGCTGCTATAACTGCTAGCCTCGATGAGCTTCCTTTGGAGCTGAAGCTGTGGATGATGTCACTATGTCTTTTCTTTACAGTCTTGTGGTCAAACTCACTAATATAATTTTATATATAATTTAATTTTATATATTAATTTGTTTTGGGCTGAAATCCTTGTTCGGCTAAAGATGCGTGCTACCCTTTGATTGGTCGACTAAAAAAGGGGCATAGCAAAAGCTCTCTGAACTATTCTGTGTCTGACTGCACTGACAAGACTCCACCTGCAGGGGGAGTTCATGCAGCCCATGTTAAATATGACGCGGCCCACAGCCCACGTCAAACCCGACGCGGCCCATGGACCTGACTCTGGGCCTTGACTCTGGGCCTGAGCTTCACCTTCAGACTCGAATCAAAACATTTCATCAAGTTTGTCAGAGTCAAGTTTAAAAAGTTTAAAGTCACTGAGGAGCAGCTCTCACACCTTTACCTCCCTCTGTTTCTCCCTCCCTTGGTCTCTCCTCTTCCCCTCCCTCTCCTCTTGCAGCAAGGAAGCAACTCTCCCTCTCCCTCCCTCTCCCTCCCTCTCTCTCTCCCTCTCCTCCCTTTCCTCTCCCTCTCTCCTCTTGCAGTGAGGAGGCAGCGCTCCTCCGGTGCAGCAGGGGGTCCTGTGCTTCAAAGAGACCGACAGGTGTGTGGTGTACAGCACAATGCCCCGCAGAGAAAGCCAGGAAGAAGAAGAGAGGGAAAAAAAGAGAGGGAGGAGAGAGGGAGGAGAGAGGACTGACAGGCAACACTGACCTCAAATACTCTGATAAAGTCAACACTGAGAAAAGAGGAGAGAGAGAAAGGAGAGAGCTGTGAAGGGCTGAGGAGGAGAACAGGAGGGAGAAAAAGAAAGACAGATAAGAGGGAGATAGGAAAATATTCTGCAAAAGGAAAGAAAATGGGAAAGAAGAGAAGGAGAGAGAGAAAGAGAAGTGTGTGAGAGAGAAAGAGAGGAGGAGAGATAAAGAGAAGTGTGAGCAGAGACAGGGGGAGAAACAGAGGGGAAGAAGTGAAAAGCAACACTGTTCTCACTCTGCCAAAGTAACACTGAAGAAGAAAAGAGGGAATGAGAGAGAGTGATAGAGGAGGGAGGAAGATGGAGGGAGAGAAAAGAGAAATAGAAAGGGGGGGTGACCTGCTGTCCTCAGTCTGCAAAAGAAACACTGAGAGAAAGAGGGATGAAAGACAAGAGAGAAGAAGAGGAGGAGAGAAGGAGTTAATGTATCCCTCTGTGTCCTCCTCTCCCTCTCTCTCCTCCTCTTTATCTCCCCCTCTCACGTCTAACCCGCACTCCCTCCTCTTCTCCTCATCTCCTCTTTATCTCTCTTATCCTCCGTATCTTCTGTCGTTCCTGGAGGAGGTGTGTTTGTTGTTTGAGACTCAGAGGAACCAGAGACATGTTTACACCAGCACACTGTCAGTCTGCTCCTCTCTTTCCTCCTTCTCTCCTCCTCTCTCTCTCCTCCCTCTCCTGGGCTCCTTGTCTCATTTGCATATTAATAACACTCTTCTCTCCCTCTTTCTTCTTTACTCCGCTCCTTCCTCTCTCCCTCTCTCCTTCCCTCCATCTATCTCATTTGCATACATTCTAATTATTCCTGTTTGGGGATTGTCCTCTTTTCTCTCTCCTCCTTCCTTCATCCTTCTCTCTGTCCCCCTCCTCTCTCCTCCCTCTCTCTGGGCCTCATTTGCATATATTCTAATGAGCATGTTTGGGGGATTGTGGGAGTTTATACCACAACTAAACCAGGACTAAACCAGGACTAAACTAGGACTAAACGAGGACTAAACCACGACTAAACCAGGACTAAACCAGGTCTAAACCAGGACTAAACCAGGACTAAACCAGGACTAACCGGGACTAAACCGGGCTTAGACTGGGACCAGGACCGACCATGGACCACTATGAACCTACTGGGCACTGAGGGATTACACAGATATAATGCTCTGTGTGTTTGTATTCTGTGTATTTGTATTCTATCTCTGTGTGTTTGTATTCTTTCTGTATGTTTATGTTCTCTGTGTGTTTGTGTTCTCTGTGTGTTTGTGTTCTCTCTGTGTGTTTGTGTTCTCTGTGTGTTTGTGTTCTCTTTGTGTATTTGTATTCTCTCTGTGTTTGTATTCTCTTTGTATGTTTATATTCTCTGTGTGTTTGTGTTCTCCCCGTGTTAGTATTCTCTCTGTGTGTTTATATTTTCTCTGTGTGTTTTGAGTTCTTTCTGTGTGTTTGTATTCCCTCTGTGTGTTTGTATTCTCTCTTTGTGTTCATGTTCTCTCTGAGTTTGTGTTCTCTCTGTGTGTTTATATTCTCTCTGTGTGTTTGTATTCTCTGTGTGTTTGTGTTCTCTCTGTGTGTTTGTGTTCTCTCTGCGTGTTTGTATTCTCTGTGTGTTTGTGTTCTCTCTGCGTGTTTGTATTCTCTGTGTGTTTGTGTTCTCTTTGTGTATTTGTATTCTCTCTGTGTTTGTATTCTCTTTGTATGTTTATATTCTCTGTGTGTTTGTGTTCTTCCCGTGTTAGTATTCTCTCTGTGTGTTTATATTTTCTCTGTGTGTTTTGAGTTCTTTCTGTGTGTTTGTATTATCTCTGTGGATTCATGTTCTCTCTGTATTTGTATTCTCTCTGTGCGTTTGTATTCGCTCTCTTTGTGTTTGTATTCTCTCTGTTTATTTTCTCTGTGTGTGTTTGTTTTCTCTCTGTGTGTTTGTATTCTCTCTCTGTGTGTTTGTATTCTCTCTCTGTGTTTGTAGTCTCTTTGTGTGTTTGTGTTCTCTCTGTGCGTTTGTTTTCGCTCTCTTTGTGTTTGTATTTTCTCTCTGTGTGTTTGTATTCTCTTTGTGTGTTTGTATTCTCTGTTTATTTTCTCTGTGCATGTTTGTTTTCTCTCTCTGTGTTTGTATTCTCTCTGTGCGTTTGTATTCGCTCTCTTTGTGTTTGTATTCTCTCTGTTTATTTTCTCTGTGCGTGTTTGTTTTCTCTCTCTGTGTTTGTAGTCTCTTTGTGTGTTTGTGTTCTCTCTGTGCGTTTGTTTTCGCTCTCTTTGTGTTTGTATTCTCTGTTTATTTTCTCTGTGCGTGTTTGTTTTCTCTCTGTGTGTTTGTATTCTCTCTGTGTGTTTGTATTCTCTCTCTGTGTTTGTAGTCTCTTTGTGTGTTTGTGTTCTCTCTGTGCGTTTGTTTTCGCTCTCTTTGTGTTTGTATTCTCTCTGTTTATTTTCTCTTTGTGTGTTTGTATTCTCTGTGTTTGTATTTTCTCAAAGTTCTGAGTTTTTGGAAGCAGAGTCTAGTCCCTTTTATTCTTCTTCTTCTTCTGCAGCTCATTTATTCTGTAATGAGGCGTGAAGTGGTTCAACAACAGCGTGGAAAAGCACAGAATGGAGCTTTAAATCCCACACAGATGTTTGCATTGGAAACGGAGGCTAAAACACAGCAGAATTATGTACAAGACTATTACAGCGAGGGAAACTAGAGGAGGACGTATCAGTCAGATCTGTGAGGCCCAGAGCTGTGAGGCCCAGATCTGTGAGGCCCAGAGCTGTGAGGTCCAGATCTGTGAGGCCCAGAGCTCCAGCACCTTTGTCATAGAAGTCAATCATTTAAAACTAAATATTAAACCTTTTGAACAGTAAAAGTCAAAATGGCGGCTGAGCAGGAAACTGAAGCTCTATAGGGCTGTTCTGAAGGACTGACATTGAAACGCATCAGTGGAAGAAATTTGGACCTTTCAGGCAACTATAAGATCGGTATAAGATCAGGAAAAGATCAGCATAAGAACAGTATAAGATCAGTATAAGATCAGCATAAGATCAGCAAAAGATCAGCATAAGATCAGTATAAAAACAGTGTAAAATCAGCGTAAGATCAGGATAAGATCATTGTAAGGTCAGTATAATATCAGTGTAAGATCAGCATAAGATCAGCATAAGATCAGCAAAAGATCGGAGTAAGATCACAATAAAATCAGTATAAGATCAGGATAAGATCAGTGTAAAATCAGGATAAGACGACATCAGAACAGGATGACTTTTGACTAGATATATACTTTTTACCTTCTTTTGTCCCATGTGTTTTTTATGATCCTCGTAGTTTCCTCGTAGTTTCAGGCTTTTCTTTTCAAGTAGAATTTGACATTTGAGTCACGAGCAGGTTTTATGTCACAGACACAAAACAATCTGAGGGTAAGTACTAGAGTGTAGCCACAGGCACCCTGGGTCAGAATGACGAGAGCAAGGCTGTCAATCTGCACTATAGTTCCCTCCCACACGCACACATATAGGCGTAAACCACGGGAAGGGATGGGTTGGTCCGGGCCCCCCCTTTGCTGACTAGTGTCCCCCTCTCCCCTCTCACTGTCCCCCCCTCCCCTTGCATTAACGCTTTATGACAAATAGTGAATTACGGTAAAACCAATTTATATATTAAAATGTACAGAATATCCACATAGTTCAGTCTCATTAAATAAGTCTGAAAATGAAAAACTGATCACCCCTCCCTGTTGTTACACATTGGTTTAGTCCGTTGCTCTGATGACATGCATGTGCGTGTCAGGGCTGTACATTTACTGCCATTTTTAAATGTTTAGCTGATGCCAATAAAGTCTCATTGTATCATTAAAGTCAGTTTTCTTATTCTGTCACGTGTCACAGTAATGTCCAAACATGGTGAAAAGGCGAGTGGAGATTAGGTCATATTTCCGTCCCCCAAAATGCATTACTAAGCTTCACGGTTTGCCAAATATAATGTTTTAGACTTTGAATATATATAACTTAATGTTGTAGGCACGGGACCCTGAAAAGGAGGGAGGAGCAGCTGTTACAAAACTTTAACCACGCTCCTGTCAGGTAAGTTTATAAGTTTCAGTTAAGAATTTTAGGACACAATACCAGAGAGAAACAATGAATACACACTTGATAGGAACAACATCTGAACTCAAGATAAGATGCTTCTGGACAGTCAGTATGAGTGGGCTGTTCTGAGATAAAACATCAAATGCTCCAACTGAATGAACACCAGTGCAGGTGCTCACAACACATGTTACAACTGCGCCTGCACCAACAAATGCAGACATTCACATTTTCACCACTGGGTTTTAACATCTGTGCCAAGTGCAGAGTATTTTCTTACTGGTAACAGAAGAATTGAAGAAACAATGTCTCAAAATCAAAGTGTTGTGCTTAATAATATCCACATTCAGTCATAGTCTGCAATGTCCATGCGGAAAGTTGAAACCAAACACATAATATGAACCAAATTCTGCCAAAAAAACTCGTCCTCAGTCCTGGTAAAAGTGTAATCCCCAAGTAAATGTGTTGTAGTATATTCATGTGGAGGGCGTGCGTGCAAAAATGCAGCGGCTCTCGTTCATTTGCGCATTAGTTTTAGTTATAAACAGACATTAGATATTCTACGAATTTTTAATAAAGGAATTATAGTCATAACATGATTAAAAGCTTGAATAATATTTTTGCTTAATATCTGCCAATAATTTACATTAAAAAATGTTGGAGTAAAAATGAGATGTAGTGCTGCTATTTAATGTTTAATGGTTCTTTTTAAGAATAGTTACTTTTATATGTTATTGTGAATGTTAAACAAGCATTTATTGTTCAATGTTTTCAAATTGTAATTATGGGGAGGGCTCCATAATCTCCTCTATTAATGGGACACACTGGATTTTGTGTTCTGTTAAAGTGTGCTTAAAACATTTACCACTTTGATAGACTTTTTTGTCTAAATCTAAAGAAAAAAATAAAAAATAAATAAATAATACAAAGCCTTACATGTAGTTGTTAGAATGTGTTGAATTTTCACATTGTTCAACAGTATTTTGAACAGTTGTGCACATCATCATAATACCATGGTTATTGAATTTATAATTAGGTATAGTTACAACAACCTCGAAGGATAGTTCGGATTTCTATCAATTTATTGTCCCCTCTAGACCAAACTGAGAGTTTCGCCTCTGCACGCACACACACCACTCTCATACAAAGGCAGAGTGGATGAAGTGTCTTGCCTAAGGACACAACAACAGTTTGCACTGGTCTGAGAATCGATCTGGGAATTGATCTGGGGCACCGATCTGATGTGCAGAGTGAAGGCGACGTGTTTTTGATTTTACATCTGTGGGTTTCAAAGTCACAGCAACTAAGGATTCAAAACAAAATATAAAATCTTTCTCATTTGAAATGGTCAGGAGTGCTCAAAATGGCACCTTTAAACAGGAAACTGACACTAATGTGCACACGAATGGATCGTTTGGTTTCTTTCTGAATAATTCTAAGATATTTCACAGCCATCTGTCATTTGAGATTTGAGATACAAATATAAAACGGTGCCTTTGGATGGAAAAAAGATCAGAAGAATAAAAGTCGAGTGGATGGGCTGATTTTGCATGATGCCCCTTTAAACTGAAATAGAACCAATAACCCTCCCACACCAGGGCCCCATCTGTGCCTCATTATGTGCAGTGTTTGTATGGATCAGATGGACTGGGCTCAGGTCACAGCCTGAATTGTGTCACTGGTGAGAATGATGCAGTGTCGGTGATACAGATCCGGCAGGAGTGACAGGAGAGAGGCGAAAGTGAGTGTGGTGTTTGGGATGCACATAGTGTAGCAGCTAACGCTAGAACAAACAGCTAACGCTAGAACAAACAGTGAACGCTAAAGCACAACAGCTAACACTAGGAGAAATAGCTAACACTAGAGCACAACAGCTAACACTAGAACAAACAGCTAACACTAGAATACAACAGCTAACATTAGAGCACAACAGCTAATGCTAGAGCACAACAGCTAATGCTAGAATACAACAGCTAATGCTAGAATACAAAAGCTCACAATAGAACACAACAGCTAAGACTAGACCAAACAGATAATGCTAGAATACAACAGCTAATGCTAGAACACAACAGCTAATGCTTCAACAAACAGCTAACGCTAGAGCACAACAGCTAATGCTAGAGCACAACAGCAAATGCTAGAGCAAACAGCTAACGCTAAAGCATAACAGTTAATGCTAGAATACAACAGCTAATGCTAGAATACAACAGCTAATGCTAGAACAAAGAGGTAATGTTAGAATACAGTAGCTAACGCTAGAGCACAACAGCTAATGCTAGAACAAACAACTAATTCTAGAACACAACAGCTAATGCTAGAACAAACACCTAACACTAGAGCACAACAGCTACCCCTAGAACAAATAGCTAACACTAGGGCACAACAGCTAACGCTAGAGCACAACAGCTAACACTAGTGAGAAAAAACCCAGACTGCCATATCAGAGATGCCCACCCAGTCCTCTAGTCTCTGTAAGAGGATCCCATGATCTACAGTGTCAAAGGCAGCACTCAGATCTAACAGGATCAAGACTGAAACTTTGCAGCAGTTTCAGCAGGGAGGCCCAGACTTCCCTCTCTGTGCACATTTCCTCCAACTCTTCCAGGAGGATCCCAAGGTGTTCTCAGGCCAGCTGAGAGACATAGTCATTCCAGCATTTCCTGAGTCTTCTCCCTAGGGAGGCGTCCAGGAGGCATCTGAAATAGATGCCCGAGCCACCTCAGCTGGCTCCTCTCGACGTGGAGGAGCAGCAGCTCTACTCCAAGCTCCTCTCATGTGACTGAGCTCCTTACCCTATCTCTGAGGGAGCGCCCAGCCACCCTGCGGAGGAAACTCATTTCGACTGCGCTCTTGTTCTTTTGGCCATTACCCAAAGATCATGACCATAGGTGAGGCTATGACGTAGATTGACTGGTAAATGGACAGCTTCGCCTTTAGACTCAGCTCCTTCTTTACCACAGCGACCGCATCACTCCAGATGCTGCACCGATCTGCCTGTCAATCTCACGCTCCATCCTTCATTCACTTGTGAGCAAGACCCCGAGATACTTGAACTCCTCCACTTGAGACAAGAGCTCTCCACCCACCTGGAGAGGGCAAGCCACCTTTTTCCGATTGAGAACCATGGCCTTAGATTTGGAGGTGCTGATTTTTATCCCAGCCACTTCACACTCAGCTGCAAACCGCCCCAGTGCCTGTTGCAGGTCCTGGCTCGACGAAGCCATCAGGACAACATCTGCAAACAGCAGCGATGAGATCCTGTAGTCCCCAAACCAGACCCACTCCGGCCCCTGACTGTGCCTAGAAACTCTGTCCATAAATATAATGAACAGAACCAGTGACAAAGGGCAGCACCGGCGCAGTCCAACATGCACCGGGAACAGGTCTGATTTACTACTGGCAATGAGAACACAGCTCCTGCTCTGATCATACAGGGACCGGACAGCCCTTAGCAACGGACCCCGGACCCCATACTCACAGAGCACCCCCCAAAGGACACCATGAGGGACACGGTCAAATGCCTTTTCCAGGTCTACAAAACACATGTGGACTGGTTGGGCAAACTCCCATGAGCCCTCGAGCACCCAATGGAGGGTGCAGAGCTGGTCCAGTGTTCCGCGACTGGGATGAAAACCACACTGCTCCTGGATCTGAAGTTCGACTATTGGTCGGATTGTCCTCTCCAGTCCCTGGAATAGATCTTACTGGGAAGGCTGAGGAATCTGATTCCCCTGTAGTTGGAACACACCCTCCGGTCCCCCTTCTTACACAGAGGGACCACCACTCCAGTCTGCCAGTCCACAGGTACTGTCCCCGAACGCCACGCAATGTTACAAAGGCGTGTCAGCCAAGACAGCCCCACAACATCCAGAGATTTAAGATATTCAGGATGGTTCTCATCCACCCCCAGAGCCTTGCCACCGACGATCTTGCCAACCTCCTCAGTGACTTCAGCCAGGGTGATGGACGAGTCCGCCGCTTCCTCCTCAAACTCTGCTTCCTCCTCAAACTCTGCTTCCTCCTCTGAAGGATGTGACAGTGGGATTGAGGAGATCCTCAAAGTATTCTTTCCACTGCCCAGCAACGTCCGCAGTTGAGATCAGCAGCTCTCCGCCCGCATTGTAAACAGTGTTAGTGAAGCACTCCTTCGCCCTCCTGACCAAATTATCTCTAAAAAATGCACATACATTTCCACCCTCTTTGCTTTGTTTACTCGTGTTTCAGATTCAAGAACACAATAGCTAACGCTAGAACAGAACAGCTAACGCTAGAACAGAACAGCACAACATGCTAGCAAGGAAAAACCCCAGACTGACAGTGGTGAGCATAGTCTGTATAAAGAAGTGACTGACAGCTTCAGCTCCAGATGAAGCTCATTGAGGCTAGCAGTTATAGCGGCTAATCTGGAGCAGAGTTCCATCTTTGGAATTGCGACTGCGAGTATCATAGCAACCAAAGAGCCAATCCAGAGAAAAGCTGTTAAAAGTACTGCCCCTTCCTACACCGCTGTTTTAGCAGGGCGCGGGAGCATGCTAACGCTAGCAAGAGTGACCTCGGGGAAAACAGGCGCCTGATTTGTCTGTTATTAATGTTCATATCTTGATTTACAGACGGAAAATGATCGCCCTAACCCAAAACAAGTCCTAGACCTGGTTTAGACCCGGTTTAGACTCGATTTAGACCCAGCTTAGTCCTGGTTTAGACACAGATTAGTCCCAGTTTAGGCCTGGATTAGTCCTGATTTAGACCCGGTTTATTCCAGGTTTAGTCCAGTTTTAGTCCTGGTTTAGACCTGGTTTAGTCCTGGTTTAGACCCGGCTTTGTCCTGGTTTAGACCTGGTTTAGTCCTGGTTTAGACTTGGTTTAGTCCTGGTTTAGACCCGGTTTAGTCCCGGTTTAGTCCTGGTTTTGTCCCGATTTAGTCCAGGCTCCGTTGTGTCTTGTAGAATGATAGATGCTATATCAGTTCCATCCACAGAATGTTTAGGTTTGCAGAAAAGAACAGAGTTAAGAAAGTTAAAAGAAAGAGAGGGAGGGAGAGAAAGAGAGAGAGAGGGGTAAGGAAGAGAGAGGGGAGTAAGGAAGAGAGAAAAAGAAAGAGGGAGAGAATGAGGATGATGAGGAGGGAGAGGCTTTGAAGGAATCCACCGGGGGACACAACCTCCATCTGAACTCATCATCAGAGAGAGGACAGAGGGGATTATGGGTAACAGAGAGCAGGGAATTATGGGTAAATGTGGAGATAAGATGGAGGAGACGAGAGAGAGGGAGAGAAAGAGATGCAGAACAAAGAGAGAGAGAGAGTGACAGATAGACAGAGTGAGAGACAAAGAGAGAGAGACAGAGAGAGAGAGAAAGAGACGGAGAGAGAGACACACAGAGAGAGAGAGACACAGAGAGAGAGAGTCAAAGAGAGAGACAGGGAGATACACACAGAGAGAGACACAGAGAGAAACAGAGTGAGAGACACACACAGAGAAAGACAGAGAGAGAGAGAAAGAAAGAAAGTGACAAGGTCCTGGTTTAGTCCTGGTCTAGTCTTGGTTTAGTCCTGGTTTAGTCCTGGTTTAGACCTGGTTTATTCCTAGTTTGGTTCTGCTTTAGTCCTGATTCAGTCCTGGTTTAGTCCTGGTTTAGACCTTGTTTAGACCTGGTTTAGACCTGGTTTAGATTCAGTTTAGTTCTGGTTTAGACCTGGTTTAGACCTAGTTTAGTCCTGGTTTAGTCCTGGTTTAGTCCTGGTTTAGTCCTGGTTTAGTCCTGGTTTAGTCCTGGTTTAGTCCTGGTTTAGTCCTGGTGTAGTCCTGGTGTAGCCCTGATTCAGTCCTGGCTTAGTCCTGGTTTAGACCTGGTTTAGTCCTGGTTTAGCCCTGATTCAGTCCTGGCTTAGTCCTGGTTTAGACCTGGTTTAGTCCTGGTTTAGTCCTGGTTTAGACCTGGTTTAGTCCTGGTTTAGTCTTGGTTTAGTCCAATTATTGAGCCCAGGACCAAACAACAGTGACATCTGGGGGAGGGCATCTGACTTAATCTCAAAGCAAACAATAATACAAATCCTAGAAACAGCAGCGACAGACGGAGGAGAAGAACGGGCCAAACGAGCGTTATGTAAAGTTCTGTTCATCCATAAAAATCAAACTGATGTAAGTGTACTACCTGCGCTAACGAGGGGCTAAAGTCTGACCCAACACACACTGACAAGACTTCACCTGCAGGGGGAGCTCATGCAAAAAAAAAACATTGTTTATTTAAATACTTTGCCGTGTTTTGTGAATAAAGACAGATGTCATGAGTTTCGGACGTTTTACAGATAAAAACAGCTCTGGTCTAAAGGTCCACAGCTCTGGTCTAAAGGCCCACAGCTCTGGTCTAAAGGTCCACAGCTCTGGTCTAAAGGTCCACAGCTCTGGTCTAAAGGTCCACAGCTCTGGTCTAAAGGTCCACAGCTCTGGTCTAAAGGTCCACAGCTCTGGTTTAAAGGTCCACAGCTCTGGTCTAAAGGCCCACAGCTCTGGTTTAAAGGTCCACAGCTCTGGTTTAAAGGTCCACAGCTCTGGTCTAAAGGCCCACAGCTCTGGTTTAAAGGTCCACAGCTCTGGTTTAAAGGCCCACAGCTCTGGTATCCCTGCTCTGATTCTATGTAGTAAAAAGCCTTTGTATCCTGTATCTATGGGTTTAACAATCAGAAAAGATTAGAACTGTCGCCATAACAACTAACAATTCAACACAAAATATGGTCCTCAAAATGGCATGAACAGAAATTATGTCCAGTAGGAACCAGCAGCTCTGCACAGTCACAAACATCAAAGCTGAAGTTTTATATAAAGAAACACTGTGAAACTTTCTTTACAAACTCTATTTTCAAACACATTTGTGTCAGTTTAAACTGTAGGTCATTTAGTTAAATAGTTAGTCAAGCTAAGAGCTAGCATGATTCACCAAATCACTCAAATAGGGGAATAACACTCACTACTTGTTTTTCACACGGCGGCTAGCAGGTTAGCGAGCTAGTTGTGTCGATTTACTGCCTATGTTTTTTCCTAAACTCCAATCTGTTGTCTGTTATTTGTTTCCTTAATTGTAGAGTTTAAACACATAATTTCCAGGCAGCCGGCAGTTCCCACATTTTGGGCAGTTCCCACATTCCCAGTTGTTCCCACATTCCTGGTAATTCCCATATTGCCAGCAGTTCCCACATTCCCGATCCGGCGATCTTACCTCGTTGGTGTTCCAGCGATGGCGCTCTTTGGGAAGAGAGGAACATTTGGGCAAACACTCCAAGAGCTTTTTGGGAAGGTAGATCTTCAACTGGCCTGGCTCATCTGGAGGAGTCGAGGAGAAAAAAATTAGGAGGAGAGAAGAGAGGAGGAGGGAGGATAGAGGAGGGGAGGAGAGATGATAGAAGGATGGAGGAGAGGAGAAGGGAGGAGGGAGGATAGAAGGATGTAAAATGGCAGTAATTTTATGAGCTGAAGAAAGAGAGAGGCGAAGACAAAGCCACTGAACCAGGACTAAACCAGGACTAAACCAGAACTAGACCAGGACTAAACTAGGACTAACTAGGATTAAACCAGGACTAAACCAGGTCTAAACCAGGACCAAACCAGGACTGGACCAGCACTAAACTTAGTCTAGTCCCCCTGTTGTTTACATCTGTACAAGTATATTAATCTTAAATGTGATTTTTGTTTTATTTTGTCAGATTTCTTGTCATCTTGCGGCGGTTTGAGATCATTAAACTCGTCATGAGCTGCGTTTAACCCCCCACAGGTTCCACACATTCTCAAAAGAGTATTCTACTGAAGCTTTGCAGTGACATCGCGCTGGGAGGGTTCTGCATGTATGTCTATGGTGCAATGTTTAGCAGTTATAGTGTCACAATGTTTTTAGATTAGAAGTGACTTAAAGAGCAGATATTCAGGAGCCTGCGATCAGTGCGAGCGTTCATTGTCCTATTTAGGAGTTTGATTTTCAGTATTCCCTGGAGGTGTGATGCTAACTGGAGGCACTGCTCTGTCAAGACTTTACTCTTTGTTTTAACACAATCTGACCATAAAGATCTGACTTATCTGCAGTACAACAGGTGAGCTGATTTGTGTTGTTAAACAAGTCCCTCTCAAATAACATTACAGTCACAAGCTAGCTACCATTAGCATTAGTATTAGCCAACATTAGTATTAGCCAACAGTTTTTCAGTTAGTCACTCCCACATTTTTGTGTAAAATCAAACTCCTAAACAGGACCATGAACGCTCAGACTGACCACAGATGCCTGAAAATGTGCTCTTTGAAACTTTTTTGTCAGTGTTTGTTAATGTGTGCATGGTGTCGCCATGGTAACAACTGAACATTCTGCCATAAACATGTAGAACAATCTCAGTGTGACGTCACTGCATCAGAGTACCCACAAACCCAGAGCTAGTGCAGCCTCGAGGTGATGTAGATTTGTGTATTTTTCTGTTTTTAATATTAAACTCACTGTTGGCATCGGCGTCATCGCTCTTCGGAGGGGTGTGGCCAGTGTAGCCCACTGCGATTCTCACTGTTCTCTCGGGGTTTCGTATTTTCTTCAGTCCTGGAGAAAAAAAAAAACATTTACAGAAAACAAAACCAGGGATGTCCAGTGTAAGTGACCACCTGACCCACGTCACTCTGCTCCTCACCACCTCATCACGAGCCAGAACCAAACATGATAGTCCAGTCAGATTTATTTATTTCAGTGACACATGTGAAACGAAGGAGCTCATTGGTTGCTCATCATTTACAAATAAAATAATATTTCCCTCTCCTCAGATGAACACAGCTTAGAGCTTCACTTTGCTTCACAGATTCTTCATGTTTTTCAGTCCTGGTTTAGACCTGGTTGAGTTCTGGTTTAGTCCTGGTTTAGTCCTGGTTTAGACCTGGTTTAGTCCTGATTTAGTCCTGGTTTAGTCCAGGTTTAGTCCTGGTTTAGTCCAGGTTTAGTCTTGGTTCAGTCCTGGTTCAGTCCAGGTTCAGTCCTATCTCCACAAATGTATATTAATCTTGCATACTCATACTTTCACATTACAGGACCCTATCGTCTGAATAGACTTTGGCCCCTCCCCCTCTCACCTGAACAGACTTTGGCCCCTCCCCCTCTTGTCTGAACAGACTTTGGCCCCTCCCCCTTGCTGTTTTGATCAGGTCCGCGTGACTCCATCGTTGCCGCGGCGAAGTTGGTACCCGGCAATAGTTTGTCCTCTGTTTCCGTGACCACTGTTGCTATGATACAACACAGAGACGAGATGCTCGACGACAGACCTTCAAGACCAGAATCAGCACTGCCTCTGTTACAAGAGCCACTTAAGACCAGGGTTAGCCCTGGTTTAGTCCTGACCTATTCCTGGTTTAGTCCTGATTTAGTCCTGGTTTAGTCCAGACTTAGTCCTGGTTTAGTCCTGACTTAGTCCTGGTTTAGTCCTGACTTAGTCCTGGTTTAGTCCTGACTTAGTCCTGGTTTAGTCCTTGTTTAGTCCTGGTTTAGTCCTGACTTAGTCCTGACTTAGTTCTGGTTTAGACCTGGTTTAGTCCTAACTTAGTCCTGGTTTTGTCCTGTCTTAGTCCTAGTTTAGTAATGGTTTAGACCTGACTTAGTCTGGGTTTAGTCCTGGTTTAGTGGTGATTTAGTCCTGGTTAAGACCTGGTTTAGTCTTTCTGTAGAATTTGGTTGTGTTGTTTATTGGAGGCTTACTTCAATCCGGGTTTAGTTCTGGTTCAAGTCGTCCTTTAAACTTGATCTAAAGCCAGTCTAATCTCAGTCTAATGTCGGTCTAAACCCGCTCTAAGCCCAGTCTAAAGCCGTTCTAAACTGGGTCTAAACCGGGTCTAAACACGTCTACATACGATCTAAAGCGAGTCTAAAGCAGGTCTAAAGCCGATCTAAAGCAGGTCTAAATCTGGTCTGAACCGGGGCTAACCTGGCTCTAAGGCCGGTCTAAAGCCAGTCTAAAGCTGGTCTCTGTAGCGTGTGCAGGAGACAAACTTTTATATTCATGGAGCTTCTGTTAATGTGACCTCACATCTTCTGTCCAGATCAGTTTAACACGCAACACTCCTCCTCCTCTGTATCCCTCTCCCCTCCTCTCTCTAAACTAAAACTAAACTAAAGCAGGATTAATCTGAAACTGAACCAAACAAATAATAGACTAAACTAGGACTAAACCAGGACTAAACCAGGACTAAACCAGGACTAAACCAGGACTGAGCCAAGACTGAACCAGGACTAAACCAGGACTAAACCAGGACTGAGCCAAGACTGAACCAGGACTAAACCAGGACAGGACAAAACCAGGACAAAACCAGGTCTAAACCAGGACTGAACCAGGACAAAACCAGACTTGAACCAGGACTAAACGAGGATTAAACCAGGTCTAAGCCAGGACTAATATCATGACTACCCTATGTGTGTGTTTGTTTGTTTGTTTTTTAATCTATGGAGACAAGCTGGTGACGGCACCATGCCAAGTTACAAGTCAGATCTGTGGATAGGGGACGACACTCACAGAAAGAATGGTCCTGTTTGGTCCTGGTTTAGTCCTGGTTTAGTCCTGGTTCAGTCCTGGTTCAGTTCTAGTTTAGTCCTGGTCTAGTTCTGGTCTAGTCCTGGTTTGGGTCTTTAAGCAGCCAGTCCTACTATGCAGTTCTCATCATAAATTTCTTTCCATAGAATTGTGTGACATAACGTGACGCCTCCATAAAAGTTACACAATCTGGCTTTAAACCAGCTCCTGTCCAATCAGATCTTTAACCATGTTCTAGTCCTTCTAATCATTATTTTCCTCTTATCCATGACCGGGTCATGGAGGCAGCAGTTTCAGCAGGAGGCATCTTGAGGCATTACCAGGCCAGTCGAGAGACATAGTCCCTCCAGGTGTCCTGGGTCTTCCCTGAGGCCTCATCCCGGTGGGACATGCCCACCTCCCTAGGGAGGCGTCCAGAGGGCATCCCGAATAGACGCCCGAACCTCCTCAGCTGGCTCCTCCAGGTGGAGGAGAAGCGGCTCTACTCTGAGCTCCTCCCATGTGACTGAGCTCTTCACCCTATCTCTAATGGAGCACCCAGCCACCCTGCGGAGGAAACTCATTTCGACCAATTGTATCTGTGATCTTGTCCTTTCAGTTACCCAAAGCTCATGACCATAGGTGAGGGCAGGAATGTAGATTGACCGGTAAATCAAGAGCTTTGCCTTCTGTCTCCTTCTTTACCACAATAGTTCAATGCATTGACCGCATCACTGCAGACACTGCACTGATCCAACTGTCAATCTCACGCTCCATCCTCCCCTAATTCGTGAACAAGACCCAGAAAAACTTGAACTCCTCCACTTGAGGCAGGGACTTCCCACCACCTGGAGAGGGGGCCACCTTTTTATCTGATCCCAGTTGCTTCACACTCGGCTCAAACCTGCCCCAGTGCCTGCTGCAGGTCCTGGCTCGAAGAAGCAACATCATCTGCAAACCGCAGAGATGAGATCCTGTGGTTCCCAAACTGGACCCCCTCCTGCTCCCCCTGAATCTCAGGTTCGACTATCAGCCGGATTCCCCTTCTAGTCCCTGGAATAGGCCTTACCGGGAAGGCTGAGGAGTGTGATTTTCCTGTAGTTGGAACACACCCTCCAGTTCCCCTTCTTAAACAGAGGGACCACCATCCTGGGCTGCCAATCCAGCGGTACTGTCCCCAACCGCCAGGGGATGTTGCAGAGACATGTCAGTCAAGACCCACAACATCCAGAGATTTAAGATACTCAGAATGTATCTCGTCCACCCCAGAATCCTTGCCACCGAGGAGCTTTAATCACCTCAGTGACTTCAGCCAGGTCCATCTCTGAGGCCTCAGCATGATGGAGGAGTCCGGCTCCTCAGTCCTCAGTCTCAGCTTCCTCCTCGGAAGATGTGACGGTGGGATTGAGGAGATCCTCAAAGTATTCCTTCCACTGTCCGACAACATCCCCAGTTGAGGTCAGCAACTCTCCAAACACACTGTAAACAATGTTGGTGACCACTGCTTCCTCCTCCTGAGGTGTCAAATGATTTGCCAGAATTGCTGTGAGCTTGACCGATAGTCCTCCTCCATGGCCTCCCCAAACTTCTCCCAGCCCCGAGGTTTTGCTTCTGTGACTGTATGAGCCACACACTTGCCCCTTGGTACTCAACAGCTACCTCAGGAGTCCCACAAGCCAACAAGGCTTGACAGACCACACCAGCTCGCCGCCTCTCCCCACAGGCAACACCAGAGAAATGGAGAGTCCAGCCCCTCTCAAGGAGTTGGGTTCTGGAGCCCAAGCTGTGTGTGGAGATGAGGCCGACTATATCTGGTCTGTAACGTTCAACCTCACGCACATGCTAAGACTCCTCCCCCCAGTAAGGTGACATTCCACATAGCCACAGCCAGATGCTGTGTCTGTGGACTGGGTCATCGAGAAACCTGTCCTCGACTGCTGCCCAGTCCTCTTTGCACCCGACCCGTATGAACCCCTCTGCGGGTGGTGAGCCCACAGGAGGGTGGACCCACTAAGTCCTTTCAGGCCCCTGGCCACCAGGCGCTCCAGGGTGGGGCCCCGGCTGTGGGTGATGTCACGGTCCTTGTTTGAGTGATAAGGGTATTGGGAACCGCTTAGTCTGACCCATCACCTAGGACCTGATTGCCATGGGGTACCCTACCAGGGGCATGAAGGAGGAGGGGAGATGTATGTCCACTGTGACGTACATGCCCACTGCGACGTACACACCCATTGTGACACGCCCACTGTGACATATACACCCACTGTGAAGAATGCACTTCCTTCTCCAGTTTCATAATGGCTGACACTCGTAGGGTGCAGCGGCGTTGTGGAGTCGTTCTGGTTTAAACACTTTATGACCTGAAGCGTTTGAGATTTTAAATCTCTGAAGTGTTTTTCCTGAGGTGTTTTTGTAGCAGCAGCAGATTCTCGGGGTGTCATTAATATTGCAGACGATGACCACGATCGCCATGACGATGAGAGCGACCACGAACAGATAGAACTGTGTTAATATAGACACGTAACATATAGACCAGGTTTAAACCAGGACTAAACAAGGTCTAAACCAGGTCTAAACCAGGACTAAACCAGGATTAAACCAGGACTAAACCAGGTCTAAACCAGGGCTAAACCATGACTAAACCAGGTCTAAAGCAGAACTAAACCAGGACTAAACCAGGTCTAAAGCAGAACTAAACCAGGAATAAACCAGGACTAAACCAGGTTTAAACCTGGACTAAACAAAGTCTAAAGCAGAACTAAACCAAGTCTACTCCAGGACTAAACCGGGACTAAACCAGGTCTAAACCAGGGCTAAAACATGACTAAACCAGGTCTAAAGCAGAACTAAACCAGGACTAAACCAGGTCTAAAGCAGGACCAAACTGAGACTAAACCAGGACTAAACCAGGTCTAAAGCAGAACTAAACCAGGACTAAACCAGGACTAAACCAGGTTTAAACCAGGACTAAACAAAGTCTAAAGCAGAACTAAACCAGGTCTACTCCAGGACTAAACCGGGACTAAACCAGATCTAAACCAAGTCTAAAGCAGGACTAAACCAGGTCTAAGCCAGGACTAAACCAGGATTAAACCAGGACAAAACCAGGAGTAAACTAGGACTGAACCAGGTTTAAACCAGGATTGAACTAGGACTAAACCAGGACTCAACTAGGACTAAACCAGGACTAAACCAGGATTTAATCGGGACTAAACAAGGATTAAACACAGACTAAAGCAGGACTGAACCAAAACTAAACCAGGACTTAATCAGGACTAAACTAGGCTTGAACCAGGATTACACTAGGATTGAACCAGGACTAAACAAAGACTAAACCAAGACTGAACCAGGACTAAACCAGGACTAAACCAGGACTAAACCAGAACTAAACCAGAACTAAACCAGGACTAAGCTTAATCAAATAAAAATTCTGAGCCAAACCACATTCAACTCCGTCTCTTTGTCTCACAGCTCGTCTGTAACAGTTCAAAACAAACTTTATAAAAGAGAAAATAGAGCAGAGCAAAACAAGGAAATACACACACACGCAAGGGGGGTTAAGTGTCTTGCCCTAGGACACAACAACAGCATTCATCTGTCTGAGCTGGAATCACACCACTAACCTGTGGGCCAGTGGATCTGACCACTCTACCAATGATGTTTATGTCGAGAGTGTGATTCCTACCGCCAACTTTCAAATCAGAGGACAAATGCTCTACTAACTGAGTCACTTTCGCCACATTTTGAAATGTGACATATATCGGTGAAGTAAATACACACGATAAACAATAATATGAAAACCAAGTCATAAGAGTCATAGAAAAACAGCCAAAAAAAAACCAAAACAGAAAAACAGACGAAGAGTTTAAAACAGAAAAATAGATAAAAGTTTAAGACAGAAAAACAAACTAAAGTTTAAAACATAAAACCAACAAAGAGCTTAAGACAAAAACAGACAAAAGTTTAAAACAGAAAAACAGACAAAACGTTTAATAAAGAAAAACAGACAAGAGTTTAAAAACACCTGAAGTGTTTCTGGTGCAAAGACAAAGATGATGAAACTAACCGAGTCCCATCTGTTTGGAGCCACAAGTCGACATACTGATTATCGTGACAGATCCATCAAATAATCGTTATTTGGTTTATAATTGACTGCAGGAAATGTGAAGGGACTTTCATCTCTTTTATGGGATCTGGATCTTTTGGATCAGTTCATGTCAAAGAACCGACCTCGTCTCAAACAAGCCTGAAGTTGTGTTTTGTTTCATTCACACATATTTAACACAAAAACCCTGCATATTTAGGCTGAATTCTTCTTTCAAATTGAAAACACTCTATTCCACCTTATGATGTCATCATGTGGTAATACAGGTAATACAAGTGCTCCATTGTGATTTTAAACTCCATACACCTTCACTAGAATCATTTGGATCATTTAAGCCCTGGAATTATTGATCACTACTGATCTAAAGGTAAAAGGAGCTGTTAACTTGAAAACTACCACCTCATGACATCACAAGGTGGAACAGAGCATTTTGAGCTTTGTAAAATGTACACAGACTAATAATAAAGGGTTACTCAAACATGTGTGAATGAAAAAAAACTGTCATTATTATGACCCGTTTCTTTGGTCACTTCTGATTTCGTTCATTCTGTCATTTTCTTTACTGTTCACTGTGTTGTTCTCTGTATCGTTCACTGTGTTATCACCATGTTGTTCTCTGTGCCATTCACTGTGGTTCACTGTGTCGTTCACTGTGTCATTCACTGTGTCGTTCGCTATATCGTTCACTGTGTCGTTCACTGTGTCATTCACTGTGTCATTCACTGTGTCGTTCGCTATATCGTTCACTGTGTCGTTCACTGTCGTTCTCTGTGTCGTTCTCTATGTTGTTCACTGTATCGTTCACTGTGTCGTTCACTGTGTCATTCACTGTGTTGTTCACTGTGTCATTCTCTGTGTCATTCTCTGTGTCGTTCTCTATGTTGTTCACTGTCATTCGTTCTGTCATTCTCTGTGTTTACTGCGTTGTTCACTGTGTCGTTCACTGTTTTGTTCATTCTGTCATTCATGATGTCATTCATTGTGTCATTCACTGTGTCCTTCTCTGTCTCTTTCACTGTGTTGTTCACTGTCATTCTGTCTTTCTCTGTGTCGTTCTCTGTGTTATTCACTGTGTCGTTCTCTGTGTCGTTCTCTGTGTCGTTCACTGTGGTTCACTGTCTCATTCACTGTGGTTCACTGTATCGCTCTGTATTTTTCTGTCATACTCTGTGTTTACTGTGTCGTTCACTGTGCCGTTCTCTGTGTAGGTCACTGTGTCATTCACTGTGTCGTTCTCTGTGTCGTTCTCTGTGTCGTTCACTGTGTAGTTCTCTGTGTCATTCTCTGTGTCGTTCTCTGTGTCATTCTCCGCGTCGTTCTCCGTGTCATTCACTGTGTTGTTCTCTGTGTTGTTCTCTGTGTCGTTCTCAGTGTCATTCACCGTGTCATTCACCGTGTCGTTCACTGTGTCGTTCTCTGTGTCGTTCTCTGTGTCGTTCACTGTGTCGTTCACTGTGTCATTCACTGTGTCATTCTCTGTGTCGTTCTCTGTGTCGTTCTCCATGTCATTCACTGTGTGGTTCTCTGTGTCGTTCTCCATGTCATTCACTGTTGTTCTGTGTGTTATTCACTGTGTCGTTCTCTGTATTGTTCACTTTGTCGTTCTCTGTGTTGTTTTCTGTGTCGTTCCCTGTGCTATTCATTCTGTCGTTCTCTGTGTGGTTCTCTGCTGTTCACTCTGTTGTCCTCTGTGTTGTTCTGTCGTTTTCTGTGTGGTTCTCTGTGTCGTTCTGTCGTTCCCTGTGTGGTTCTCTGTGTCGTTCTGTCGTTCTCTGTGTGGTTCTCTGTGTTGTTCTCTGTGTCGTTCCCTGTGCTATTCATTCTGTTGTTCTCTGTGGTTCTCTGCTGTTCACTCTGTCGTTCTCAGTGTCATTCTGTCGTTCTCTGTGTCTTTTTCTCGTCAGTAGAAACATTGCCTAAAACTCTGCGAAATATGTATTTGTTTGTGATCTGCCGCGTGCACGTCCTGTGCTATGACCTTAAACTGACACAGATGCCATCACACGAGGCACGAGCTCTCACCTTCACCGCTCCTCCTTCTCATCATCATCATCCTCCTCCGCGCGAGCACAAGGCGCGCACACACACACACGAGCCTCCATCTGTGGCCCGGACCCGAGCACGCGCGTGATCACCCAGAACGAGGCTAATCCCGCGAGCACGCGCAGAGGAAACACATGCACACGCGCAAGCGCTCACTCGGGTCTCGTGCTGTTTGGGGACATTAGACACAGACTCAGCCTGTTCTCTCCCACGTCCGCACTTTAAACCTGCTGCTGGTCTCACAACAAAAACAGAACTAAACATTTACGTCATGTTTGTCCTTACAGAGGCACGTCCCCGTGAAGCGCGCGTGTGTGTGCAGTCCCCACAATGTGATGAATACACGCCCACGCACGCTCTCGTGCACGCGCGACACGCACGCACACAGAGGCATCAGAATTCCTCCAGCATCACCACTACCACCGACACCACCACACCAGCCCCACCAGCATCAGCCCCAGCAACACTACCACCAGCCCCATCACCAGCTCCATCAGCATCATCATCACCAGCATGTACCAGCTCCATCACCATCAGCACCATCATCACCACCAGCCCCAGTATCACCCGCACCAGCCCCAGTACCAGCCCCCTCTCAGTGCGCTTCAGTTGCGCCTGTCAGCTGCAAAGCGCTGACAGGCGCAAACCCGGTGCGGTGTTTGTGACGCGCTATTAAACGCCGCTGTCCACGGGCGCTAATTCAGCACCATCCTCCTCCTGCGCCTCCACACCGGGACTGCTCTGAAAATGACAGAGAAACGCGCACCTCCCCGCGGGTCCGTGTCGGGGTTCGGACCCTCTCCATCCGGACCTCACCTCGTCCAAACCCGCGTGCAAACACCGAGTGCGCGGACACATATAACCCCATCCTGGTGTCTTACCTTCCGGCTTGTTTTCGGTAGCCATTTCCCCTCATCCCTCCTCCTCCACTCCTCTTCCTCCGCCTCCTCGCCTCGTGATGGTGGGGGGGACACGGAGAGGACAGCTCAAGGAGGAGGGCGGGCCGCAGGAGCAGCTTCTGGGGGGCGAGCCTGCGCGTGAGAGCCTCCTATTGGCCAGGGCGGTGACTGACACCTGGGCCTTAAAATAATAATAATAATAATAATAATAATAATAATAATAATAATAATAATAATAATAATAATAATAATAATAATAATAATAATAATAATAATAATAATAATAATGGTTAAAAAAACAGACAAAAGAAAAAACGTCCACAAAAGACAGAAACATTGTTTACACTATTACAGAGAAGTCTTTAAGGACCACTTTAATCCTGGTTTTGTTCTGGTTTAGACCTGGTTTAGATCTGGTTTAGTTCCGGTTTAGTCCCAGTTTAGTCCCGGTTTAGTTACAGTTTAGACCTGGTTTAGTCCTGGTTTAGTCCTGGTTTAGTCCTGGTTTAGTCTTGGTTTATATCTGGTTTAGTCGTGGTTTATATCTGGTGTAGTCCTGGTTTAGTTGTGGTTTAGACCTTGTTTAGTCCAGGTTTAGTCCTCGTTTAGTTCTGGTTTATATCTGGTTTAGTCCTGGTTTATATCTGGTGTAGTTCTGGTTTAGTCCTGGTTTATATCTGGTGTAGTCCTGGTTTATATCTGTTGTAGTCCTGGTTAATCCTGGTTTAGACCTGGTTTATGTCTGGTTTAGTCCTGGGTTAGTCCTGGTTTATATCTGGTTTAGTCCTGGTTTATATCTGGTGTAGTCCTGGTTTAGTCCTGATTTACTCCTGGTTTAGTCCTGGTTTATATCTGTTGTAGTCCTGGTTAATCCTGGTTTAGACCTGGTTTAGAATCAGAATCAGAATCAGAAGACTTTTATTGCCATAGTCTGTGAACACAGTTCACAAACTAGGAACTTGCTTCGGTGAAAAAGTGCAACATAAACACACTGAATAAATACAGTCCTGGTTTAGTCCTGGTTTATATCTGGTGTAGTCCTGGTTTATATCTGGTGTAGTCCTGGTTTAGTCCTGGTTTATATCTGGTTTAGTCCTGGTTTATATCTGTTGTAGTCCTGGTTAATCCTGGTTTAGACCTGGTTTAGTCATGGTTTAGTCCTATTTATGTTTGAAGCTGTATTTTCTCTTTTCTCTCATTTACCACCTATAGCCTCCACTCTCCTCTTCCCTTAACATGCTCTCTCTCCTCTTCTCTCTCTCTCCATCAACCCTCCTCTTCTCTCTCAATCCTCTCTCCTCTCCTCTCTCCTCTACTCCCCTCCTCTCTCCTCTCCTCCCTCCCCTTTCCTCTCCTCTCTTCTCCTGCCCTCTCTCATCCCTCTCTCCTCTCCTCCTCTCCTCCTCTCTCCTCTCTCTCTGTCCTCTCTCTCTTGTACGTGTATATCGGAGGACACCTTGAGAGTGTCCCGTAGCGCATCCTTTCCTCTCTCCTCTCCGCCTGTCCTCTCTCCTCTTCTCTCCTCTCTCGTACGTCACTCTTGAACGTGTATATTGGAGGACACCTTACTGTGTCCCATAGCGCATCCTCAACTCTCCTCCTCTCCTCCTCTCTCCTCTCTCCCTGTCCTCTCCTCCTCTCTCCTCCTCCCCTCTCCTCCTCTCTCTCGTACGTCACTCTTGTACGTGTATATCGGAGGACACCTTGCTGAGTCCCGTAGCGCATCGTCATCACATCATCACAAACGCGTTCACGGCTACGAACCACATGCACGCGCACGCAAAAAACAATGAGAAAAAGCGACGCAAGGTCGAAGCGCGCGTCATGATATACCGCGCACGCGCCGAACTTGACTGGAATTTAAATGAGCAGAACAGAGGCGACCGGCAGGCGGCGCTGTTAAGGCTCCACCACCCCGTGTGTTAGATGCTCTCCCCAAACAGGCTCTGAAATGTGATTCTTGTTTTAGTTTCTTCTCTCAAATCCTCTCAGATGTCAAAGGACGTGTTTAAAATGTGATTTTTGACATGAATCTTGAGTTAAAAACACATTTATAATAAATCTGTCATAAAATCTGCTAATTAGACGCGTTTTTCCCCCAAACAACTGGACTAGTTTGTGTGCAGTGCGCGTGGGCCGGAGCCGGGCTCTCATTGGCTGGAGGGAGCTCGTGGTGCTGAAAGGACAGCTCCAAGCGCGCCTACGCAGACTCCTGAGTCTGCGCACTGCAGTCTGACAGAAAAAGAGGAGAGAGAAGAGGACAAGAGAGGAGAGAGAAAAGACGGGAGAGAAAAGGAGAAGATTAGAGAGAAGAAGAGGACAGGAATGAGGAGAGGAGAGAGAAGAGAAGAAGAGGAGAGGAAAGAAAAGGAGAGAGAAAAGGAGATGAAGAGGAGAGAGAAGAGGAACGGAGGAGAGGAGAAGAAGAGAAGAGAGAAGAGGAGGAGAGGAGGGGAGAAGAGAGGGGAGAAGAAGAGGGGAGAGGATAAGAAGAAGAGAGAGAAGAGGAGGAGAGAAAAGGAGAGAGAGAAGAAGTGGAGAGGAGAGAAAAGAGAAGGAGAGGAGAGACAAGAATGGGAGAGGAGAGAAGAGAAGAGGAAAGAGAAGAAGAAGAGAGGAGAGAGAAGGACAGGAGAGAGGAAAGAGGAGAAGAAGAGGAGAGGAGGAGAAGAAGAGGAGAGGAGGAGAGAGAAGAGGAGAGAGGAGAAGAAAAGGAGAGGAAGAGAAAGAAGAGTAGAGAGAAGAAGAGGAGTAGAAAGTGTAAGGGACAAAATAGAGCTGAAAATAAAACTTTACAACATGTCGCTATATTGGTTCTAATTGCTCATTTAAACAAATGTAAAACGTACAAAACTCAGCATATACCATCCAAATATGAAAATGAACCACACAAACACGAGAATGAACTGCCCAATTACGAGAAAGAACCATCCAAATACGAAAATCAAATGCCCAACTATAAGAATGAACCACCCAAATATACGAATGAACCAGCCAAATATGACAATGAACCGCACAAATACAAGAATGAACCATCCAAATACGAGAAGGAACTGCCCGAATACGAGAATGAACCTTCCAAATATGAGAATGAACTGCCCCAAAACGAGAAGGAACTGCCTAAATATGAAAATGAACATGCAAATATGAGAAGGAACCACCCAAATATGAGAATGAACTGCCCAATGAACTGCCCAAATACAGGAATGAACTACCCAAATATGAGAATGAACTGTCCAATAAACCGTCAAAATATGAGAACGAACCGCCCAAATATAAGAATGAACTGGCCAAATATGACAATGAACCGCACAAATACGAGAATGAACCATCCAAATACAAGAAGGAACTGCCCAAATATGAGAATGAACCGATCAAATATGAGGATGAACCACCTAAATATGAGAATGAACTGCCTCAAAACGAGAAGGAACCACCTAAATATGAAAATGAACATCCAAATACGAGAAGGAACCACCCAAATATGAGAATGAACTGCCCAATGAACCGCTCAAATACGAGAATGAACCACTCAAATATGAGAAAGAAACTGTCCAAACACAAGAATGAACCGCCCAAATATGAGAATGAACCAACCAAATATGAGAATAAACTGCCCAAATACAAGAATGAACTGGCCAAATATGAGAATGAACTGACCAAAATACGAGAATTATCTGTTAAAATATGACAATGAACCGCCCAAATACGAGAATGAACCACCCAAATACGAGAATGAACTGCTCAAATATGAGGATTAAACCAGTTTAAGGCAGATTTAAGAGTAACAGCTGTTTGTTAAAGGTCCATATACGCTGATCTAATGTTTCCTCATCTCACACAGACCTGGAGCTGTGTTTTATGTTTTGGAGGAAATAACATCATGACTTAAACCTCACAGGGTCTATGTGAAATGAGAGCTTTAAGATGAAAGTAGAGCTGCAGCTTCAGTACCATGGTCTAAAGGTGCAAATGAACAGGATGAACACATTTTACTAAACACGTGGACAAGGAGATTTAGACAAAACTGGAACACTTTAAAACTTTATATGGTTATTTTGACCTTTGACCCTTTAATAAATTACATCTCTAAGCGAACTTTAAACTTAACATCTTTGAGTAATGTTTATACTGTTTACACTAATACTAATGAAGAAATAAGAATAACAGTTTCATTAAAAATATTAAATAAACACTGTAGCACTTGGCTCGGCTGGCATTTAACGTTTCGTTTGTTTGTTTGTTTGTTTTCCTTTTGTGCTTGTAATCTAAAGAGACACAAATATGTAACATTTGACACGATAAAAAAAAACAAAAAACCAAAAAAAAAACAACCCATGTTTGTCATCACACTGACTCATATTACGCCTTAAACTGTCTGATTTACCGGGAAGACGCGCCTCATGTTGAACTTTACCTCAGTCTCTCCCTTTGACCTCAGTGTCACATATCGGGCAGCAGAGGGCGACAGATCTGCTTCCGCACGCCGCGGGACTGTCACCGCTCTGGACCAATCAGATGACAGGACAGCGGGGGCGGGGGCGGGGTTTGGGCAAACGCAAACATGGCGACGTCCTTAGAAGATGATGGCGAGCCGAATAACCAGGATTATTACTCTCTTTTAAACGTCAGAAAAGAGGTAAAAAGTGGACTTTAATTAACAAAATAGTGGCTTTGTGTTGGACTTTTGACTGTTCGTGTTTGCGTTGCGGTTTTGGAGAAATTACATCGCGAAGTTGATAAATCTAAGCTCCAGATGATTGAATGAGACCTCCTCCTCCTCCGGGACAGACCGGGGTATTTCAGCACAGTTTATCTTAAATCAGACAAATACTGCAAATTAATATTATTCTGCAGGACGCTGGAGAGTTTTATAATATTCCAGAATTCACCATTTTAGCTCTAGATAATAAATAGATAATAAACTGATGATGGTGGTATCAAGCTCTGCTCCTCACTGTGTGTTACAAGACTGTCCAGGATTATTACACTATATTAATATTATTACAGTATATAATAATAATAATAATAATAATAATAATAATAATAATAATAATAATATTATCAAAGTATATTGATATTATTATTATTACTACAGTATATTAATATCCATAGTAGTAGCATTAGTGATCATTTGTGATTGTATTTTCAGCTGCTTTATTTTTGGTTTGAACAGATGCTGTTTTTGCTGATGACTGATGTGTTTAACTTTTCTTGTATCAAACCATATTTTCTTAAGTATGATTTAATGTGTTGGACTTTTAATGATGGCTGTATATACATAAACATTTCTTTAGCTTCAGACTGTTCTTCTCCCATTAGAAATTTTTAAATAAATCAAATAAAAAATGTTACTCAATGTTTCAGATTTTAGTATCGTCATCAGTGTAAGTGTCCCACAAAATACCAGTTTGAATAATGATAAAAGAACTGCACCCAACTAAACCAGAACTAAACTGAGACTAAACCAGGTCCAAACCAGGTCTTAACCAGGACTAAACCAGGACTAAACTGGGAGTAAACCAGGACTAAACCAGGACTAAACATTAAACAAGAATAAAATTTTGTTTTTTATTCATAAGACCAGGGTCATTTACTCAGCTGCTCTATGGTCTTTACTCTCTCTTTCTCTCTGTCGATAAAAATCACAATCATTGTTTATGCAACTCCTCACCCTCTCATCCTCACCCCCTGGTCCTCACCCCCCCATCCTCGCTCCCCCCGTCCTCGCCCCCCTCACCCTCCTTCCCCCTCCTCACCCTGTCGTGACCTCACCCCCTGGTCCTCACTCCTCGAGTCTTTACTCTCTCTTTAACAATCACACTTTGTATTTTAGGCGACTCTGGAGGAGCTGAAGGCGTCCTATCGCAGACTGTGTATGCTCTATCACCCAGACAAACACAGAGACGCAGAGCTCAAACGACAGGCCGAGCAGCTGTTCAACCAGGTGCAGACGGCGTTTACAGGTGAGAGCGAAGGGGTGAGGGGGTGAGGATGGGGGGGGGGGACGAGAGGGAGAGGACAAGAGGGTGAGGACGAGAGGGAGAGGACAAGAGGGTGAGGACGAGAGGGTGAGGACGAGACGGAGAGGACAAGTGTGACTTTCACATGTTTCGTTTTCTCTGAGTGTGACATTCACAGTGACATGTTTCAGTTTTTCTGAATGTGGCGTTCACATATTTTGTTTTCTTACAGTCACGTTCACCTTGACATGTTTCAGTTTCTGAGTGTGACGTTCACATGTTTCAGTTTCTCTGAGTGTGACGTTCACATGTTTCAGTTTCTCTGAGTGTGACGTTCACATGTTTCAGTTTCTCTGAGTGTGACGTTCACATGTTTCAGTTTCTCTGAGTGTGACGTTCACATGTTTCAGTTTCTCTGAGTGTGACGTTCACATGTTTCAGTTTCTCTGAGTGTGATGTTCACATGTTTCAGTTTCTCTGAGTGTGATGTTCACATGTTTCAGTTTCTCTGAGTGTGATGTTCACATGTTTCAGTTTCTCTGAGTGTGATGTTCACATGTTTCAGTTTCTGAGTGTGACGTTCACATGTTTCAGTTTCTCTGAGTGTGATGTTCACGTTTCAGTGCTGAGTGACGATCACGCTCGAGCGATCTACGACATCTTTGGGAAGAAAGGTCTGGAAGTGGAAGGATGGGAGGTACGTTTAAATAAACATTGAATCCTCTGACCCTCTGAGCCTCCTTTGCCTCTCTCCTCAGCTCCTCTCCTCATTTGCTCCTCTCCTCCTCCTCTCCTCTTCTCCTCTGCTCCTCTCCTCCTTTCCTCTCCTCCTCCTCTCCTCTGCTCCTCTCCTCTTCTGCTCCTCTGCTCCTCTCCTCCTCTGCCTCTCCACCTCCTCTCTTTGTCTCCTCTGCTCCTCTTCTCCTCTCCTCCTCTCCTCTGTTCCTCTCCTCCTCTGACTCTCCCCTCTTCTCCTCTCCTCCTCCTCTCTTTTTCCTCTTCTCTGCTCCTTTCCTCCTCCCCTACTCGCCTCCTCCCCTCTTCTCCGCCTCTTCTACTCCTTTCCTCCTTCTCTCTCCTCCTCCTCTGCTCCTCTTTTCCTCTGCTCCTCTCTTTCTCTCCTCTACTCCTCTCTTCCTCTGCTCCTCTCCTCCTACTCTCCTCCTCTCCTCTTCTCATGCTCCTCTCCTCGTCTGTTCCTTTCCTCTCCACCTCTTCTCCTTTCTTCTCCTCCTCCTCTCCTCTCCTCCTCCTCTCCTCTTCTCCTCCTCCTCATCATATTAATAGTGTGTTTTTTAGGTTGTGGAGAGGAAGCGGACTCCTGCAGAGATCAGGGAGGAGTATGAGAGACTCCAGAGGGAGAGAGAAGAGAGGAGGCTGCAGCAGAGGACCAATCCCAAGGTGAATTTCAGAATAAGACAGAGAGTAAAGTCTCAGCCAAGGCCCTGCAGTGTGACCTCGCAATAGAAGCAACCAGCGTCCAGACCTGCTCATAGACAGTCTTATATAAGTCTGAGTCTGGACACGTTAGATGATTTGGATCGTCCATTGTAACCTGTGATTACAATGGAAATATGACACATAAAACGTCTCTGTCTCTGACCCCTGTCCTCTGTCTCTCGCCCCGTCCCCACGTCTCATCCCTGTCCCTTGCCTCTGACCCCTGTCCCCTGTCTCACGCCCCTGTCTCTCATTTCCAGGGGACCATCAGTGTGGGGGTGGACGCCACAGACCTGTTTGATCGATACGATGAAGATGATTTTGATGAAGCTCCGAGCGGTGGCTTCCCTCACATCGAAATCAACAAGATGCACATCTCCCAGTCCATCGAGGTACGACATGTCCCACATGTCCCACATGTTCCACATGTCCCAGTCCATCGAGGTATCGAGGTACGACATGTCCCACATGTCCCACATGTTCCACATGTCTCAGTCCATCAAGGTACGACATGTCCCACATGTTCCCCATCTCCCAGTCCATCAAGGTATGACTTGTCCAACATGTCCCACATCTCCCAGTCCATAGAGGTACCACATGTCCCACATGTCCCACATCTCCCACATCTCCCAGTCCATTGATGTGCGACATGTCCCACATGTCCCACATCTTCCAGTCCATTGAGGTACGACGTGTCCAACATGTCCCACATGTCACAGTCCATAGAAGTATGACATGTCCCACATTTCCGAGTCCAGTGAGGTACAACATGTCCCACATGTCGCAGTCCATCAAGGTACCACATGTCCCACATCTCCCAGTCCATCGAGGTACGATATGTCCCACATCTCCCAGTCCATCAAGTTATAACATGCCCCATATGTCTCATATTTCCCATATCTCCCAGTCCATTGAGGTACAGCATGTCCCACATGTCCAACATGTCCCATTCCATCGAGGTACATCTCCCACATCTGTCAGTGAAGTCCTGTCAGTGTCTTCCTGCTCCTCTCTGTAAACTCTGTTCCTCTTCCTGCTCCTCTCTGTAAACTCTGTGTTCCTCCTCTTCCTGCTCCTCTCTGTAAACTCTGTTCCTCTTCCTGCTCCTCTCTGTAAACTCTGTTCCTCTTCCTGCTCCTCTCTCCTCTCTGTAAACTGTGTTCCTCCTCCTCCTCTCTCCTCTTCTCCCCTCTGTAATCTCTATGTTCCTCCTCCTATTCCTCTCTCCTCCTCCTGCTCCTCTCTCCTCTATGTAAACTCTGTTCCTACTCTTCAGGCCCCTCTGACAAACTCCGATACGGCGGTGCTGTCGGGCTCTCTCTCCACTCATCATGGAAACGGAGGAGGCAACATTGCCATGACGATTCGCCGCGTGACATCAGCGCGAGGATGGGGCGAGGTTAGACAGAAAACAAAATGTCTCTGTAAATATGTTAAAGTTTAAGCAGAGGTTTTCAAACTTCCACAACATGACAAGAATATATCAGAACTAGAGCTGCCAGCAGTATCGAGAATCGGGTATGGATCAATACCAAAACGAGTATCGAAACTAGATACTCATGTTTCACAGGTATCGATATCGAAAAAGTCCCACTGGCAATGAATCACTAGTATACACCCATGGACCATTATGAACCTACTGGACTAAACCAGGACTAAACATGGACCAAACCAGGACCAAACAGGACCATGGACCACTATAGAACCTACCTGGACACTGAGGGATTACACAGATAAGATAATAAGACATGTGGACGAGCACACGCCACAGACTGGGAAGTGACTGAGTGAGTGTGATGTCACCCACAGCTTTAGCTCCACATGAGGATCGCAGTTATAACGGCTAATGTGGAGCACAGTTCCATATTTGGAATTCTGACCATGAGTGTCAGAGCAACCAAAGAGCCAGTCAGGAGTGAGGCTGCTAAGTGAGGTTAATACAAACATTTAAGACCAAAATGACAAGTCTGACAGCAGTAGTTACAGAGAGAGGGGGGAGTTTTTACACAGAAAGTAAATTGGACCTCGAGACAGTGGAGCCAGGAGTGCATCCATGATCACTTCCTGATTGGAACGCAGCGGCTAGCAAGTTAGCTATGTCCATTTATATATACAGTTTATGGTGTCAAGTCTATTCTTTAGTATGTGAAATTTTAAATGTATCGTGATGCTGCATTTTTCTCCAGCTGGACTCTAGTTTAAAGTGGAAGGTGCTTTGTGTGACCTCTGACCTCTTGTGTTTGGCAGGTGGAGTTTGGGGCGGGCGACGTTCTGGGGCCGGTCGTCGGGTTAAAGATGTTTAGAAACGTGACTCAGAGATGGTGAGATTTACAGCCTCAGGTAGAGCTGGACCCAGACATGTCTCTGTAACCACAACTGCATTTCACTCCTTTCCTCCATCTGTCCTTCCCCCATTTTCCCTCTCTATCTTTCTCTCTCTCCCTCTTTCTGTCTTCCTGTCTTTTCTCTCACCCTCTTCCCTTTATCTTTCTCTCTTTACCTATCTCTCCCATTTCCTTCATCTCTCCCCTCTCCTCTCCATCACCCTCTCTCCTCTCTCCCCCTCTCTTGTCCCCCCCACTCCTCTCCTCTCTCTCACTCTCTCCCTCTTCCTTTCCTTTCTTTCTCAGTTGGATGACCAGTCAGTGTGGTGTCCAGTTCTCTCTTTTTCCTCTCTTCTTCTCTTCCTCCTCCTCCTCCTCACCCTCTTCTTCTCTTTCTCAGTTGGTTGACCGGTCAGAGTAGGGTCAAGTTCTTTCCTCTCCTCCTCCTCACCCTCTTCCTCTTCGTCTCTTTCTCAGTTGGCTGATTGGTTAGTGTGGTGTCCAGTTCTCCCCTCTTCCTCTTCGTGTCTTTCTCAGTTGGATGACCGGTCAGTGTGGTGTCCAATTCTCTCCTCGTGGCGTCAGACCGTCCTGTTCTCTGATGGCGGCTCGTCACCTGGACGGTAATACCATGGGCTACCTGCAATGGCGCTGGGGTCCCAACAGCGCCATGACGACGAGCATCGTCCGAGACACCAAGTCCACGCACTTGACGCTCGCCCTACAGGTAACACAGCTAACCTCACCCTGCAGCTAACATGGGGAACTGCAGCTAGCCCCGCCCTGCAAGTAACACAGGGAACTGCAGCTGTAGCAGAGTGGTTAGCCCTGGCTCTAATAATAATAATAATAATAATGATAATAAAATGCTTTAGTCAGTGTTATTACAGTGTTATTACACACTTAGGCATACATTATAACATGATTATTTCAGTGTTCTCACAGTGTTCTGACAGTGTTCTCACAGTGTTCTCACAGTGTTCTCACAGTGTTCTTAGTGTTCTCACAGTGTTCTCACAGTGTTCTCACAGTGTTCTCACAATGTTCTCACAGTGTTCTCACAGTGTTCTCACAGTGTTCTCACAGTGTTCTCACAATGTTCTCACAATGTTCTCACAGTGTTCTCACAGTGTTCTCACAGTGTTCTTACAGTGTTCTCACAGTGTTCTCACAGTGTTCTCACAGTGTTCTCACAGTGTTTTCACAGTGTTCTCACAGTGTTTTCACAGTGTTCTCACAGTGTTCTCACAGTGTTTTCACAGTGTTCTCACAGTGTTCTTACAGTGTTCTCACAGTGTTCTCACAGTGTTCTCACAATGTTTTCACAGTGTTCTCACAGTGTTCTCACAGTGTTTTCACAGTGTTCTCACAGTGTTCTCACAGTGTTCTCACAGTGTTCTCACAATGTTCTTACAGTGTTCTCACAGTGTTCTCACAGTGTTCTCACAGTGTTCTTACAGTGTTCTCACAATGTTCTCACAATGTTCTCACAGTGTTCTCACAGTGTTCTTACAGTGTTCTCACAATGTTCTCACAATGTTCTCACAATGTTCTCACAGTGTTCTCACAGTGTTCTTACAGTGTTCTCACAATGTTCTCACAGTGTTCTCACAGTGTTCTCACAGTGTTCTTACAGTGTTCTCACAATGTTCTCACAGTGTTCTCACAGTGTTCTCACAGTGTTCTTACAGTGTTCTTACAGTGTTCTTACAGTGTTATGACTCCTCCCTGCAGCTGGGGGTTCCACACTCGTATCTGATGCTGAGTTGTCAGTACAAGTTCCAGGACGAGGATCAGACCAGAGTCAAAGGCTCACTCAAGTACGATCAGAAAAACAAGTTTTTACACAAACAAAATGAGCCGTGGAAATAATGCATTATAATAACTATTTTTATTTGTCCTCCCCCCACCCCCGTCTCCTTGCCCTCTCCCTCCTTTTCCCTCTCCTCCCCCCTCCACTCCCTCTCCTCCCCCTCCAACCTCTCTCCCCCCTCTCCTCTCCCAATCCTCCCTCTCCTCTCTCTACTCTCCCTCTCCTCCCCCTTTCCTCCCCCTCCCTCTCCTCAGGACGGGTTGGTTTGGGACGGTGGTAGAGTACGGTGTTGAGCGTAAGGTCAGTCGTCACAGTGTGTTGTCTGCGTCGGTGAGCGTTGGGATTCCTCAGGGTGTCACCCTCAAAATCAAGTAAAATCTTTACTTTCATTCCATGTTTATCTCGTTTTGTGTTTTTTTTAGAGTCACATTGATCTGATACTGGTATCGAACATTGGCTCAGTCGATATCCTGATGGACAGATAACTGATGTTATAAGACTGTTTACAGGTCGTGGTCTCAGAAAGTCTCAGAATGTTTGAGAATATCAGCTCCAGAGCACATTATTTTAATTTTTGTTTAAATTAACTAAATGTTGTTTTTAGTCGCTGCTCAGGTATCAGTATCGAAATTGGTATCAGAACTGAAAAAGCCAGATCGTTGCATCTCTAAATATGACTGATGATATCCCCTCTCTGTCTCCCCCTGTAGGCTGAGTGTACATCACCTCTCTGTCTCCCCCTGTAGGCTGTGTGTATACATCACCTGTCTCCCCCTGTAGGCTGTGTGTATATCACCTCTCTGTCTCCCCCTGTAGGCTGTCCCGGGCGTCGCAGACTTACCTGTTCCCGGTTCACTTGACTGATCAGCTGCTCCCCTCTGCAGTGTTCTACGCCACAGTGTGCCCCCTGCTGGTGTACCTGGCCGTGCACAGACTGGTCATTGTTCCCTGCACTCAGGCACAGAAAGAGCAGTCAGTACCTTTAGTCTTATTAGAATATAAACACACTGAGTTTCTGTTTTATTTCTAAACCATTGGGAAAACTTGGGCTGCCTCATGGTCTCATTATAATGCATTCATTTTCCAAATATACCCATTATTTTAAGTCCTAAAACATGAACGTGACAAAAACATGGTTAAAAGACACAAAGGACAGAATAATGCACGATATTCTGAAAAAACATAGACTGTATATATAAATGGACATAGCTAACCGGCTAGCATAGACTGGATATATAAATAGACATAACTAACCTTCTAGCCACTGTGTTCCAAACAGGAAGTGGTCCTGGGTGCACTTTCGGCTCTATCGACTCTGTCTCCAATTCACTTTCTGTGTAAAAACTGTGGCCCCTCTCTCCATAACTGCTGCTGTCAGACTCATCATTTGGTTGTTAAATGTTCATATTGACCTGCTCTACATGATCCTGGATTTTTTATTTCACTATTGTGTCTGTAAATCAAGACATAAACATTAACAGGCAAATCAGGCGCCTTCTTTCTTCGAGGTCGCTCCCACTAGCATTAGCAGCAGGTTTGATTGACAGTGTTGCTAAGCGCCTGTTCCCTGCTAAACCAGCAGTGCAGGAAGGGTACCTTTAACATCCTCGCTCAGAATTGGATCTTTGGAACTCTGCTCCACATTAGCTGTTATATTCGTTAGCCTCGATGAGCTTCATGTGAAGCTGAAGCTGTGGGTGACGTCACACTCAGTCATTTATTTACACAGTCTGTAGTTCTGATATATTCTCAATAAAAACTCCGGACATGCTAACCACACTGGATATGCTAACCACACTGGACATGCTAACCACACTGGACATGCTAACCACACTGGACATGCTAACCACACTGGATATGCTAACCACACTGGACATTCTGACCACACAGTCCTTCTCTCCAGACTCTTGTGTCATGTTCGGGATTATAATGGCTGTGTTGTTTTCAGAGAGCTGGAGCTGCAGAGGATAAACTCGGCCACGGATATCGCCAAAAAGAAACAGGAGGCAGAGTCGGCCGTGAGTAAAATGAAAAACAAACTTATTCACAATTAAAGCTGCAATATGGAACATTTCTAGTGATGGATCTGCTACCTGCTTGTCTCCATGGAGATGTTATTACATTACCTGAAATATTCTACAATATGGCATTAATGGATTTTTATTTATTTTTTATTTTTATACCAATATTTAGCTTTAAGTACAGTAAGGCTCACGCACGTGTCTTAAAGGGGTGTGACTCTGTTCACACACGTGTCTTAAAGGGGCATGACTCTGTTCACACATGTGTCTTAAAGGGGCGTGATTGTTCACACATGTGTCTTAAAGGGGCATGACTCTGTTCACACATGTGTCTCAAAGGGGCGTGACTGTTCATGTGTCATAAAGGGGAATGGCTTTGTTCACACATGTCATAAAGGGGCAAGGCTCTGTTCACATGTGTCTTAAAGGGACATGACTCTATTCACATGTGTCTTAAAGGAGCATGACACTGTTCACATGTGTCTTAAAGGGGCATGGCTCTGTTCACATGTGTCTTAAAGGGACATGACTCTATTCACATGTGTCTTAAAGGAGCATGACACTGTTCACATGTGTGTTAAAGGGGCGTGACTCTATTCACATGTGTCTTAAAGGGGCATGGCTCTGTTCACATGTGTCTTAAAGGGACATGACTCTATTCACATGTGTCTTAAAGGAGCATGACACTGTTCACATGTGTGTTAAAGGGGCGTGACTCTATTCACATGTGTCTTAAAGGGGTATGACTCTGTTCACACGTGTGTCTGAAAGGGGCATGATTCTGTTCACATGTGTCTAAAAGGAACATGACTCTATTCACATGTGTCTTAAAGGAGCATGACACTGTTCACTTGTGTGTTAAAGGGGCGTGACTCTGTTCACACATGTGTCTTAAAGGGGTGTGACTCTGTTCACACATGTGTCTTAAAGGGGCATGACTCTGTTCACACATGTGTCTGAAAGGGACATGACTCTATTCACATGTGTCTTAAAGGGGCATGACTCTATTCACATGTGTCTTAAAGGGGCATGACTCTATTCACATGTGTCTTAAAGGAGCATGACACTGTTCACATGTGTGTTAAAGGGGCGTGACTCTATTCACATATGTGTCTTAAAGGGGTGTGACTCTGTTTACATGTGTCTTAAAGGGGCATGACTCTGTTCACATGTGTCTTAAAGGGGCATGACTCTGTTCACACGTGTGTCTTAAAGGGACATGACTCTATTCACATGTGTCTTAAAGGGGCATGACTCTATTCACATGTGTCTTAAAGGGGCATGACTCTATTCACATGTGTCTTAAAGGAGCATGACACTGTTCACATGTGTGTTAAAGGGGCGTGACTCTATTCACACATGTGTCTTAAAGGGGTGTGACTCTGTTCACACATGTGTCTTAAAGGGGTGTGACTCTGTTTACATGTGTCTTAAAGGGGCATGACTCTGTTCACACATGTGTCTTAAAGGGGTGTGACTCTGTTTACATGTGTCTTAAAGGGGCATGACATTGTTCACGCGCATGTTTTAAAGGAACATGACTCTGTTCACATGTGTCTTAAAGGGGCATGACTCTGTTCACATCTCTTAAAGGGGCATGACTCTATTCACATGTGTCTTAAAGGAGCAAGACACTGTTCACATGTGTGTTAAAGGGGCGTGACTCTGTTCACAGATGTGTCTTAAAGGGGTGTGACTCTGTTTACTTGTGTCTTAAAGGGGCGTGACTCTGTTCACACATGTGTCTTAAAGGGGTGTGACTCTGTTTACTTGTGTCTTAAAGGAGCAAGACACTGTTCACATGTGTGTTAAAGGGGCGTGACTCTGTTCACAGATGTGTCTTAAAGGGGTGTGACTCTGTTTACTTGTGTCTTAAAGGGGCGTGACTCTGTTCACACATGTGTCTTAAAGGGGTGTGACTCTGTTTACTTGTGTCTTAAAGGGGCATGACTCTGTTCACACATGTGTCTTAAAGGGGCATGACATTGTTCACGCACATGTCTTAAAGGGGCATGACTGTTCACATGTGTCTTAAAGGGGCATGACTCTGTTCACACGTGTGTCTTAAAGGGGCATGACTCTGTTCACATGTGTGCTAAAGGGGCGTGACTCTGTTCACATTTGTCTTAAAGGGGCATGACTCTGTTCACAAGTGTTTCTATGAAGATATTCAAGTTTAATGCCATACTGTGAAGCATTACTGGCAAAGCAATAACATCCATGGAGACAAACAGGTTCCCTTCACCAGAAAAGTTACAGAGTGCAACTTTACAGATTCATTTATTTTGCTTAGTTTTGTTTTTTGCATAAACTTGCGTATTTCTGCTCCTGTGTTTCAGGTTTTACTGATGCAGGAGTCGGTCAAGAGGATTATAGACGCGGAGGAGTCCAAGATGGGTACGACACAAAAACACAACATGTACATTTTGGAGATGTAACAGACTAATAATAAAGTGTTACAACTCCAAGTCTGTTTTTGAGGAGGAGAATTAGAACATAGATTAAAGCTACAAGAGCCAGTTTGTGTAAAACATTTAATATCAAAAATCTTAAACACATCCATAAGATTTATTTGTCTGGTGTTTTATATTTTGTTGTAGTGTTTTTATATTTCGTTCTCGTGTTTTATATTTATTTGTTTCATATTCTGTTCAGGTGTTTTATATGTGGTTCTGGTGTTTCAGGTCTGATCATTCTGAATGCCTGGTACGGGAAGTTTGTGTCGGAGCTAAAACAGGAGAAAAACAAAGTGATCGACGTCACTGTTCCTCTGCAGTGTTTAGTCAAAGACTCGAAGCTCATCCTCACAGAGGCCTCCAAGGTACAAGAACAAAACCTCTGATTTAGACTTGGTTTAGACATGGTTTAGTCCTGGTTTAAGCCTAGTTTAGACCTGGTTTAGACCTGGCTTAGATCTGGTTTAGACCTGGTTTACACCTGGTTTAGTCCTGGTTTAGTCATGGGTTAGTGATGGTTGAGTCATGGTTTAGATCCAATTTAATCCCGGTTTAGACACAATTTAGACCTGGTTTAGTCCCGGTTTACACCCGGCCCTGGTCCGGTCCCATCTCTGTTCCAGGCTGGTCTTCCTGGGTTCTATGATCCGGCTGTGGGGGAGGAGAAGAGCCTGAAGTTGTTGTATCAGTTCAGAGGCGTCATGCACCAGGTCCTGTCTGCAGACACCGAGGCCCTGAGGATCCCCAAGCAGTGTGAGCAACACCACCTGCCCCACCACCTGATAAAACACTACCACCCGCCGAAACACCACCCGATAAAACACCACCCACCCTGACACCACCTGATAAAACACCACCGCCCTGACACCACCCGCTAAAACATCACAGCTTAAACTACACCACCCAATAAAACATCACCCACTTAAACTACACCACCTAATAAAACACCACCCGATAAAACTACACCACCTGCATAAACACCACCCGCCAAATACCGCCCGATGAGACACCACCTGCTAAAACACCACTCGCTTTAACACCGCCCACCTAAACACCGTCCGTTTAAATTACACCAACCCTTTAAAGCACACGTGTCAAACTCAAGGCCCGGGGGCCAAATGCGGCCCACCACATCATTTTATGTGGCCCTCGACAGGGTAAATTAAAAGGAATGATGGACTTAAAATGTCATTTTATCAGGAAATACGCAGTTACACTGCCATGTCTTTACATCTAGGCAAATGCATACGCAATATTTGTAACTTGAATAGGCAATAAATACAGAAACAGTTAATTAAAAAGTTAAAAAAGTAGTTAAATTCATTTTACATCTGGCCCTTTGAGGGCAGCCATTTTGCTGATGTGGCCCTCAGTGAAAATGTGTTTGACACCCCTGCTTTAAAGTCTCCACCAGTTTAAAGTCTCCACCTTAGCTCCACCACTCGTTTAAAGTTTCCTCTTTACTGTGTTGTGAAACACTGGTCCAAAGTTATTTGTGACAGTTTCAGTTTGAAGTGTAGCTCCTGTACTGACCCACAGGGGGCAGCAGTGTCACTGTTTCTTGTGGAACTTCACAACAAATGTTTTTATTTTCATTTATGATGAGTTTTTCTGATTCTTCTTTGTGTTTGCAGCTCACAGAATCGAGTCCACAGAGTCGTCCTAGAGTTTCGACGATAAACCTGGACAGTTACCATAGCAACAGTATTTTTTCTGCCACACAAATTGTAAAAAAAAGATATGAACCTTACATTACCTGTGGCAGAAGAGCCGACAGGTGTGACCGACAGGTGTGACCGACAGGTGTGACCGACAGGTGTGATCGACGGGTGTGACAGGTGTATTTCTAACACATATTTGTGTTGAATGCAGATGTGACCAGGTCTGGATGTTCTTGGCCGATGTCTTTAGACATTAAGCAGCTTTAGATGATTTTCGTTCGACCTGAACCACGTTTGTGTTTTATGGATCATTTTATTGTGTTTTATTGTCATTTTATTTATTTATCTTAATTGTGTTTGGATCTGCCTTTACAAACATTTAAACATAGAGTTTAAGAAGGAGCTGCCTCAGCCACAGACTGAAAGATATTTACAGTCAGGAGCCAAAAAGTACTCGAGTAAGACTAACGTTACTTCAAAATAATATTATTCAAGTAGAAGTCCAGTAGTGCTCCAAGTAATGACTCAAGTAAGATTAAAAGTTATTTAGGAAAAGTACTACTTACAAGTAAGAGTACTGTTACACTGAACAGTATATTACTCGAGTACACGATTACTGTTACACTGTACAATATATTACTAGAGTAAGAGTACTGTTACTTCAATGAAAATATTACTCGAATAAAAGTATGCTGCTAAAAGAGTACTCTGAAAAGTACAATTTCTTTAAAAAGTTGTTCGAGTAAATGTTACTCAAGTACTACCACCTCTGTGAATTGTATATAATTATTTACAAATTAAAGATGTACTGTGTAACTTTTCTCCATGGAGATGGTATTGGTTTGCCTGGAATGTTCTATGTCATTAATCCCGTCCATCTTATTTACAGGTGTGTCATTGTTCAAAGCTTGATAAACATGCATTCTCCACAGATCTGACCTGTAACTTGGTCTGGTGGTGTCACCTGTTTGTCTCCACGGCGACAGATGCATTTACGGGCAAAGCGACAGAGTTGTTAAGCGATGATGTCACTTCCGGGTCATAGCAGATTTGTTTTTGTTCCATGTCAAAAGTGCTTCAGCTCAGACTGTGTCAAATATGTGGATACTATAGTAATAATCATAAAACAGGATTACCGGTGTGTACGTCTCACTGACGTCACCCCTAATGCTAACTTAACCTGAGTTAGCTTAGCCTAGCTCACCTCCCTCGTACACTTTCTGTCACAGTTATATCTAGATCCATGGTCATAAGTGTGTTTGCTTTAAACGACTGCAGTCTGTTTAGCATCAGAGATGAGGATCAGAACAAGACAAAACCAAGACTTTGTTTTTTGTTGTTATCTGCATTTAAATTCAAAAGACCAATTGCCCAACACCCGCCTCTTAAAATGGCCTGTGGAGGGCAGTGGATTTCCATTTGTTTTGTTTGTAATTCTAAACCTCTAAAATATCTGCATTGTCATTCTATTGTAATGAAAGTCAAACTTTGGATGCTATGTCTTTAGTTTGACCCTGAACTGCTTCAGCCACAACATTATGACACATTTCCATTAAAGCCACACTGTCACTTTTCTGTTGTGGTGTCACTCATCAGTTTGTCTCCATGGATTTGTCACTGTGATTAGGGACACACCAATTTGATACTGCTATCGGATATCGGTCCAGTCAACATACATCATATAAACTGAAGTTCAGTCCCAGTTTAATCCTGGTTTAATCCCAGTTCAGTCCTGGTTTGGTCCAGGTTTAGTCCCAGGTGGTCATAATAGTCTGGCTGATCTTTTCAGTCCATAAATATTAAACTGTGTAAATGTTTAAATGTCCACATGTTATTTATTCTGCAAAAACTGCAATAAAATACAAACATAAGAGACAAACCTGTGTGGGGGTGGGTCTTTCCTACATGTGTTTGTTAGCAGGTCTTTTCTGTAGGTGTGTTTGTGGGCGGGTCTTTTCTGTAGGTGTGTTTGTGGGCGGGTCTTTTCTGTAGGTGTGTTTGTGGGCGGGTCTTTTCTGTAGGTGTGTTTGTGAGCTTTTCTACAGGTGTATTTATGAGTAGGTCTTTTCTACAGGTGTTTGTGGGCGAGTCTTTTCTGCAACGTAACACGTTCGCATCCGGCTCATTCTGGAGATGTTACACGTTTCTCGGCTCATTCTGGAGGCATAACATGTGGAGAAACAGCTGAGGCGGCTTGGGCATCTGTTCCTGATGCCCCTTCAACACCTCCTTGGGGAGGTGTTCATGTCCCACTGGGAGGAGGCCCCGGGGAAGACTCAGGATACGCTGGAGGGACTATGTCTCTCGGCTGGACTGGGAATGCCTTGGGGTCCCACCGGAGGAGCTGGGGGCGTGTCTGTCATATTCTACTTAACAGTCTGTGTCACATTGGCTCAAATGATGCAGCTCCAGTAGAATGGTAACTCTTTATTTACAATAGTTTACAATAGTTTCACAGAAACAGTTCGCACCACAGTTAGACACTCTCCAAGACCGGGACCGGGACCAAGACCAGCACCAAAACCAGGACCGAAACTGAGACCGGGACCAAGACCAGAAATGGGATTAGGGTTAGACCAAGGGCAAAGACCTCCTCAGACATATTATTACACTGAAGTTTTAGAATGAGAATTCCCAAAGCCTTTTGTTCTTGGGACAAGTTCAAATCCTGAGAACTCCGTAGCCTTAGCTTTATCTTCTTATTCTGTAAAATCATGAGTTTATTCTTTCTAAACATCTGAAAGCTGCTCGGTCTGTCCCAGAGTCCACTCTGAGTCTGGAGTATGGCTTTTAAAACAGTCAGAAACCTACACAAACAGCAGCCGAACAGCAATGGCACAGGAAGAAAAGCTTCATCTGGGTTTACACAAAAGTGACAAGAAATATAACTCCCATAATCCTTTGCACCAGGAAGTCAATACTGATATGACAATGTTACAGCTTAAACATGGGAGGTGGTTAGCTTTTGTTTTGACTTGTAGACAAGAATTCAAATGAGCATATGAGCTATGCTAGTGGTTCTCAACTGGCGGTTCAGGGCCCAGAAAGTGTTGTGAAAAATATGACTTTAAAGATAATGCATAATCCAGTTCTACCTATGGCAAGTGTCATATTGAAAAATGGGGCAGGAGCATTCACACAGACCTGTAAAATGACCCACATTTGGGTATCTCTCAAACATAAGTTTTAAAGTGCCTATGGCAGGTCAAAAGACGTGAACAGCACAAATCTGGCCTGGTTTTCCTTGATGTGCCAATTTTGAAAGGAGTTTATAATTTTACTAGGTGCTAATTCCATAACTATTACCTAGCAACCATAATGTAAAAAAGAGCCAAAATATGACGGAGTTACACAATAGTTCTGATTAGAGAAAAATAAATAACAGCTTTATTTAGCGAAATTAAGCTTTAAAGTGTCAGATCTGTTCTTGTTTGTAAATCATATCTGTGTTTGCATGCTCCGTGTTCAGAGGCAGAGGGAATAGAATTCAGAGCCACTTCCTGTATTTTTGGACTTTTTGTCATAAACTGCAACTGAACTGATGTAAAACTCTGATATTTATCACAGGGACGATCCACTAAACAAGGTCAAAATAAGACAAACATGAAAACCTGTCATATGCACTTTACATAATGTTTTGTTGTGTGATGTCACTTCTGAGTCACAGCTGATTTGTTTGTTTTTGTTCCTTCATCAAACCAGTGTTTCATTTCAAAAGTGTTTCAGTTCAAACTGTGTAACTGCAGTACTGTATTCACATATTTGACAATCAAAACACAGGTTTACCAGTGTGTACATCTCACCAACTGCCATCACGGCCAATGCTAGCTTAGCCTAGCCTAGCTTCTTAGCACACCTCCCTCGTACAGTTTGTCAAAGTTCCATAGATCCATGTTCATGAGCACGTTTAAACGACTGCAGTCTGTTTAGCATTAGATGTGTCGTCACTAAACAAACAGGAAGTCAGAGGATGGACAGGAAGTGACATCACACTTAAGCCTATGGGCTATACAACCGTAATATCAGTTTTTCCACACATTCCCCCCAGGCTCCACCAGAAGAGCACCGCTGGCAGTGACAGTGTTTGTATGGAAGACAGCTGGAGATTCGGCATCGGCTCAGAGCCTCGTGATCATCTGAAATAAAAGCATTCACAAACTTTGTTCTATTATGTTTCAATTAATCTATAAACTTTGAGCACCATCGAGCAAAATACACTTTAGTCAAATTCGAACCAACTTTTTTTTACGTAACATTGACTTTTCAGAGCAATCGATAAATTAAAACAGAAAATATACATAAAGCTCCCATATCACGATAAAGTAGCTTTTTCAAATGTTTGAACTTGCAGGAAATCCCTCTGTGGCAGAACTGTGGAACCAGGACTAAACTACGACTCAAGTCCCAATTCCAGACCAAGTTCAGACCAGGAAAATCCCACAAAGAAATGGGTCTGAAGTGTTTTCTTCCAATACAGTTCACATTATCCATAAATACACGTTTGAAGTTCTGAAACAACTTTGTTTCATTAGAAAAGCCTAAATATATCATAATATGGGAGCTTTATGAGAGAAACAAAGTGCAAACTGTCTTTTCCTACTAATCCCAGCATGCACCAGGGTCGGGGTGGCAGTTACAAAGGGGAGAGATTTCTCTATGGCAGTTCCAGTGTTCGTTGATGAGAACTCCCTCCCCAGAAACGGTAGCGGCTTGTTGTTATGCTAATCTTTATCGACAAACTTTGACGTACACGAGTGATTGCCGTACGCTCAGAGTCAGTGGGATTGAAAACGGCTTCAAACAGAAGTCCATAGGTCCATAATAGGAAAGTGGCTTTGAGGAGGGCTTAGAGGGCAGGGCTTAGAATGGGAAACTGGACCAGACAAGGAAATACATGACTTTTAAAAATACTTATTAAAAAGTTACTAGTATTTTTGTTTGTCTAATCTTAAATTAGCTCAAAATGAATCTAGTTTAAAAGATGCACTATGTAACTTTTGCTTGTTTCCAGAGAGACGTTAATGCCAAGAATGTTTCTAAAAATAGCATTACCAAGCTACAGGTCAGATCTGTGGAGAGCCCACTCATAGTAAATGCCTGTGAGTGAAAACGCTGCAGTGAAGTAAATGCTCAATACATGTAAAGCCAGAGAAACATTCCAGGCAAAGCAGAAACATCTCCTTGGAGACAAACAGGTACACAGGGTTATGCAAGTGGATTTTTGAGTATTTCTACATGTGATGCTGCATCTGAGCTGAAATGATTCTAAAACAGAATTTAAACTTTTATAACATTTATGAGTGAAACATTTCAACCCTAAGATTCTATTTAAATCTGAACATTTGGTCACAATTTTGACACGTTCTGAAAAATGTTCTTAATAAATATTCACTCGTTTAGATTAAAGTATTGATTACTTTCTATAATTGGATAAAACACATGTGAAGTGAGGTGGTCCATGTGGTGCTTAAATTAGTAAAACTGATCATTACAAGAGTCACTAAACTAAACTCTCAAACTATTTGATACTAAAGAACAGACTTGATACTTGATACCAATCCCACGATGATAAAACCCTTTTTCTTTTGACAATATGCTGTTCCACATTAAATGTTGTACTTTGTGTTCTATTCCCATGTGTCTTATATAGTGGTCCATGGTCCTGGTACGGTCCTGGTACGGTCCTGGTACGGTCCTGGTACGGTCCTGGTACGGTCCATAGTGGTCCATGGGTGTATTCTAGTCTATGTGTCTTATATTTTTGAAAGATGTAGCTCAACATCATTATAACGGATTCAGGAAAGGTTCATTTCTGTCAATGGGACATTTTTAATATCAATGCCTGTTCAAACATGAGGATCTAGTTTTGATACTAGTTTCAGTATCATTAGTATCCGAATTTTGATATTTTGACAGCTAATAATGACTTCCTTTTGTTTAGTTTGATAAAGCTTGTCATGTAAAATAAATATTTAAATTGTCTTTTAACCTGAACTTTCCCTTTATAACAGTTAAATCTCCTGTGTCACTCAAACTGAGCCCTGACCCCCAAGAGCTCCATGTTCTAATGCTCTTTCTCAGAAACAGACCTAGAGTTTTGTTTCCTTCACATGTTTGTTTGTGGAGACATTATCGATCAGATCTCTGGGCCTTTGCACTATTTTCAAGAACAGTTCAAATATCTGCTCATTTTGTTCACATTTCCTGATGTGGCCCGACTTTCCCACTCGAGGAGGGAGAGACCTGAACTGGAGCAGAAGGGGGAAGCACCGAGTCCATCCTGCAGTCCAGGGTTGGCCTTTGACCCCACGTGTCTCCACGGTACCCTCTTCAGTCCAGCATGTGTTTTTTGGATCCAACTCTGGAGCGGTTGGACCTGCGAGCGTCCTGCCCCGCCCCCACGGTGCCCGTCGGCTCCGCCCCCGATGCTCTCCCAAGCCCTCGCGCCCGGCACCCTTGGCACACGTATGTCTCGGGGACGTGGCTCTTTCGGATCTTTGCGCACGACAGGTGAATCCAGGTGTGGCAGGTGTTGCACTCGATCATGGCTCTGCCGGCGAACGGCTTCATACAAAAACATGTGACCAGGTCCCACGAGTCGTCATCTGGACAGAGAGGGAGGGGCTTAAGAAACACTGTTCATCTGAATATTACACAGATACATAAATACTAAAAGAAATTATATGAACGTATCTACTTTGAAACATTACAGTGACCAGTTTGATCTCACGCAGACTAAACAAACAAAGCAAACCACAAGAAAAAAAACAAAACAACACAATGCAGCAACGCACCGATCACGACTAGACACCGGGAATCGGTACAGTCGATATCAGCTGTTGAAGGTAATGCCCCTTTTCACCCGCACCACTGTTTTAACAGGGAGCAGGAGCTTAGTGATGCTGCCAATCAATCCTGTCGCAGGAGCGACCTCGGGGAAAGAAGGCAACTGATTTGTCTGTTATTTATGTTAACATATCTTGACTTACAAACACAATAGTGAAATAAAAAACCCAGGATCCTGTAGAGCGGGTTAATACGAACATTTAAGACCAAAATGATGAGTCTGACAGCAGCAGTTAGACAGGGGAGAGGACACAGTTTTTACACAGAAAGTGAATTGGAGCCAGAGCCGATGGAGCCGGAAGCGCGCACACAATCACTTCCTGTTTGGAACGCAGCGGTTAGCAAGTTAGCCATGTCCATTTATATATATAGTCTATGCTAGCAGGTTAGCGATGTGCATTTATATACAGTCCATGCTAGCAGGTTAGCTCTATACATTTATATATACAGTCTTTGCTAGGAGGTTAGCTATGTGCATTTATATATACAGTCTGTGGCTTTAAGTTTCTGATTTGATGAAAATGAATCTTTATGGTTGTGATCTTATATTTTATACTTTCATTTCATTAAAAGCACACGGTCACGCTAAATAAGTGTGAAATATTTCAAATATCATGAATCGTGGTTTAGATGCGTCTGTGTTCTGACCTGAGTCCACCATGATGTCTTCGTCCTCTCCAGATCCGTCCTCATCCCTGAACACCACCTGCTTCCCCTGCCTGAAAACCGTCCTGTTACCTGGCAACCCCTCCACCTTCTGCACCTGCACCACGCCCTCCTGCAGATCCCAGCACTGCCTCTCCTCCCGGAGGTCCTCCTCGCCCGGGTACTCCCCCCTCTGGTACTCCCCCTCCTCCTTATAACCTGAGGACGAACGGGCGGGGCTGGGAGGGGCGATGCTGATATCATCATCGGGCTCATCTTTGATTGGCAAGCCACAGTGCAGCTCAGGTGAGTGAGCATCTCCAGGTAAGAGCTCCTTTCGTCTCTTCTTCTTCTTCAGTTTTTCCACTTTTCGACGCTCGTCTGTGTGAAACGAGCCGACGGTGAGCTGCAAAACAAAAGATCAACATTAAACAAGGCGATGACGAGCTGCAAACCAAAATGGGAACATTAAATGAGGCGACAGCAAGCTGGAAACCAAATGACGAACATTAATGCCGCCATTTTGTTTTTGATATTCGCTCCCCCCTGTACATTTCTTAACCCCTTAGCATTCCGGGTGATTTTGGTGAAATTGCCTTTGTTCTGACCTCTCCAAATTAAAATACTCACCATTATTGAACCCTCAGTAGTAACTGCACTAGTGTGGGGTCTTTGTAAAGGTAACATCCTATAGTTTTACCCACAGGCATCAGAATCACTGTAAGTTTGTCTGCTGAGCATTTATACACTTTGGAACACACATAAAAAAAAAAAAAATTCTCATCCTCGCCAAAAAAATTTTGTGAAAATGAAGGTGTAGAAAGCTGCAGTGGGTAGCTGGGGACAAAAATACACAATACCTCAACTGACAAGATTGTTGACCACTTACATTTCAAATTTGAGGTCAATACCTATAAAAATGAGAGTTTTACACTCATTTTATCATGAGTAAGTCCAGGCCTCTCCACAGCTATCCGAATGAAGACATTTGGAGAACGTTTGGAAAAAGTGCAATAACTTTTGAATGTTTCAACCCACAGACATCAGTGAGGCTCTACTGAAAACTCACACTGAGAGGATTCTGTATCTGCACACCCAGCTGCTCTATTACTGTACATTTATATATCATATCAAAACACAATATAAAATGTATATTTGTATATAAAGTACAGTCAAAACAAGTGCTATGGGTCAAAATAAGTATATATTTACAAACCACACACTGCAAACAATCAACACACACACACTTCAAAATGTAAACAAACACACTGGAAACTGAGAACACACTGTACATGATCGTACAGTGAGACAGTCATTCTGCAACAGTGGCTCAGTGGGTAGAGCTTTGGTCACGCAACCCGAAGGTTGGAGGATCGAGTCCCACTCGGACCAATTTCTGTCATTGTGTCCTTAGGCAAGACACTTCACCCAAGTGGTGTGTGCGTGATGATTGGTGGTGGTCGGGGGGCGCAGATTGGCATTAGCTAATGCTAATGATTACACATGATACACATTTGACCCACAATTGTGAATAGCAGAATAAACCACGCTTACCGATCAGTAACAGCATCCAGTCCATCAAAACATAAGGTCCCTCTACTCCTGAGTCCACCATGAGATCTTCACTCGGTTCCACGAACCGCTCCGGGTCCGAGATGCCTCTAGTTTAACTTGTACAAACATCCACAGTGTCCTCTGTTGCGCATTTCCTTTGTTTTGTCCGTTTCGTCATGTTTAAAACGCAAAACTGCTGTGTAAAATTACGCAACTCGCGCGCGTAATTTTACGCGCGGATCTTTATATTCAGCCTCGGCTTGTTACGCGCGCAGCAAACTCCGTCTATTTGCAGTAAACCACTGCATGTGACGCATCAGCGTGTTCCGCAGTTCATGGGCTTTAAGAGGAAAACATCACTAAACGTGTGTAATGTAACAGCTTGATTCTACAAGGGGGAGAGTGGGGCGTACTCTTTCAGTCATCTGTAGCTCTCATTCACTGTCCGCGGCTCCAGTAACCCACAGCCCCCACCTTATTGGCCAACTTTGGTGTCAATCACAAGCTAACAAGTTTGTTTTGCGCTGAGGAACAAAGTTGGCACTGTCAGAGGTTTATTATGCCTGAAACTGACAAAAGAAATGCAGAGAAGCGACGGAACAGATTTCACTTTTCTGCAGCAGATTGGACATGGAGGCTCTAACTTCCTTTGTGGACATAATTTCTTGACTGGATTATATTCTCTGGACCTTTACGGAACGAATGAGACCAACTTTGTGTGAATATGTTGATGTTTGACAGAACCAGAGCGCTCAATGATAAGTGAAGTCCAAATCCACATTTCTGACTTCTCTGTAAAAACAGCTTTCCTGTCAGCACTGTGGTGATTAGAGGTGTAAATGGTTTACATATTCAGAAAGATGAATGTCGTAGCTTTCATTTGATGTGTAGATTGTTTGTGTGGGTGACGCAGAAATACACGTACATTGCTGTAAAGTTGTAACGTAAAGGCAATGGCCCGAACGCTAAGTGGTTACAGAAGGGGTATTTTACTTCTATGGGGTATTGAAGAAGGGGTATTTTTCTTCGATGGGGTATAAAAGAAGTGGTATTTACTTCTATTAGGTATTAAAGAGAGGGTATTTTACTTCTATGGGGTATTAACTGTAATACACAACATATTTAGATCACCATGTTTCCTTTATTTGTTTTCAAAATGATATATTCACCCAAAATAACGTATTAACATGTTTTAACAAGTTTAACTTTCATTTTTGATGTTCTGAGTCTCTCCTCCCTTTGGTCTCTGTGCTAAGTCACTCCTCCTTCAGAGCACTATCACACAATTAGCTGGATACCACTAATGAAACTACTGCACATCACATCAGGTTTGTCAGGTTGCTGTGTACAGTTTTGTATCATGTTTTTGTATATTTATGGAGAATTGTCACGTGGAGCATGGGTGATGTAGACTTGTGGGCGGAGCCTTGTACAGGGCCCACATCTAAAGACATGTTTTTGCTGAGTGAACAGCATTGGAACATGGGAGAAAGCTTAAAAAAAACACATTTTGCATAATCCCCCCTCTTTAACTCATGCCACTATACACCTGTCTGTACAGCTGACCTCTTTTTTAGCATGTGCAGGCAGAGTGCCTCCTGGTTGTGGCCTCTTCCTGTTGCGGTCCTGTGTGTTGGATCGTGGGACACAGGGGGTGGAGGGTCCTGGGGTCCAGCCGTCACTGTCCGCTGTGCTGCCTGTGCTGTTGGGAGGACTGGAGCTGCTGCGCACGGTTGAGTCCTGGAACCATGAGAACAAGATTAAAACATATGAGCTTTTTTACCTCTGCATCCTGACAAACACAATGAGTTAATATCAATGTCCACCAGAGGGCACCGTGATGTCATCTGTACCTGACACAGAAGAGTACCTGTTTTCTCTATATTTTTATACGTTTTTTTCCTGAATTGTTCCAGATGAAGCTGAAGTGAAGCCACATGAAGGCATCCAGGTCAGACATCCATCAAAAACATGACATTTACATAGGGATGGGATGATATACGATAATATAGTTAACCGCAATTAAAAAAGGTCCCCAATTAATCGTTTGTGGCATTTTTTAATAAATGGGGTCATCGCACACGATTATAATCGCCTTTACAGTTAGATCAGTTACAGTTACACTTATGTTAGATCTGGTGTTTGTCCACAAGGGGGCCCTCTAACACAGCCATGAAACTTGTTAGCTTCTGTGCCTATTCTGAATTGGGGATGGTTCTTCACTGTCAGTCACAGTCATGTCTCCTGGGCAGTAGATCTGGAACCCAGAGACGGCGCACATTTATATCCTCCACTCAAAAAGGTGAAGTCTGATGTGTGGAATTATTATGGCTTTGAAAAACAAGACCAACAAGATGAGCCACCAATCTACAGAGCCTGCCCAAAAAAAAACCTAGTGAATGTAGTTTGTGTTAGTTTGGATTTGTATGAATAATGGTAAGTGTGTGTGTCGACTTCGCCATATAATCACTAGGTTGGTGCTAGCTGAACAGCATTATGCACAGCTGATTGTACAGATTGCTAGCAGTGGCCCATGGTTTTACAACTACCATGAATTAATCTGAATACCAATAACCTCCTAGGACCTGGTGTCCACATATGTGGATAACACATTTTGGGTTGTCTAGGCCACAATACAATTTTTTCCTTCTACTAGGTCCTGAGGTCCACATATGAGGACACTATACTGCCTTGGTTTGATGATTATCGTGGTATCATTAATCCCAATTATTTTGGTCATAATAATCGTGACTAAATTTGAATATCGTCCCATCTCTACATTTACACACATCACCCTCCTGTGTCTTAATAAACCCTGTGCTCTCATAAGGCCTGTCATGACACATTATGAAGCTCGATATGTCGCTGTAGAGAAATACTGCGAGAAATGATAATAATGAAACTACTTTAAGACACAACAACAAAAACACAGGATAAAATGTACAGTTATATATACACAGACTTGTCAATCACTCTATCAGCTCATCATTTAGTTTATTAAATATGGAGATATACATTTATATGGAGTCAATATTCCCCATGTTACTTCTTTACATTACTTTAGTTTAATTCAATTCAAGTTTATTTCCCTGTCACATTTAAAACTTGACTTCTATGTGAAGCTCTCTGGTTCAGCTCAACAGAAAACAAATACAGGAAACATAGGAAAGGAACAAATGCACCTGTATCTCCTGTTCTAGTCAAACTGGAAATGTGTTATTTATTCAGTTATTTTTTGTCTATATGAGACATGAGCTGTAACAGTTTGAGTTAATAACTTGTCTGACTCATTACAGACACAAACTAAAACCTAGAGTGAAACCTAAACCATTGTGCTGTTTATCTCTTGCAACTCATGATTTTTTTAAATACTGTACATTTTTTTGTGGTTTAAATCTGCTTTTTGTGTCAGTGGCGTAAATGAGTTTCAATATTATCGTTTATCATTTGTATATACTTCAGCGATATATCGAACTTCAAAATGTGTGACTGTGACAGGCCTATGTACAACATCATTAAAACAAGGAAAAAAGGACAAAAATAAGTCTCTCCATTATGTAAACACCATAAATAGACTGCATAAATATCCATCTTTCATTTACGGAACGACAGATCGATAGAGTGATCATTGAGACAGGCCTAACATTCATCTTTGGAGCTGATGTGTAAAACCAGTTTATTTTTTCATATACTGCGACCGGATGCTGTACAGGTGGAGCCGGACGCCGGACACGCGCAGCCCGACACTGAGGCTGGATGTGAGTTTTATTTCGTGTTGGGTTGGAGCAGGTTTGGCACATTGACCCGAGGACTTGGGGACTTTCTCAAACTGTTTATATCTATAAATTATCTTTAACGTTAACGATTATTCGATTAATAAAACAGCTCACAGCTATTTCACCCTTCCCTGAACTGCTACCTTAACATGGTGGAGGGGTTTGAGCACCCAAATGACCCTGGGAGCTATGTTGTCGGGGACTTCATGCCCCTGGTAGGGTCATCCATGGCAAACAGGTCCAGGGGGACGGGTCAGACTAAGAGCAGTTCAGAAACCCTTTAAAACCCTTTGGGTAGAGAAAGAACAAGGTCAGCTAGACTGCCCAACGACAGTGACACCTGGAGGGGCGTGATTGGGAAGAACGGCCTCCCTCCTCTGAACCCGAGTGGTGTTTTGTTATTGCACTTCGGTCCTAGCCACAGTTTGTTCATAACGAACACCATATTTGAGCACAAGGGTGTCCCATCAGTGCACGTGGCACCAGGACACCCTAGGTCGGAGGTTGATGATCGATTTTATTGTCGTGTCATCTGATCACCAGGTGGTGATCGGTTGACAGCTCTGCCCCTCTCTGCACCTGCGTGTAAAGAGAGGGGTAAAGAGCGGGGCAAAGAGAGGAGCAAAGCTGTCAACCGATCACCACCTGGTGGTGAGTTGGATCCGCTAGCAGAGGAGGAAGCCGGACAGACCTAGCAGGCCCAAGCGTAACGTGAGGGTTTGCTGGGAACATCTGGTGGAGCCCTCTGTCAGGGGGGTCTTCAACTCACACCTCCGGGAGAGCTTCTCCCTGATTCCGGGGGAGGCTGGGGATATGGACTCCTAGTGGGCTATGTTCTCCACCTCTATTGTCAATGTGGCTGCTCATAGCTGTGGTCGTAAGGTCTGCAGTGCTCCTATTGAGCCTTGTTGGCCCATGGGACGCCAGAGGCAGCTGACGAGCGGGCCAAGCGTGTCGTGGCAAAAACACGGGGTTGGGAGGAGTTTGGGGAGGCCATGGAGAAGGACTATCGGACGGCCTCAAAGAAATTGTGGCAAACCGTCCGACGCCTCAGGACGTGGATGCAGTGCTTCACCAACACCGTTTACAGTGCGGACGGAGAGTTACTGACCTCGACTGGGGATGTTGTCGGGCGGTGGAAGGAATACTTTGAGGATCTCCTCAATCCCACTGTCACGTTGGACTCATCCATCACCCTGGCTAAAGTCACCGAGGAAATTGGCAAACTCCTTGAGACGGATCTCATCCGCCCCCGGAGACTTACCACCGAGTACCTCAAGTCTCTGGATGTTGTGGGGCTGTCTTGGTTGACACGTCTCTACAACATTGTGTGGTGGTCGGGGACAGTACTGCTGCTGGCAGATCGGGTAGTGGTACCACTGTATAAGAAGGGGGACTGGAAGATCAGATCCAATTATGGGGGAATCACACTCCTCAGCGTTCCTGGTAAGGTCTATTCCAGGGTACTGGAGAGGACAATCCGACCGATAGTCGAACCTCGGATTCAGGAGGAGCAGTGTGGCTTTCATCCCGGTCGTGGAACACTGGACCAGCTCTATACCCTCCATTGGGTCCTCAAGGGTTCATGGGAGTATGCCCAACGAGGCCACATGTGTTTGTGGATCTGGAGAAGACATTGTCCCTCGTGGTGTCCTTTGAGGGGTGCTCTGGGAGTATGGGGTCCCTGTATGACCGGAGCAGGAGCTGTGTTTGCATTGCCGGCAGTAAGTCAGACCTGTTCCCGGTGCATGTTGCACGCCACCAGGGCTGCCCTTTGTCACTGGTCCTGTTAATTATACTGTATTTATGGACACAATTTCTAAGCACAGCCAGGGGCCGGAGGGTGTCCAGTTTGGGAACCACAGGAGCTCATCTCTGCTGTTTGCAGATGATTTTGTCCTGATGGCTTCATCAAGCCAAGACCTGTAGCAGGCACTGCAGCCGAGTGTGAAGTGGCTGAGATGAGAATCAGCTCCTCCAAATCCGAGGCCATGGCTCTAGACAGAAAAAGGTGGTTTGCTCTCTCCGGGTGGATGGCGAGTCCCTGCGTCAAGTGGGGGAGTTCAAGTATCTCGGGGTCTTGTTCATGAGTGAGGGAAAGATGGAGCGGGAGATTGACAGGCGGATCGGTGCAGCATCTGCAGTGATGCGGTTGCTGTATCAGTCTGTTGTGGTAAAGAAGGAGCTGAGCCAAAAGGCAAAGCTCTGGATTTTACCGGTCAATCTACATTCCTACCCTCACCTATGGTCATGAGCTTTGGGTAATGACCGAAAGTACAAGATCGCGGATACAAGTGGCCGAAATGGGTTTCCTCTGCAGGGTGACTGGGCGCTCCCTTAGGGGTAGGATGAGGAGCTCGGTCACACAAGATGAGCTCGGAGTAGAGCTGCTGCTCCTACACGTCGAAAGGAGCCAGCTGAGCTGGCTCGGGCATCTGCTCAGGATGTCTCATGGACACCTCCCTCGGGAAGTGTTCCGATCATGTCCCACTGGGAAGAGGTCCCGGGGAAGACCCAGGACACGCTGGAGGGACTATGTCTCTCGGCTGGCCTGGGAATGCCTTGGGGTCCTACCGGAGGAGCTGGAGGATGTGCCAGGGGTGAGGGAAGTCTGGGAGTCCCTGCATAGACTGCTGCCCCTGTGACGCGGCCCCGGATAAGATAATGGATGGACAACTATTTCAATAATCGATTAGTTGCGATTAATTGATCAACTTGTTGCAGCCCTAGTTTTTACATTGATAATGATTAGTGCTTGATTATGCTACTGTGCTCTGGGCCATAGTTTACTACTTCACCTGTGCTAACTCTACAAACAGTGAGTCTGCTGTGCAAATCTGACAGTTTGTTCTTTTGCTTTGAGAAATATGAAAAGTAGTGTCTTAGATTCATTCACTGATGTCACTCACCTCCTGCGGATACGGGATGTAGCCGGCGTAGGCCAAAACAAAAGTACAGAATTTATTAAAGTCTTCCACAGTCCTTCTCCTGCGATACTGCGGACTGAAGCCCTGTGAAAACACAATCAGACATCAAATACAAACATCGTAAACATCGCAAATACAAACGTCACTATCACCACAAATATCGCAAATACAACCATCACCATGTCATCTAAAATGTGACTATTTAACACCTTTAAAATTACTGCAATATGCCCCCTGTTAGATCTATGCACACACATACACAAACACATGCACACACATAAACAGAGGCGCGCGCACACACACACACGAACACAGGCGCGCGCGCGCGCACACACACACACACAAATACAAATGTTTGTCATAGATGTGACAGCCTTATAGCAGTGGCCAATAAAAGCACGAAAATAACTTGACTAACTTTATCCCGGACAAAATGACACGTGAAACAAACGTATGGACAAAGTTATTCCAGATGAAGGCTGTGTGATAAACTGGACGTGCGTTTCTGTACAGGTCAAACTATTCCTACCAACCCCCACCAACCACTGCCAAGTGAGCTAATGTAAGGCTAGCGATGAAACACAACTGAAGCTAATGCTAAAACATGAAGCGTATCTCACTCAAGCTTCATTGACAAAAAAAAACAAAACAGCCAACAGAAAGAGTTCACATAAAGGACTAAATGTGCACGGTCATTTTTAAATGCGATCGTTTGATTTTGCAGTTTATCTGCGAATTGTGCACAAAGCGCGTGTGATGCTAGCCCGGTGCTAGCCCGGCGCGAGCCCGGGTTAGCTCCAGTTTGAGCTGAAAAAAAGTGGAACTTTTGACAAAGTGTTTGATGTGCTTTAAGGCCGCGTGCAGAGATGATGAGAGGAAACGTTCAGCTCAAACATGTCTCGGTGTCACTTATTTCAAACTTGTCATTTGTGAGCTAGTGTCACATTACCATTCGGAGCTAGCTCGGTGAAGTTGACGTTTGCGTCGTTAGCCATGTCACGTCGAGCTGCGCGGAGCTAAAACAGTTGAATTAAAGTCTCACCTCGGGCTGAAACGTGTGAGACGTGGACGGGTTTATGTCCCCCATCGTCCCCCAGTGTCCCGGCTCTGTCTTTAGTGGCACTTCCACGGTGTGACAGCCAAGTTCTGTGACTCCAAACACGGACAGAGAAGCTAACCGCGGCTCGTACTCGGGCTAAAAGTAGAAGCAACAGTGTCTGAAGAGGTCAGGGAAGAAGTGAAGAAAACCAGAAGAAAAGAGGAGAAAAGGATGAGAAGAAGAGGAAGAGAGGCGCCGGTGGAGGGCTGCAGGAGGGTTCGATGCCCGGTGTCTTCCTCGGGGGCTCTGTTGTTGAGTCTCTGTCAGATGTGACGTTCGTGAACGAGACGGCTCTTCTGAACGAGTCCTTCACGTGAACGGTTGAAACCGGATCTCCATAAAATGTATGAAAAAAGTGTGTTTTCAGTGTCTGCACAGACAGTGACGAAAGAACACTGAGCATGTGTTTAGAGACAGAAAACTGAATAAACAAAGTAAAATAAATCAAACAGTTTAATTTATTCTGCATCATTATGTCTCATTAGAGATAAATCTCGTTTCACCCATTGTGTGCAGTGTGTGGAACTGTGTTGTGTCAATGAAATAACCTTTAGTAAATGCATAATAAATAGTTAATGTCCACCAGAGGACACTGTGATGTCATCTGATTCTGACAGAGAAAAGGACTTGTTTTAACTTTATACATTTATAGTTTTATAAGTTTTCCCGAATTGTTCCACATGAAGCTGAAGTCAACATCCTGATGTTTCACATTCCCATCACCTGTCTGCAGATCATCACCTGTCTGCAGATCCTGACGTGAGACAACAACAACAACAACAACAACAACAACAACAACAACAACAACAACAACAACAACAACAACAACAATAATAATAATAATAATAATAATTATTATTATTATTATTATTATTATTATTATTATTATTATTATAACACTTGAAAAAAGTATTTTTTTTTACACATTTATATTTTTTATGCATCACCATTTTAAGTTGTTTAGACTTTTGATCCGATATTACGTAATTTTTGGTCCTCTATAAATATTATTTCTATGCTCCATAACAATGGCTTTGTTCACTTGCACCGGAATCTGATTATAATCTGATTTCTGATGTAAATGACAAACCACTGAATGTGATGTGAGTGGCCACTGGGATCTGAGATTAATCAGATATTTTTGCTGTTTACATGCCATGTTAATCTCTTATAACTTCATAAATCTGAAACTGTCACATTTTGAGTGTGCTGTCGAAGTCTACTTCCAGTGCTGATTATGGATTTATTCAAAAGTACTTTTGTTTCTCCGCCAGAGGGCGACACTGCCAAAGTCTGACTGGTGGCACAACTTTATGCTGAGACTGTGGTGGTACAAGTTTATACAGAGACTGTGGTACAAGTTTATACAGAGACTGTGGTACAAGTTTATACAGAGACTGTGGTGGTACAAGTTTATACAGAGACTGTGGTACAAGTTTATACAGAGACTGTGGTACAAGTTTATACTGAGACTGTGGTGGTACAAGTTTATACTGAGACTGTGGTGGTACAAGTTTATTCAGAGACTGTGGTGGTACAAGTTTATACAGAGACTGTGGTACAAGTTTATACAGAGACTATGGTACAAGTTTATACTGAGACTGTGGTGGTACAAGTTTATACTGAGACTGTGGTGGTACAAGTTTATTCAGAGACTGTGGTGGTACAAGTTTATACAGAGACTGTGGTACAAGTTTATACAGAGACTGTGGTGGTACAAGTTTATACTGAGACTGTGGTACAAGTTTATACAGAGACTGTGGTACAAGTTTATACTGAGACTGTGGTACAAGTTTATACAGAGACTGTGGTACAAGTTTATACTGAGACTGTGGTGGTACAAGTTTATACTGAGACTGTGGTGGTACAAGTTTATACAGAGACTGTAGTACAAGTTTATACTGAGACTGTGGTGGTACAAGTTTATACTGAGACTGTGGTACAAGTTTATACAGAGACTGTGGTGGTACAAGTTTATACAGACTGTGGTACAAGTTTATACTGAGACTGTGGTACAAGTTTATACAGAGACTGTGGTACAAGTTTATACTGAGACTGTGGTGGTACAAGTTTATACTGAGACTGTGGTGGTACAAGTTTATACAGAGACTGTGGTGGTACAAGTTTATACAGAGACTGTGGTGGTACAAGTTTATACAGAGACTGTGGTACAAGTTTATACAGAGACTGTGGTACAAGTTTATACTGAGACTGTGGTGGTACAAGTTTATACAGAGACTGTGGTGGTACAAGTTTATACAGAGACTGTGGTGGTACAAGTTTATACAGTGACTGTGGTACAAGTTTATACAGACTGTGGTACAAGTTTATACTGAGACTGTGGTGGTACAAGTTTATACAGAGACTGTGGTACAAGTTTATACAGAGACTGTGGTACAAGTTTATACAGAGACTGTGGTGGTACAAGTTTATACAGAGACTGTGGTGGTACAAGTTTATACAGAGACTGTGGTACAAGTTTATACAGAGACTGTGGTGGTACAAGTTTATACAGAGACTGTGGTGGTACAAGTTTATACAGAGACTGTGGTGGTACAAGTTTATACAGAGACTGTGGTACAAGTTTATACAGAGACTGTGGTGGTACAAGTTTATACAGAGACTGTGGTGGTACAAGTTTATACAGAGACTGTGGTACAAGTTTATACAGAGACTGTGGTGGTACAAGTTTATACTGAGACTGTGGTGGTACAAGTTTATACTGAGACTGTGGTGGTACAAGTTTATACAGAGACTGTGGTGGTACAAGTGTGTTATTTAATACAGTAAATGGAGTGGATTCAGTTACCTTTATGCCATCAATTAAACTTTTATTGTGTTTTACTTTTTTTTTTTTTTTCCAGATTAATTTTAGACTAAGGGGCAAAAATGAGACTCTGGGGCCACCATAGTTTCATTTATTTATTCATAGATCTATTTATTGTATTATTAATTGTTTGTATGTATGTATTTATTTATTTTTATTAATACATTTTTATTTTTTACAAACTCTGCTGAGAGGCATAATCTCGGCCCACAGCCCTCCTCCTCTTCTTCTTAGTCCTCCTCTTCCTCATCTTCTTCCTCCTTCCCCTCTTAGGCTGTGTCTCAATTCACCAAATAAAAAAAAAAAAATTGTAATTAAACATTATTACAAAACACGTTGAGGTAATAATATATAAACAATCAACAAGCAATCAAATATGGGGAACACAGTTTCTGTAAGGCACAAAAACGAGCACACCATATCTAGACCACAGAGCCAAAATCAAAACAAAAGGACCTGAGACATCGAGCACATTTTTTTTTTTTTGGCACAGAGAGATTTAAGCAATTTCAAGGAGGAGTAAAATTGTTTAAATTCATTCATAGAATGTTGAAAACGGGGCAGAGTCTCTCCATTTACAACAATGAATATGGAATTTAGCCAATAGGAAAACAACATTCACAGAGTCAATTACATTTCTATTCACATTGTTCACACAATATAAAATATGACTAACATTTAAATTTGGGAAGTTTGGGATTTTAAGGGATAGCCACTCCCTAATTTCACACCAGAATTTCTTGGACAAGGGACAGGTGAAAAAGAGATGTTCTATGGTTTCTTCAGGGAAATCACAAAAGGTGCAGCCTGACTTCTCAAATTTGAACCGCTTATTAAGGAAATTTGACACTGGGTAAATTCTATGACAAATTTTGAATCGTGTTTCTTTTACTTTAGGTGGAATTTAATGCGATATGACAATGCCTCATCCGGCAGATTGTTTTTATGGAAAAGTATGGACTTGAATGCATTTGTAATAAATTTGTTGTTACATGCTTTCTCTAACAATTTGAGATGGTCGATTTTTAAGCTTGGTAGAGATGATTTAACACTGGAATTAATAATGGTATTTTGGATCAGGTGTATTAATGCTGTTGAAATAGCTTTACAAATTTGGAGATAATCTCTGTTTGTACAAGCGAAATGGAATCGGTCAATAAAACACGTATAGTCCAGTAACATCCCATTACAGTCCATTAAATCAGTTACAAACAGAATTCCATTTTTAACCCATTCAGGTTTGAATATTGATTTCCTGTTAACTAATATTGACCTATTGTTCCATAGGACTGACCCATGTGGAGTGAAATTATGTGTGAATATCATTTTCCAATAGTGCAAAATTTGACTGTGATAATTTGACAGAGCAAATGGAATCTTGGTTATTTCAAAGTCGCACCTCAATAAGAAATCTAGACCACCAAATTTATCGAAAATGGCCCTTGGAATGTGAAACCACATGGAATTGGGTGATGCAAAAAAGGCCTTTAACCAATTGACTCTGAATGATCCAATCAAGGCCTCAAAATCCAAACTTTTACGCCACCATTTTTATATTCTTTAACTAATTGGGATCTCTTTAAGTAGTGTGTTTTATTTCTCCATATAAATTGAAAAATCACTGAATTGGCCTTTTTAATGTTGTTATTTGAGATAAAAAGAGAATGACAAGGGTATATTAACTTTGACACACCTTCAGCTTTGGATAAAAGAACTCTTCCAAAAATTATGAGATCTCTTATGAGCCACTGATCAAAAGCCCTCTTCATATCACCAACACACTTTTCTATGTTAACTTCCTCCACCTCCAAAAAGTGTCTTCATTGGACATAATTTCATCCACTTCGTCACAGGCTTCGCGGAGAGCCGTGAGGTCGTAATCGAGGTCCATGCTAGCAAGAATTTTTCAAGAAAAAAAAAGACAAAAACTGTTACTAAAGTCGAAAAATAGGTTACACAAAAGCACATATATGTGTTGCAAATAAAAAAAAGGGCTATTGCAGTATATCTGGGTTGACAACTTGACCAAATTATGTTGTATGTGCTATCAGAGCCTGCTGAAAGCACCGCCTCTCACTCCGCCATCTTGGGACCTCTCTATCCTTAGGCCGTGTCCCAATTCGCCAAATGCACCCTTTGAAGGGTCCCTTCGAAGTACTCTTCAAAGTGTAGTTTGAAGGTTCCGGTCGAGAATCTGCCCTCCTCAGTGTAGCCGCCATCTTGCTGAAGTGGGACAGGCCCACACCACGGACCACACTTCCACCGCTGTCTTTGAGCGTACGATACGTACGTTATTTTTAATAATTTATTATTTAATAGAAAAAAGTCAAGATGTCGTCGTCACAACCGTTTCTTTCGCCCTTCCAATGGTGATTCTAAGGCCAGGTGGGCGAATTGGGACACGGCCTACGAATCACCATTTGAAGTGTGCATCGAAGGGCAGTTACGTAATTTCTGGCGAGACAAGGGCTGTCCCATTTCAACACACCCTACTGAATGCGCCCGACAAACCTGCCCTTCCCTTTCCACCGTTTCCATGGAGATCGGACCTAACTGAAGCGTGCATCCATGCACACTTCACGCACTTCTATATCCAGACATTATTATCATTAAAAATTATTACTGCAATAAGAATAATGTAAGAATGTTCGTGTTCCACACAGGTAATGTGAACATTGAAGCAACGGACTCTCCAGAAAGGACAGAAGAGAGTCCTCAGATGCGCACAAAATCTTCATGAGTTCCGGTACCTTCCATAGGTCTGCACGTGTCATTTACCTTAGTGTTAGTAAGTCAAGATACTAGTTTGATGTAGCGCTGCACTGCTAGAAAATACTTTACAATAATAATATGAAAAGAACTGGCACGGCATAGAAGGGAAACAGCGCCCTCTACTGTTAGTAAAGTGGTGTAGCTACTGGCCAAAATATCGAACCATTAAACTGGAATATCCCACTATATGTACAACTAATCAGTGTCTCTGGTTTATAGACTATGAATGTCAAAATGATATTGTTACCTCTGTCTCTGTTATTACGTTTTCACAAGGTATATTTTGTTAAAGTTATGAAGTAGCTACAATTGAGAAAAAAATCACCTTAAAACTTATATTTGCCTATTGATATTCAATCTAAACAAAAAGAAACGGTTGTGACGACGACATCTTGACTTTTCTTCTATTAAATAATAAATCATTAAAAATAACGTATGTAATGTACGTATCGTACGCTCAAAGACAGCGGTGGAAGTGTGGTCCGTGGTGTGGGCCTGTCCCACTTCAGCAAGATGGCGGCTACACTGAGGAGGGCAGATTCTCGTCCGGAACCTTCAAACTACACTTTGAAGAGTACTTCAAAGGGTGCATTTGGGACACGGCCATCGTCATGCTCCTCTTCCTCCTGCTTTCTCCTCTCTCTAATCCTCCTGCTCTTCCTCCTGCTCTTCCTCCTGTTCTTCCTCCTCTCTCTTCTTCCTCTTCCTGCGCCTCTCTTCTTCCTCCTCCTCCTCTCTTTTTCCTCTTCCTGCGCCTCTCTTCTTCCTCCTCCTCCTCCTCTCTCTTTTTCCTCTTCCTGCGCCTCTCTCTTTTTCCTCCTCCTCTCTCTTCTTCTTCTTCTTCCGGGTTCGAGTCCAGCGCGGGGTTAGCATTAGTATTAGCATTAGCATCGTTAGCTTCTCTTCACAAATTTGCGCATAAACGCGGGATTATAGATCAGGGATTGAAACATAAGAATCACAAATAGGAGGCGCTGAGATGGCGTCGGAGCCTCTGCAGCACCTCCACAGCCCCTCCCCACCTCTGCAGCACCTCCACAGCTCCTCCCCACCTCTGCAGCACCTCCGCTCGTTCCTCACGGAGACTTTTACCGCTGTGGCTCTGAACATTTTCAGTGAAGTGCAAAACCTGGTCCAAAGCTACGAGTCTGAGAACGAGAGTCTGCGGCTCCAGCTGGAGTCGATGCTTCAGCCGCACGTGGCTCTCTGCAGGATCGGTAAGAAACATGAAAACAGTATCTGAACACATCACAAAACATCACAAAACCAAAGAAGTACTTTGACTGTTCAGAGTAAATCACTAAGACTGAAGTTATTTGGCTCTTGACACTCTCTGTGTCTCCTTTAGTCTGATTTTGTGTCAAAGAATCATCCTGGAGTTTAGATCTGTCCCTGTGTATGCCTCTCCTCCTTCTGCTCCCTCTTCCTCCCCCTCCAGCTCTTCTTCCTCTCCTGGTCCTCTTCCTCCTCCTCTCCCTCCTCCTGCTCTTCCTTGTCCTCTCTCCTCCTTCTTCCTACTCTACTGCTCCTCCTTTTCATCCTCCTCCGCCACCTTCTATCCTTCCCCTCCTCCACCTCCAACTCCACTTCCTCTTCTCTCCCTCCTGCTCTGTCTATTCCTTCTCCTTTTCCTCCTGCTCCTCCTCTCCCTCCTCTAGCTCCTCTTCTCCCTCCTACTCTTCCTTCTCCTCAACTGCTCCTCCTCTCACTTCTTCCTCCTCTCTCTCCTCCTCCTCCTGCTCCTTTTCCTCCTCTCTCCTCCACCTCTCTGTGTGTCAGATGCCCTCCCTGTGTGTCAGATGTCCTTTCTGTGTGTCAGATGTCCTTTCTGTGTGTCAGATTTCAGTTTTCAGATTGGGTTTAAAAATGACCTGTGAACAAAATCTTGTTCCAGATGTAACTGCAAATCCAGAAGTTTCAGAATGATGGAAAATTAGGTCTGTTGCCATAGTAATTTGCAATTTAAAACAAAAATACTATATCTTTTTGAATAGGGAAGAAAGTTGTCAAAATGTCACCGATAACAGACTCTGAAACCCATGAAGATTTGTATTTTGTCCCTGTTGATCGTTATATCAGACTCCTCTCCCTGCAGATGAGGGCTCCAGTTTTCCAGCCTTCCGGCATTCCTGTCCTGGAGCCCGGAATGGAGCTGTGTTTTCCGAAGCCGGACTGGAGCAGCTCAAAGAGGAGCAGATGGAGTGTGTGATCAGTGATGACATCATGAACGAGGTCAAACCCGAAACAGAGGCCATCCCCATCTCTGACTCACAGAGGTATTCTGTCTGGTACCATCAGGGCAAAATCAGATAATGATCGATACTGAAACTAGTATCGAAAGTAGAGGTATCAATGCTAAACGAGGGACTAAACAAGGGACTAAACGAGGGACTGACCCAGGACTGACCCAGGACTGACCCAGGACTGACCCAGGACTAAACCAGGACTAAACCAGGACTAAACCAGGACCATGCACCATTATGAATCTACTGGACACTGAGGGATTACACAGATATAAGACACATGGGAACACAAAGTACAACATTTAACGTGGAACAGCACAGTGTCTAAAGAAATTTGTTTTTTTATCAGGGTGGTATCGGGATCGAATATCGAGTATAGAGTCTATTTCATAGTATTGAGATTAAGTTTGAAATTTTAGTATTATGATTAAAATTACTAGGCAAGGCAAGTTTGTTTGTATAGCACAATTCCTACACAAAGTAATTCAAAGTGCTTTACAGAATAAGAAAGACATTAAAATCGCAAATCAAAACAAATAATCACAAATAATCATAAAATTATCATTAAAACAGAAGAGTGCAGAATAAAAACCTTTCAGTCGTATGCACAGCTGAACAGAACTGTTTTGAGCCTGGATTTAAACATTGTCAAAGTAGAGGCCTGTCTCACATCTTCAGGAAGATTGTTCCAGGTTTTAGTTGTGTAAAAGTGAAATGCAGATTTCCCAAGTTTAGTCCTGACTCTGGGACCAGCAGGAGGCCGGTCCCTGAAGTCCTCAGAGTGTGAGATGGTTCATATGGCAATAACATGTCGGAGATATACTTTGGTGTTAGGCCATGGAGAGACTTATACACAACCAGAGCTGCCCTTTTGCATCCACACACTGATCTGTTGGATGCAGTGTCAGAGTGAATCCACTGGTCCATATTCACCTGCTGCCAGTGAGACATAGATCTGAGTGTCATCTGCAGAGTTGTGGTAGGACACATTATTGCTGCGTATTAACTGGCCTAACAGCAGGATCTAGACATTGAACAACAGGGGTCCCAGGATTGACCCCTGGGGCACTAGTTGCCATGGTGACACAATGTACACATTAGCAAACACTGAACAGAAAATTAGCTTTGTTTAAAAGGACATTTTAGAACACAGTGAGGGCATCTGACACACAGGGAAGACATCTTACACATAAGGGGGGCATCTAACACAGTAGGGAATCTCACACACAGGGTTAGATGTTTTTATGCAGAATAAAACATGACATTTTGTTTGTGGAGATTATGATGCTTTACAAAATGGGACTCGATTGTAATTTTGTTTAAACTGTCTGATCTCCCAGCGCTCTTGAGATGAACGACGCTCCCTGCTCCTCGGCCATGGTCTTAACGTCAATGATGAGAGAGAACGCCAGTGAAAGAGGAGAGAGAGATGAGGAGGGAGGAAATGAGGAAGATGAAGGAGAGGAGGAGGAGCAGGAGGAGGAGAAGAGCAGAGAGGACGAGGAGCCAAGCGCAGCTGAACAGACTGAGGTGAAATCAAGATTAAAACTATTATCAAAACTAAAAACTCAGAGCAGTTTTAGAACGTGATTTACACGCCCACTATGACACATCCACTATGGCACGTACACGCCCACCGTGACGTACACACTTCCGTCTCCAGTTTTATTTTCTTAATCGGTGATAGTCGTAGGATTCGGCAGCGTTGCGTAGTCATTTTGATACAAATGACAAAAATGTGCTGCTCTAGTGTGATCTGCAGCTATCCATAACATGCAGCGCTTTGTTGTGATGACATTTACGGCGACGTCAGCTCCCATTGGACACCAAAGTTTTATAAGTCAGCGGACTTGTTTCTTTTATTAAGTGGTTTTAAATGAATATTGTGATTTTAAAAAGTGTAAATTATAACATAATCCACAGGATCAGAGATGAGACGATAGAGACACAGTAGGACTGTTTAAAGTGGGACAGTCCTGTTGATTCTAATTCTGTTTTTTTCCTCCTTCAGCCTTCACCACAGAAAACTTTGCTGGAATGTCCCAGGTCAGAATCATTTTATATAAATGTGCATTTCATCTGACAGATTCAGCTTCACTGAAACACAGTTAGATTCATTATATTTAAGGTTTTTTTTTCAATCTTGCCTTGTCTTTTCTAGTTTTTCAGTTTTGTTGATGTTTATAATGTCATTTCCTGTTTGGACACAGAGGTCATTCCATAACTGTTACCGGGCTCTTATCTCAAACAGAAAACACTCTTTTCCACCTTGTGATGTCATCATGTGGTAATACAGGAAGTGCCCAACTGTGTTTTTAAACTCCACACACCTTCACTAGAATCATTTGGATCATTTCAGTCCTGGAATTGCTGATCTCCACTGAACTAAAGGTAATAGGAGCTATTAACTTGAAAACTACCACTTCATGACATCACAAGGTGGAACAGAGCATTGAGTTTTGGAGGTGTAGACAGACTAATAATAAAGTGTTAAACAAACACGTGTGAATGAAACAAAACACAACTCCATGGCCATGTCTCAATTTGCCAAAATGGCCTTAGAATCACCATTGGAAGTGTGCGTCGAAGGGCAGTTACGTAATTTCCGGCACGACAAGGGCTGTCCCATTTCAATGCACCCCATGAACGAGTAAGACAAAATGTTCCCTGCATTTCCAGCGTTTCCATGGAGATCGGACGTAACCGAAGCGTGCATCCATGCACACTTCGCGCACTGCTATATCCCATCATGCACCACGACTACGCAAAAAAGAGAAGAAAATGTAGTCCGCTGCACAATATACATTCAAATGTTCGTACTGGTTTACCTCATCTACAACAGTGCGACATGAAACTGTTAAATCTGAATAAAGATAAGTACAGGCCGTGTGTTTGATGATTAAAAAGGAGAGGAGTTACATGGAATAAAGGAATGTGCAGTTATTGCTAGACAATAAGAAGACATTATCATTAGAAATTATTATTGCAATAAGAATAATGTAAGAATGTTCGTTTCTATTGTAAGCGTCAAAGACCAAGAGACTGAAACATAAAGTCAGAAGAGTTTAATGATCCACACAGGTAATGTGAACAATGAAGCAACGGACTCTGAGGAAAGGACAGAAGAGTCCTGAGACGTGCACAAAATCTTCATGTGTTCCGGTACATTCCATAGGTCTGCGCCCCCTGGTGGCACGTGTCATTTACCTTCGTGTTAGTAAATCAAGACACTAGCTTGATGTAGCGCTGCACTGCTAGAAAATACTTCACAATAAGATGAAAAGAACTGGCACGGCATAGAAGGGAAACAGCGCCCTCTGTTATTAAAGTGGTGTAGCCACTGGCCAAAATATCGAATGTTAAACTGTAATATCCCACTATATGTACAACTAATCAGTGTCTCTGGTTTATAGACTATGAATGTAGAAATGATATTGTTACCTCTGTCTCTGTTATTACGTTTTCACAAGGTATATTTTGTTAAAGTTATGAAGTAGCTACAAGTGGAAAAAAAAAATCACCTTGAAACTTATATTTGCCTATTGATATTCAATCTAAACAAAAAGAAACGGCTGTGACGACGACATCTTGACTTTTCTTCTATTAAATAATAAATAATTAAAATAAAAATAACGTACGTAATGTACGTATCGTACGCTCAAAGACAGCGGTGGAAGTGCGGTCTGTGGTTTAGGCCTGTCCCACTTCAGTAAGATGGCGGCTACACTGAGGAGGACACATTCTCGTCCGGAACCTTCAAACTACACTTTGAAGAGTACTTCGAAGGGACCCTTCAAAAGGTGCATTTGGTGAATTGAGACACGGCCCATGTCTGTTTTTGAGGAGGCGCATTTGAACATGGAGCTCATGAGTCAGAGGTCAGGGGTCAGATTGTGTCGTACAATATTTTTACCATGATCATTTTTCGCTTGTTTAGGTTCAAAAAGCCCGACAGCACGTTTCTGCCGACTCCCACTGAATACAAAGCATTTATATCTCGCATGACTGAAATCTACCAAGACATGCCTGAAGAGCAGCGCCCCCTAGTCACGCTCATGGGACTGGACCCGGAGGTGGAGTTTGTGGAGTGTTCTCTGGGTAAGGTCCCTAAAGGATGCCCCCTGTCATACCATCACCCTCTGCCGTCCGAGAGTGACTTAAAACCTCTGGATGCCGCCCCTCCCCAGCCCCGACTCCCCCTGCAGAGCCAAACAGTCCCATCGTCCGCCATCCCCAAGCTCCCGCCAAACCAGCGCGCTGTCGTCGGCAGCATGACCGTATCGTGGGAGGGGGCTTACACTCTGGAACAGTCAACTCGCCAGGACAAAGACGTCACCGACGACGTGAAGAAGTCCCGCCTCCTCCACTGTTTCAGAGATTTATTTTCACTTAAAAATGCAGAAGGCAGTGCCCAAAAGCTCGTCGCTAAGCTAAAACGTGGGCGGCGCCGGTACAAGCAAGCCACCATCGAAAAGGAACAGCGGATCGAAGCTCTGAGGGAATACTGCCGGCTCCTTTGCGTAAACTGGTATCCCTGCGGGGTCGTAGTTCACCCAAGCGCTCCGTGGATCGCGGCTCATCCCGACGGCTTGGTTTACGACCCCAATGAGGAAATCTCGTTTGGGATTTTGCAGTTGAAGTGTGAGGATCTACGCACCTTCACTGAGAGTAAATATCTGGTGTTTAAAGAGGGAGCGCCACAGCTGAACCCGAGGTCCCCAGGGTACTGGCAGGTTCAGGGGGAGCTGATGGTGACGGGGACGGCCTGGTGCGACGTGCTGCTGTTCTGTGGAGACGACATGTTGGTCCAGAGAGTTTACAGAGACCAGGGCCTCATTAATGTCCTCAAACACAAAATGGATGCCTTCTTTTTCAACTACTACCTACCCAGTCTATGCTCTTGATGAGGACTGAGGCCCGGGGAGGACCCGAGGCCGATCCAGGACCCGATCCAGGACCCGATCCAGGACCCGATCCAGGACCCGATCCAGGACCAAACCACAGATGTTGGTTCAGTGGAAATGTTTTTTTTTCTTCTCTTGTATTAAAGGCTGTTGAGGTCCAGTGTTGTGTTGCTGTCTTTCTTCTTTTGTCCTGCAGGGGACACTCTCCAGCTACACAGCCACATGTTTTTCTGGTTGCCAAATCTGACTGTTTCCTCCACTCTGGCCCAGCAAAAACTAAAAACGTCTCACTTTGATCACATTTGTCAAGTAAAGGGGTTGCATACAGTACAAATGTTTGAGTCACACACAGTGTAAGAGAAGCTCAGAAAAAAATCTGAGGGTCTTATTTAAGTGAATGACTTTTGAAGGAAGTACTTGTCCAAGAAATTACTTGAATAAGAGTACTGTTACACTGTATTACTCGATTAAGAATACTGTTAGTGTAGTACTCTTACTCGAGTAATACAGTGTGACAGTACTCTTGAGTAATAGATGTGAGTACAAAATTAAAATGTTACTGAACATTTTGTATTTACTTAGGATATGACAGTGGTGACTCTGTAGCAGATCCACGCGGAGAAGACACGCTGCTGGCTCCAGTTTAACTCTCTACCGCTGTGGTGAGCTCCAAGGATCTGCTGTTCCATTGCTGCTGTCGGAGAGTTTGTCCTTTGTAAAACTGCACGTCCTTATTTAAGCACTGATGTGTAAACAACATGTTTGCTACACAAGGTGATGAGAGGCAGAGTGAGTATGGTGAGAGTGAGCAGAGTGAGGAGGTGAACAGGGTGAGAGTGTGTGTAGAGTAAGGAGGGTGTGTGTCTGGGTGTAGTTTGACCAGTGGTGTTTGTGCCAGTTACTGCACATTAGCGCTACAACAGCAGCACATAGACACTATAAATACCATTTTTACATTATTCTGATGATTAATTCTCAGACAAGAAAAGTGGGACTCAACATTAAGTCCTGTTTTCAGAAGCTCAGAATATAAAACCTGTCGCCATCCTTCACCTGTCTCCATGTTGCCAATTAAAAAGCCAATTATATAAATCCTAAATAGAATAATTCTAATATATTCAAAATGACAAAGCAGAGACACATGGACAGAGGAGGTCAAGGCAGAGCAGAAGAGGACATCAGAGCAGAGACGGACTGTGGTTTAATGTGACAGAAAAGACTGTAAACACATACAAAAGACATTTAGATTATTATCATTCGGTTATTGTCAATCTTTTCTCCAAGTTTTAATTCACTGAAATGACCCATTACTTCACTGAACTATAGTCCAACTGAACTATAGTCCAAACACATTCTCATGATGCTGGGATCCTCCGGCCCAATCTGGCAACCCACCTGTGACGTAAACCCGCTGTGCGTGTGACGTAAACTCGACGTGCATATTTTAGTGAGCAGAACCACAACATCTCTCTTAAAGCGTGTTTACTGTGGACTGGGGTCGGTGCTGCGGGTTTCAGGATGAACGATTCCTTTTGACTCCACAGTTCGGTTCTTTTGGTCCGTGAGGTTTTACGCAGCGCGGCCGTGGAGCTCTGAGCTCTTTATTCAGTTCTTTTTGTCACTAGCGCTGCCCGGCTCGCTCCCCTTGGAGTTTTTGCGTTTTTTTGTTTTTGTTGTTTTTGTGATTATGGCTCTAAATAAGACGTACCTGCACGTGGCGTACGCGTGCGTGGGCGCGCTCGTGGGGTTTTCTGCCTTTTTGGTTTGGAACATCGCGTACAGCCAACCGTGGACCGCGGCCATGGGGGGACTCTCAGGTAACCACGAGGAACGGCTCCTCTCTGCAGGGAACCGGCTCCTCTCTCCGGGGTCAGGCTGGTGTTGAGTAAATACTGTGTTTGTTTTTTGTTTTTTTTTAAATGTCATAATTATATGTAACGGCCCAGATGAGTCTGATCTATTGTAATGTTTCCTCATCTCAAATAGACCTGGAGTTGTGTTTTGTTGCATTCACACATGTTTAACACACAAACCCTGCATATTTAGGCTGAGCTCTTTTCGCAAACTGAAAACACTCTGTTCCACCTTGTGATGTCATCATGTGGTAATACAGGAATTGCTCCTCTGTGTTTTTAAACTCCGTACTCCTTCACTGGAATCATTTGGAATATTTCAGTACTAGAACTGCCAATCTCTACTGAACTAAAGGTAAAAGGAGCTGTTAATTTGAAAGTACCACTTCATGACATCACAAGGTAGAACAGAGGAGAAAAAAACCAACTCCAGGTATGTTTTTAAGAAGGACATGAGAACATGGAATAAAGCTCTAAACTCAATTTTGTGTGACACAGCAGCTTTCACTTGTATTTTTGTGATTTCATGTTTACAAAATGGCATCCGATGTTGATGCTCGGGCGTTATGTCTGCCATAAAGTTTAGTTCTAAACATCCAGACGAACTGAACCAGAACTACACCGTGTCTAAACTGGGACTAAACCGGGTCTTATCTGTGTCTCCTCATGTTGTGTAAAGTTTGTTGTCTGAGTGCAGCTGGAGCAATGTCTTTGTTAAACTGGATTATGTAACTCAGAGATCTGATAAACCTGGGTCAAAGTCCGGTTCAAAGTGAGTCTGTCACCTATGACCTCGCAGTTATCAGACGCTGTTACTTTTTACAATTTGAGCCATTGTGCCAATGCTAGGCCCTTATAAACCAGGACTAAACCAGGTAGTTCATATAATGTTCTCTGTTCAGTGACACCCTGTATCAGACCAGACAGGTGTTTGTCGTGTCATGTGAGCTCTGTCGTGTCATGTGACCTCTGAAGCCTCATTCTTTGTCACATTTTTTTCAGTTTCATAAAAAGCTGAAAATTCACATGATAAAAACATAACTCAGCAGATTTGAAAAACGCCGCATCATGGTTCAAACTGAAAAGGTTTGAGGAACAATGATGTCGGCTTTTTTGTTTCCTGTTTTTAAACTGGACTTTTGTCTCTGATGCAAAAATGTTTTAGTTGTAAAATAAAGATTCTTAAGTCTTAAAGTGCCACACGGGACTCAAACATAAATGTGCAAATGATTCTCATCTCAAAAAAGGAAAAGACTCAAATGAACAGAATGGGTCAGAGGCATTGGGTGAAATGATCCAAATGTGGTGATAGCCATCTATTTTCTTCCTCTGATCTGGGACTGGGGCAGCAGTCTAAGCAGGGACTCCCAGACTTCCTTCACCCCAGACACGTCCTCTAGCTCCTCCGGTGGGACACCAAGGCGTTGACAGGCCAGCCGAGAGACCTAGTCCCTTCAGTGTGTCCTGGGTCTTCCCTGGGGCCTCCTCCTCCTCCGGTGAGACATGAACACCTCCCCGGGAAGCGTCCAGGAGGCATCCTGAACAGATGCCTGAGCCTCCTCAGCTGCTCCTCTCGACTTGTATGAGCAATGACTCTACTCTGAGCGCTGTGTGTTCATGTGCTTTTGGTCGGACGTTTAAAAGGCAATCTGCTTGTGACTCAGTGTTTTGAGCAGAAACTATCCAACCACATTAGTGACCCTCTCCCAAGCGGAGTGACCTCCCACAGGAGTGACCCCACACTCCATGTTCACTTTGTCCTAAACACCTTCAGTCTGTTTGATGTGAAATCTTTTGACTTCACAGATTTTTGCCTCTGACGCCACATATCAGGACGTTTGTGCTGCTTCGACCTTTCACATTAGTTTGACCTGAGCAAACGCCTCAGCGTCATGTTTATGGTTTATCCCACAGCCCCTGAAAGCACCACCATTTTACTGTTTGTTAATGTGTCTCCTCTCTCCTCCTCAGGTGTGCTTGCCCTCTGGACTTTGACCTCTCACCTCATGTACCTTCAGGATTTCTGGAGGACATGGCTCAAAGGTCTTAAATTCTTCTTCTGTGTTGGAGTCATGTTTTCTGTTGTCGCCGTCATCGCTTTTATCGCCTTTATCTCCATCGCAATCCATGCCAAAGAATGTGAGTATCCTCTGCACCTCCTTCACCATCTGACCATCTGCACCTCCTCTGAACCCTCTGACCCCCTCCTCTGTACCCTCTGACCCTTCCCACACCCTCTGACCCTCCTCTGCTCCTCTCACCCTTCTCTGTACCTCTGAACCTCTCTTCTTCCCACTATCCTCTTTTGACTCCTCTGTTCATCCCTCTTCCAGTTCTTTCTGACCCTCAGTCTGTATCTGTTCATCCTTCTCTCCTCTTTCTGACCCCTATCATCTTCCCCTCTTCCATTTTTTTCTGACCCTCAAGGCTGTATCTTCTTTCTGATCCCTCTCTTGTCTCTTTCTGACCCTCTCCTCTCTCTCTGACCCTCTTCTTTCTCCTCTTTCTGACCCTCTCTAATTTTCTGACCCTCTCTTGTCTCTTGCAGCTCTTTCTGACCCTCACAGTCTGTATCTCTCCGGTGTGTGGAGTCTGATGAGTCTGAAGTGGGCGTTCCTTCTCTCTCTCTCGTCTCATCGATATCGCAAAGAGTTCTCTGACCTTAGCATCCTCAGCGACTTCTGACCCAAAAAGCGCCCCCCGTCTGTGACCCCTGAAAGCGCACCATGTCTGTGTCGTCTGAGAGCGCCCCCTGTCTGAGAGCGGCCCCGTTTAATACGCCGCAGTGAAGCAGTAAGCTTCTCTCCACGGAGACAAACAGGTGACTGTACCGGGCCAAGTCACAGGTCAGATCTGTGGAGAGACGACTCTGCTCACAGTTTATATTGTTAATTATACGCTCAAAAATGCCTCGCAAACATTAAGCTCATAATTGAATTAATGCAAAATATATAGGTTTAATGACATACTATGGAATATTCCAGGCAAAGTAATCAGGTCTCCATGGAGACAAGCAGGTATCAGATCCCCACCATAAAAGTTAGTGTAACTTTAATATGTCCAGAATGTTTTATATTTTATCTTTTGTTTGGTAAGAATAAAAATAGCAGTACACTGTTTCTCCTGTGTCCACCAGAGGGCGTTGTTACTCCATTGTTCATAACCCGGACAGTGTCTCATCAAATTTATTCTAAAAGTAGTTTCAGTTTCATTTTGTTTCATTTAGAGAAGTTTGTATCTCGTCACATTTATTTTAAAAGTAGCTTCAGTTTATTTTTGTGATGTTTCGTGGCTTCATGAAAGTTTTTTTTTTTTTTGTGTGTGTGCAGTTTTCATGCTTGTTTTGACTCCGAGTAAGATTGAATCTTAAATATTGTGTCATTTCAGTGTTTATATTGCTCTTGTTTATATTATCATTGCTTTGTGACATTTTAAACTTCAACAAAATGAAAGTGTTTTTCAGTCAAAATCTTAAATGTGACGAAGTTTTGGTGAAATAAGCCTGACCTGTGTCTGCAAAATGTTCCGTGTTTGTGTAATGTTAAAAAGATGAAGATGAGTTTGTTTCTGACGCTTTTAGTTTTTCGTCAGATTAAATGTGATTTTTAAACAAAAGTTGAGTCTTGACTTTTCAAATTTTTAATTTGACTTTGTCACATTTTATCAGAGCTGTTTATATTTGATGATATTGTTTTAATCAAGGTGTAGATCCACTCTGTAAATATCAGTTATTATGGTGTATGTATGTGTGGCCCATTCTGATTTAAACAAGGGTTAATCAGTATTAATGTTTATTTTTTAAAGATTTCATAAACCACCAAAACCCATTTTAAATGTATTTTTAATTACTCCAACAACAACTGATGTTACCATTATCACTGCCTTTGCTATGACTACTACTACAGTACTACAGCTACTACTATCACTGCCACTACTAGTACCTCAACTATCGCCTCTACTAGTACAGCTCCATGTTCTTTCTGCTCCTCCTCCCTCTGCTCTTCCCTCTCTTCCTCCCTCTGCTGCTCCTTCGCAGTGTACCTCATGTCTGTATTTCCTTCTAAACCCTGAGCCTTTTTCTGAAATCCCTTTTGAAGATATTTTAAAGTACTTTGAAGTCCTGGTGCTGTGTGAGTGAGGTCGGGGGGTTCGGGTGGAGGTGGGGTTTTGGGGGTCAGAGGTTGAAGCGGTGTGTCTGAGGATTTTAAAGGTAAAATCTCAGAGCATTTGGACTGATCCAGATTTATGAAGAAACAACAGCCTCAAGCTCTTAACACAACAATATACACTCTATATCTCTCCATATATGCATGTAAATCTATGCGTGTGTGTGTGTATGTGTGTATATATATGTATATATATATATACCCTCCTCTCCCTCTCTGTTTCTTCACTGTGTTGTCGGAACGTTGTAGTTTTGTTTCCATGGTAACAGTTGTTTTTAACTTTAAAGCTGTAAAAAGTGACAGTAAAAAGAGAAAAACAAACCGGAAAGAGATGGAGGGAGGAGAGGAAGGATGAGAGGAGAGGGGGAGACAGAACCAGGATGAGGGACAGAGGGAGAGAGAAAGGAAGGAGGGAAACTGAGAGCGATGGGGCAGTAGGGTGGAGACGGAGAGGTGGACAGAGGGCACAGACACAGAGAGAAGGGGGTTGGAGAAGAGAGGAGGGCAGGTCTAGATCTGCTGTTCACTTTATACTGGAGATGCTTAAGTCAAATGAATGTGTGACATGGAGAGAGCGAAAGACATGAGAGAGAGGGGAGAGGAGAGAAAAAAGCCCCATCTGAAATGCATTTAAAAAATACACAAGATAAAGAGCCACTGCATAATTTTTCTAACTGAGGCCAAGGCACCTGTTTGTTCCTATGGAGATGTTCTTGCTTTGCCCGAATGGTTCCACAGTGAGGCTATAATCTCGGTCCTGCGTGGCTCTACTCACTCTGGCACATTTACACTCTGTACTTGCACACTGACTCATGACGAGCGGCTAGCATCTCCACAGAGACAAATAGCATCTCCACAGAGACAAGCATCTCCACAGAGACAAATGTCTCCAGAGACAAGCATGTCCACAGACACAAACAGTAAGCATCTCCACAGAGCTGACGTGACGTCACACTGTCACTTTTTCACAGTCTGTGGGAGGGACATCGATATTAGTTGATAGTTGATAACAGTTTAATGCAACTTTTTTTTATAAACAGGATGTTTATTTTACTGACACATTAAATGTTTTTAAGCAGAGCCACATTAAAGATGTGTAGTTCACTCACATTTGAGTTTCATCACGTGATTCTCAAAAACATCTTATTCAGAACAAAATTAATTAAATTAAATAATTATAATACATTATAATACATTTCTCCTTTGTGTTTCTCTTTTATGTTTCTCCTTTCTGTTTCTTCTTTACGTTTCATTTTTACATTTCTTCTTTAGGTTTTATCTTTACGTTTCTTCTTTGTTTTTTCTTTACGTATCACCTTCATGTTTCTCTTTTATGTTTCTTCTTTACGTTTCATCTTTATGTTTCTACTTTGCGTTTTATCTTTACATTTCATCTTTACGCTTCTTCTTTATATTTCTTCTTTATGTTTCTCCTATATGGTTCTCCTTGATGTTTCTTCTTTATGATTCTCCTTTACGTTTCTTCTCTATGTTTCTTCTTTATGTTTCTTCTTTATGTTTGTCCTTCATGTTGTTTTTTTTTCCTCCTTTTTTTTGAGTTGCCTTGTTTGTTTTTGACACAAATGCCCTGTGTGTCTCTGATTGATTAATCCACCTGTCAATCACGTCTGGAATTGGAGGTGGAGTCCGGCTCCAGATCCTCTTTGTAAAGGTCAAAGAGCATGGTTCTGGATGGACAGGTCAATATTTGGCACTACAAACAGGACCAGTCAATGATCTGTTCAGTGGGCCGTCGGTGGGCTGGTCATTGGGCTGTTTATTGTTCTACACTTCATTTATGCAGCACAGCCTTCAGTTCTTTAGCTGTCGAATTATGCATCTAGAGCCAGACATGAGACTGACCATAACATACTACAAACATGTATCGGACACTGGTCAGACAGGACGCTGGTCAGACAAGGCACCGGTCAGACAGGTTAAGAAATATGATTAATAAAGATGAATATTGATAAATAACATTTAAATATGAGTTTATCTGTGTTGAATCAGAAGACTTTTATTGCCATTGTCAGTGAACACAGCTCACAAACTAGGAACTCTCTCTGGTGATAAAGTGCAACATAAAAACACTGAATAAGTACAAATAAGGACATGCATAAAGTTAAGAAGATATGTTTAAAAATAAACAACAACATCATAATAACAGTGCATACATGGCTTATTAAGGTGACCTGTGTTGTAAAGTGTCCAGTTTAGTGCAGGTCCCAATGGACCATAGCCTCCTGGCAGAGGGAAGTGGCTCAAATGGTCCACGTCCAGTGTGAGAGGTGTCAGCTGCTATACGCTCACCCCCGATTCCTGGAGACAGGTCCTCTAGGGATGGAAAGCTGCAGCCAATCACCTTCTCAGCAGAGCGCACAATGCGCTGCAGTCTCTGTCTGTCCCTGGCCCTAGTGAACCACACAGGGATGGAGGAGGTGAGGATGGACTCAATGATGGAAGTGTAAAACTGCACCATCATCTGGATCAGCAGCTTGGCTTTTCTCAGCTGCTGCAGGAAGTGCATTCTCTGCTGGGCTTTCTTAAGGAGAGAGCTGATGGTCGGCTCCCACTGGAGGCCTGTGTGATGTAGGTGCCCAGGAAGTGGAAAGAGTCCACAGTGGTGATGGGGGTTCAGTCAACAAAAAATCAAAACTAAACTAAAAGATGTAATAAACGTATTTTGAACGAATTACTGACAAGCAGCTTAGTCTGATGTGGCATTAGCCAATAAGATAGAGCTTAAGTTGTGACATCAAGCACCTCTTCACACTGCTCAGCCTCGTCAGAGCCCTGACCCCTGGGCCGTGACCCATGAGCCCTGACCCATGGGCTCTGACCCTTGGGCTCTGACCCCTGGGCCCTGACTCCTGGGCCCTGACCCCTGGGTGCTAACCCCTGGGCGCTGACCCCTGGTCGCTGACTTTGGGCGCTGACCTGTAGGCCCTGACCCATGAGCACTGACCCCTGGGTGCTAACCCCTCGGCGCTGACCCATGGGCCCTGACCAGAGCACTGCCCCGCTTGTGTTGTTGTGAAAATTCGTGGTGAATGTGGATTGTGTTTTTGATTTTCTGTGGTTGTTGAGCTCAAACCAAAAATGACCAAAAGTATCATGACCTTTCCTGACCTTTCTTGATCTTTCCTAACCTTTCATGACCTTTCAAGACCTTTCATTTTTGTGACCAAATGTTTGTGAAACTCTCCAGACCCTGAAGCTGCTGTGAGCCGCGGAAACCCCATGGCTTTACACATGTCCCTCTGCATCGTAGAGTGCCACAAACAATGCATTGTGCTAAGTTAGCATGCTAATCGGCGCTAGCTTCTATGCTAACCTCGGCTAGCCTTTTTACACTGAAGATGCTGTTGTTAGAGGTTAACATGATCAGCTGTGGACTTTTACTAAATCCATAATGTAGCTTAAACGTGCTGTGCATAAAACTTTCATCTGGTTGTTATAAAGTGTTATATTTGTTTGATTTGATTGTAGCATATTTCTATTGCCCTTTGGTGCTAACATGGTCCAAACATATGCTGTGTTCCAATTCAACGGTTACACACTTTAAAGTACCGTTCAAAGGACCCGACCTACGGAGGGTGCTCCTCCGCGTAGCCTCCGTCGACTGCGAAGGCCGCGCCAAAATGGGACAGGCCTACGGCACGAAGCGTACATCAACTGCTGTCTGTGCACTTACGTTACATCATTTATGTTAAGTCGTTTACATTTCGTCGTTTACATTACGTCGCTTACATTACGTCGCCTTGCAAACGTGGCGGCTGCTGACTAATGAGCTAAACGTTTAAAATGGACTGTAAAATAATTACAGTTTTACTTTTAATTCTTTATTATTTAATAGAAGAAGAGTCAATGTGTCATCATCCCAGCCATTTACTGAATGAAGTAAGGAATTAATCTTTCCCTTTGAATATCAACAAGCAAATATAAAGTTCAAGGTGATTAGTTCAAGGTGATTACTTCCCAATTGTATTACATAACCATACATATACCTTGTTTCTCCCGTAGAAGAAGTCACGTGCAGTGCATGATAGGATACAGAAGTGTGCGAAGTCTGCTCGGATGCACGCTTCGTTCATGGCCGATCTTCGTGGAAATGCTGGAAACGCAGGGCGCATTTTCGGCCGTATTTGTGGGGTGCATGAAATGGGACAGGCCTTGTCGCATTGGTAGTGATGTAAGTGCCATTCAAATACAGCCAAGCGTCGAATTGAGGTACGGCCATAGACTGTCTACGTGTGTGTGTGTATATATATAAAACAATCTACACGTCAAATGAAACCTACGGCATTCATCTTTCTGAATATGCAAACCATTTTGACCTGCTATCACCACAGTGCTGACAGGAAAGCCGTTTTTACAGAAAAATCAAAAATGTAGATTTTGGTTCTGTCAAACATCAACATATTCCCACAAAGGTCCAGAGAATATAATCCAGCAAAGAAATTATGTTCACAAAATAAATTAGATCTTCCATGTCCAATCTGCTGCAGGAAAGTATTCCAAATGTGAAATCTGCTCCATCACTTTTTTGCATTTCTTTTGGCGATTTCAAGCATAATCAACTTCTGACAGCACCAACTTTGTTCCTCAGTGCTAAACAAACGTGTTGTGATTGACACCAAAGTTGACCAATAAGGTGGGGTTTGTGAGTTACTGGAGCCCCAGACAGTGAATCAGTGCTACAGATGACTCAAAGTTTACCCCCCACTCTCCCCCTTGTAGAATCAACCAGTTACATTACCCAGTTTAGTGATGTTTTCCCCTTACAGGCAATGAGCAGTGGAACACGACAATGTATGGCCGTAAAAGAAGCTGGGCAGATGCAGAAATCTGTGTGTAATGGGTGCGTAATTTTACGCATTGTTGTTATGCAGCAATTTTGCATTCTAAACATGACGAAACGGACAAAACAAAGGAAGTACGCGATAAAGGACACTGTGGATGTTTATACAAGTTAAACTAGAGGCATCTCGGACCCGGAGCGGTTCATGGAACCGAGTGAAGATCTCATGGAGGACTCAGGAGTAGAGGACCTTATGTTTTGATGGATTGGATGCTGTTCCTGATCAGTAAGTGTGGTTTATTCTGCTATTAACATAATTGTAGGTAAACTATATCGTGTGTAATCATTAGCATGGCTTCTGTGCACTTTTGTGTTTTTCCTTAAGAATTTGGGGGGCATTGACCTGTCAGATGCGCTCATCGGCTATTACGATGTTTTACACAAAACAAAGAAATGGTACAAGACATTTTTTTTTTACCATTTTGTGGACATTGCCATTGTGAATGCCTTCAATCTCTATAAAGGACACTGTAGATCAAAGGGTAAGATCCCTATAAGCACCAAACGGCCTTTAGATAAATTCTTGTCTTGTCTGAGCTGGCAGAGGCCGGAGCCATCAGAACACAACAGGAAGAAGGAAGCAGGGAGAGACATCATCGTCTTGTGTACATCAAACCGGGCAGTGACAAGACACACAGGGCAAGTGCAAGAAGTGACATGCCAAAACTCCAGCGAAATGTTCAACCCACAATATACCCCTGTGCTCCCAGTAACAGAGACTGCTATAATGACTGGCACACAGAAGACCAGCCATAATCATGTGCAGTGATTTTCAATTTGTACTGTGTGTTTGGTTACATTTTGAAGTGTGTGTGTTTGTTTGCAGTGTGTAGTTTGTAAATATATATTTATTTTGACCCATGCCATTTGTTTTGACTATATTTTATATACAAATATACATTTTATATGCTTTTTTGATATGCTAAATACATTTACATCAGTAATAGAGCAGCTAGGTGTGCAGATAAATATTCATCTAAGTGTAAGCGTTCAGTAGAGCCCTTGATGTCTGTGGGTTGAAACATTCAAAAGTTATTGCATTTTTTCCAAACGTTCTCCAAATGTCTCCATTTGGATAGGTTTGGAGAGGTTTGGATAAATTTGGATACAGTAGATTAAAAGATGTGTTTTGGGAATAAGCTCTCTCTCTCTCTGTGTGTGTGTCTCTCTCTCTCTGTCTCTCTCTCTCTCTCTCTCTCTCTCTATCTCTCTCTCTGTCTCTCTCTCTCTCTATCTCTGTCTTTCTCTGTCTCCCTGTCTCTCTCTCTCTCTCTGTGTCTCTCTCTTTGTCTCTCTTTCTCTGTCTCTCTCTCTCCGTCTCTCTCTCTGTCTCTCACTCTCTCTGTATCTCTGTCTTTCTCTGTCTCCCTGTCTCTCTCTCTCTGTCTCTCTCTAAGTCTCTCTCTCTTTCTGTCTGTCTCTCACTCTCTGTCTCCCTCTCTATCTGTCTCTGTCTCTCTTTTCTTTCTCTTTGTTGTTTGTAAAACAGAAGTGGAATCCATTCATATTTCTACTTTAACAAATAATTTTTTTCACTTTGCACAAAAGGGTGACTATCTCAGACTCTGTGCTTTAGAACTGGTTTAGTCCTGGTTTAATCCTGGTTTAGTCCTGGTTTAGTCCTGGTTTAGTCCTGGTTTAATCCTGGTTTAGTCCTGGTTTAGACCTGTTAAATCCTATTTTAGTTCTGGTTTACCCCTGGTTTTAAATTTGGTTTAGTCCTAGTTTAATCCTGGTTGAATTCTGGTTTAACTCAGGTTTAGTCCTGGTTTAGTCCTGGTTTATGCCAGTTTAGTGCTGGCTTAGACCTGGTTTAGATCCATTTCAGTTCTGGTTTGGTCCTGGTTTACATCTGGTTTAGTTCGAGTTTAGTTGTGGTTTAGGCCTGGTTCAGACCTGGTTTAGACCTGATTTAGTCCTGGTTTAGACCTGGTTTCTACCTGGTTTCGGTCTGGTTCAGTCCTGGTTTAGTCCTGGTTTAGTCCTGGTTTATTATTGGTCTAGACCTGGTTTAGTCCTGGTTTAGAACTGGCTTAGACCTGGTTTATTCCAGGTTTACCCCTAGTTTAGTCCTGATTTTGTCCTGCTTTCATCCTGATTTTGTCCTGGTTAAGTCATGGTTTAGACCGGGTTTAGACCTGATTTATTCCTGGTTTAGTTCTGGTTTAGTCTTGGTTTAGTGGTGTTTCAGTCCTGGTTTAGACCTGGTTTAGATCTGGATTAGTCCTGTTGTTGTTCTGGTTTAGACCTGATTTAGTCCTGCTTGAGTCCTGGTTTAATCCTGGTTTAATCCTGGTTTAGTCCTAGTTCAAACCTGGTTTGTTGCTCGTTTAGACCTGGTTTAGTTCTATTTTAGGCCTGGTTGAGTCCTGGTTTAGTCCATGTTTCGTCATGATTTCGTCCTGGTTTTGTCTGGTTTTAGTCATGTTTTAGTCATTGTTTAGTCCTTGTTTAGTCCTGGATTCGACCTGGTTTAGACTTGGTTTAATCCTACTTTAGTCTTTGTTTTGACCTGGTTAAATCCTGGTTTATCCCTGGTTTAGATCTGGTTGAGTCCTGGTTTAGACCTGGAATAGTACTGGGTTAGTGCTGGTTTATTGCTCATTTAGACTTGGTTTAGTACTGTTTTAGGACTGGTTGAGTCCTGGTTTAATCCTGGTTTAGTCCTGTGTTACCCCTGGTTTACCCCTGGTTTTGTTCTGGTTTGCTCCTGGTTTAAGTACTGGTTTTGACCTGTTTTAGTCCTTGTTTAGTCCTGGTTTTGTCCTGGCTTAGTCTTGGTTGAGTCCTGGTTTAGTTCTGGATTAGTGCTGGTTTTAACCTGGTTTAGTCCTGGTTCAGCCCTTGGTTCGCCCTGATTTAGTTTTAATGTGGTCCTGCTTTAGACCTGGTTTACTCCCAGTTTAATCCTGGTTTGGACATGATTTAGACTTTGTTTATTCCTGGTTTATTGCTGGTTTAGTACTGGTTTAGTTCTGGTTCAGTCCGTGTTTGGTCCTGGTTTAGACCTGGTGTAGTCCTGGTCTAGTCCCATTTTAGACCTTGTTTAGACCTTGTTTAGATCTGGTTTTGACCTGGTTAAGTCCTCATTTTGTAATGATTTAGTCCTGGTTCAGGCCTCAATTAATCCTGGTTCAGACCTTGTTTAGCCCTGGATTAGTTTTGGTTTGTTCCTTGTTTGGTCCTGGTTTAGTCTTGGTTTAGTTCCAGTTTTAATCGTGGTTTAGACCTGGTTTAGTGCTGGTTTAGTTCTGGTTTATTTTCTATTTTCGACTCTTCTCTGTGTGGAGTTTGCATGTTCTCTCTGTTTCTGTGTGGAGTTTTCATGTTCTAACTGTCAGATCTTCCAGCTCAGGCTCTGGAGACAGGTTCACTACTCCTGACCGGACAGGTCAGGCTCTGGTCCACTGCTCTAAACAAACATAGGTCTCACACACAGATGGACAAACTTCAGGTGAAATGCTTTGCTTATTTGCTCTGAAGATGAACGGGTTTCCGTGGGTTTCAGGTGAGGAGCGTTGCCATGGAAGCAGACTCTGCTCAGGTTAAACTAGCTGTAAAGTGTTGTGGAGGTTGTGGGTTAGATTCCTGATAAACTCTAAAGGATTCTACAGTGTGATGATGTCATGTGACCTCTGGCCTGTCCTCCTGCAGGACCCCCACACACCTTCAGCTGTCTCCCCTTCTGCCCCCTCCCTCTCTTCTGTCCTGCCCCCCCTCCTTCCCCCCCTTCCTCTCCAGCCTCTCTCCTCCCCCTCTCTCTGGCTCTAACCCACATCCCTCCAGGACCAGGACCCCCCTTGCTCGGCTCTAAGTGGATACCCCACAGGAAGAGCTCCTCTGGGGGAAATGGCTCCCAGATGTGGGCCTCTGTGCCACTCTGGAGCGACGCAGCCAAGTTTATACATGTGAGTAAACCCGAGAACAGAGAGAGGGTGGGAGAGGGAGGTGGAGGGGCAGAGGGGCGGAGGGGGCAGAGGGGCGGAGGGTACAGAGGGAGGGAGAGGAGGAATTCAAAGATTGGCCTCTTTTGCTGCAGACAGAACACATTTACAAACACATTATTCAACTCTGATGGTGTTAGAGAGTTACACAAGAGAAGAAGAAGAGGCTGGAGAAGTCCTAAAACAAGAGAACAAAAGGAGGAGGAGGAGGAGGAGGAGGAGGAGGAGGAGGAGGAGAAGGAGAAGAAGAAGAAGAAGAAGAAGAAGAAGAAGAAGAAGAAGAAGAAGAAGAAGAAGAAGAAGAAGAAGAAGAAGAAGAAGAAGAAGAAGAAGAAGAAGAAGAAGAAGAAGAAGAAGAAGAAGAAGAAGAAGAAGAGGCAGGAGATGTCCTGAAATTATCTCATTGTAAAAGTTGTTCCACTAATCCTGTCATTGCTCTTTTCATTTTTCTGACGCTCTGCAGAAACATTTACAGAGTTCTGAGGGTCCATGTGACACTGATCTCTGTTTTAATGATTCCTCATCACAAACCGACCATGAGTTGTGTTTTGTTTCATTCGCACATGTTTAACACACAAACCCTACATATTTAGGCTGAAGTCTTCTCTCAAACTGAAAACACTCTGTTCCACCTTGTGACGTCATCACGTGGTAATACAGGAAGTGCTCCACTGTGTTTTTAAACTCCACACACCTTCACTAGAATCATTTTGATCATTTCAGACCTGGAATTGCCAATCTCTACTGAACTAAAGGTAAAAGGAGCTGTTAACTTGAAAACTACCACTTCATGACATCACAAGGTGGAAAACAGCATCTTGAGCTTTGGAGATGTAGACAGACTAATAATAAAGTGTTACTCAAACATGTGAATGAAACAAAACACAACTCCAGGTTTGTTTTTGAGGAGGAGCGTTAGAACATGGAGCTCACACGGGTCAGGGGCCAGTTTGTGTGACAAAAGAGCTTTAAAACTCGGTGACAAACATGAGACATTTAAGAGTCGAAGATTTATGACATTTATAGGAAATAATTGAAATAATTTACATGTAAAAATACTCAAATCTTCTACTGTCGTTTATTTAATCAGAAACACTGTGATTCAGGCACATTTTGGCCCTTGTTTACAGTGTGGTTGCCAGGCAACAGATGGAATCAGCTCTGTCACATCAGCTGTTCAAACAGGAAGAAACTTTATAAACTCTCCAGAGAAGAGGAAGTGTGAGCTGAAACACAAGAGGAAGTGTGAGCTGAAACACAAGAGGAAGTGTGAGCTGAAACACAAGAGAAAGTGTGAGCTGAAACACAAGAGGAAGTGCAATGCAGCACAAAAACATTTAACTAACTCTGATCTAGCTCAATTACTCTGTCCCCCAGAGACTCCAAGATGGCCACCCAGTCAAAACACACCCTGTACACTCTGGACTGGTCTCTGGTCTAGTCTGCTCTGGTCTCTACTCTGGTCTCTGCTCTGGTCTCTGCTCTGGTCTCTGGTCTGCTCTGCTTTAGTTTCTGGTCCGGTATCTGGTCCTGGTCTGAATCACGGTCCAGATCCTGGTTATGGTCCCTGGTCCCAGTCTTGGTCCTGGTCCTGGTCCTTATCTTGGTCTTGGTCTTGGTCTTGGTATTGATCTTGGTCCTGGTCCCAGTCTTGGTCCCAGTCCCGGTCTTGGTCCTGGTCCTTATCTTGGTCTTGGTCCTGGTCCTGGTCCTAGTCTTGGTCCTAAAGTTTTACGTTTGGTGAAAGATTGTGTCAAAAATGTGATGAGGAAATGAAAAGTGCAGCGGCTCAAATCCTCAAAGATCAAACAGGAACCAAAACATCTGGAGACATTTACCTCCTCCTCCTCTCCTCCTCCTCCTCCCTCTCTCCTCTCTTACTCCTCATCCCTCTCTCCTCTACTCCTCCTCATCCCTCTCTCCTCCTCTTCCTCCTCCTCATCACTCTCTCCTCCTCCTCATCACTCTCTCCTCCTTATCCCTCTCTCCTCCTCCTCTTCCTCATCCCCCTCTCCTCGTCCTCCCTCTCTCCTTTCCTTCTCCCCATCCCTTTCTCCTCCTCCTCCTCCTCCTCCTCATCCTTCTCTCCTCTCCTCTTCATCCCTCTCTCCTCTTTTTCTCTTTCACCTCATCTCTCTCTCCTCTGGGGACACTTACAAGTACGCTCTTCTCTCTGCTTTTTATCTTTCACCTCATCCCTCTTTCTCTCCTTTTTTATTTTTCCTCCTCTTTCTCTCTTTCTCTTCTACTTCCTCCCCTCTCTCTCTTCCTCTTTAACCTCTCTTTCTCTCTTCCCCTCTTCCTCTCTTCCTCTCTCTTCCCTCTCTTCGCTCTCTTCCCTCGCTTGCCTCTCGTCTCTCTCTTTCTCTCTTCCCTCTCTCGTTGTATCATATATAATGTGTCATATTGTGATTCAGTCACTTCCTGTATCCCGTTTCTCGTCTCGTTTCACTGTGAGTCTTTGGCCAATCAGAATCAAGAACTGTCCACGACGACCTGAAGTCAGGTTTAGAGATATAAATCTGCCACCAAGACTAGTCCTGGTTTAAAACTGATTTGGTCTTGGTCTAGTCCTGGTTTATTCCTGGTTTAGTCCTGGTTCAGCCCTAGTTTAGTTTCCTCTCTGTGTCTGTGCTCCTCAGAGACAGGAGCTCGGAGTAGAGCTGCTGCTTTAGACATGAGGCTCTGTTCTGGAGGAGCTGTGTTTAACAGTGACATTACCTGGTGCTGGTCTCTATAGTTCTCACCTCTGACCACTTTGGATCATTATGTTGACATTTAGGCATTTTAAAACACAATATTCATCTAAAACCACTTCATAAATGAAACAAGTCCTGGGAGGTGACGTCGCCGTAAACATCGTGACAACAAAGTGCCGCATGCTGTTGGTGCCCCCTATGGATTGACTACACGACGCTGCCAAATCTTACGAGTATCACTGATTTAAAAAATAAAACTGGAGAAGGAAGTGTGTACGTCACAGTGGCCGTGACACAGTGGGCGTGTGACACAGTGGGCGTGTGACACAGTGGGCGTGTGACACAGTGGGCGTGTCACAGTGGGCGTGTGACACAGTGGGCGTGTCACAGTGGGCGTGTGACACAGTGGGCGTGTCACAGTGGGCGTGTCACAGTGGGCGTGTGACACAGTGGGCGTGTGACACAGTGGGCGTGACACAGTGGGTGTGTGACACAGTGGGCGTGTCACAGTGGGCGTGTCACAGTGGGCGTGTGACACAGTGGGCGTGACACAGTGGGCGTGTGACACAGTGGGCGTGTGACACAGTGGGCGTGACACAGTGGGTGTGTGACACAGTGGGCGTGTCACACAGTGGGCGTGACACAGTGGGTGTGTGTCACAGTGGGTGTGTGACACAGTGGGCGTGTGACACAGTGGGCGTGGCAGAGTGTTGTAAAGTCCAAGATTGGTCAAACTCAAACTCTGTTTCAGTGACTCACGTTTTGACTCATCAGTGACTAAACTAAAGGATTATGGGAAACTATTGGTCACAGTGATGGGCAAAAGCTGATCTCTGTGATGCATTTAAAACACAATGGAAACCAGACATTTACATGTCAGACGTTTACAGTCTGACATGAAATCAGACTAAATTTAGGTCAGTTAGGATTAACAATATTATTTCTATTTGCTAAATGCCAAAATAATGAGAGAAGGTTCTTTTAGACAATTTTTCATGACTTTCTTCAAAGTCAGAAGTTTACATACATTTCATTAGTATTTGGATCCTTTGCCTTTAAACTGTGTGACTTGGGTCAAATGTTTTGGATTTCCTTCCACAAACGTCTGACAGTAGTTGGCATGAGTTTTGGCCCATTCGTTCTGACAGAACTAGTGTAACTGGGCCAAGTTTATGGCCATCTAGCTCCACATGCCTTTTCAGGTCTGTTCATACATGTTCAATAGGATGGAGATCAGGGCTTTGTGATGGACACTCCAAAACATTGACTTTGTTATCCTTAAACCACTTTGTAACCAGTTTGGCAGTATGCTTGTGATACACACGCCCACTGTGACATACACGGCCACTGTGACGTATGCACTTCCTTTTCCACTTTTATTTTCTTAATCAGTGATACTCGTAAGATTTGGCAGCATTGCATCGTCATTTTGGTACAAATGAAAAAAGTGCTACTTTAGTGTGATATGCAGCTATCCATAGGGGGCGCCGACAGCATGCGGCGCTTTGTTGTGATGATGTTCACGGTGATGTCAGCTCCCATTAGCACCACAGTTTTCTAACGTGGAAGTCAGCGGACTTGTTTTGTTTATTAAGTTGTTTTAGATGAATATTGTTATTTAAAATGTGTAAATTATAACATAATGATCCACAGAGATGAGAACTATAGAGACTCAAGTACAATGGGACTAAATGTATCTCATTACAAATATTTTTATGGCTAAAAAATGTCTTGAAAAGCATGGACTATTGTTACTGAGTGGGCTGACGACCGCAGATCTGACCTGTAACTAAGCCTGGTGGTGTCTCCTCCGTGTCTCCATGGAGATGGACAAATCAAATGCCATACTGTTCATTCCAGGCAAAGTAATGACATCTCCTTGGAGAAAATCAGGAGGTGGATCCTTCAGATATAGTGCAGCTTTAAGTCATTTTAATTCAGGCTATTGATACTTTGCACTGGGGGTGTTCTACATGTTTCTCTATGGTGGAATGTTCAGCTGTTACCACGGAGACGCAATGCACACATGCATGCATTAGCAAACACTGACAACTCAAGAAAAAAGTGATTTAAAGAGATTTAAAATAAATTTAAAGAGCCCGTCCTCAGGAGCCTCAGTCCGAGCTTATGGTTTTGGTTATGAGTTTGATTTTACACAAAAAGGTTAGAGTGACAGAAACACAAATATGATCATCCAATCGGATGAGTTTATTTCATTGACTAATGTGAATCGCAGGATCTCATTGGTAACTCATCATTTACAAAGAAAATCACATTTCCCTCAAATAAAGTTTAGAGCAGGCACGAATCTTCCATGTTTTTAGTCCTGGTTTAGACCTGGTTTAGTCCTAGTTTAGTCCTGGTTTACACCTGGTTCAGTCCTGGTTTAGTCCTGGTTTAGTCCTGGTTCAGTCCTGGTTTAGTCCTGGTTTAGTCCTGGTTCAGTCCTAGTTTAGTCCTAGTTTAGTCCTGGTTTACACCTGGTTCAGTCCTGGTTTAGTCCTGGTTTAGTCCTGGTTCAGTCCTGGTTTAGTCCTGGTTTAGTCCTGGTTCAGTCCTGGTTTAGCCCTGGTTTAGACCTGGTTCAGTCCTGGTTTTGTCCTGGTTCAGCCCTGGATCAGTCCCGGTTTAGTCCTGGTTCAGTCCTGGTTTAGACCTGGTTTAGTCCTGGTTTAGTTTCCTCATGAGGAGATATATTTGTTTTGATACAAACAGACCTGATGATGCCTGTCCCTGATTGGCTGAAGCACCTGTCAATCATAGACTCTGAGTCGTGTTTGTTCTGATCTCAGGCAACAATCAGTGTAAATAATAAACTGATTTTAAAGAGGGGGTATATCACATCACACAACGTTCTGACGCTGTTCTCTCATAAAAACATGTTGTCCATGTCTGAGTCATGTAGCGATCTGTCCTTGGCCATGTTCAAACCTTCCATGTGGTATGATCCACAGATGTAAAACACCTCCCCTTTAAGTCCCTGACACTTTAACGTCCCTGGATCATAATAATCCTGTAGAATGGTTAGCTTCTCCTACTGTTTAAGCGCTAACGCTCTGCAGACGCCGCATCACCTCCACAAACACATGTGAGCCTCAAGCTAGTATGAAGCTAACCTGATCCGGCACCTCTCACCTCTGTGCCGGGGGCAAAGGTCAGACAGGGGTCACACAGGGGTCACACAGGGGCCAGGGTGAGAGACACGTCCACATTCTGCCTGGCAGGGCATCAGGTTTAATAATACTATCATATAAATATGACACACGTGAATAATGAACATTTATTTGAATTTTTTCATGAAAAGTTTAGTCAGAATTAAAAACATTTTACTTCATCTGTGTGAAATTCAGATTGTACTTGTAAGATCATGGATTTAAAGCTACACTATGCAACTTTTCTGGTAGAGGGTCCGCCATCTGTCTGTCACCATGGAGATGTTATTGCTCTGCCTGGAATGTTCCACAGTGTGGCATTAAACCACTTTAAAGCAGTTATGTCATTATGGGTGTTTTTATTGCTCAAAAAAACTTAAAAAGTGCAATCTTACTTTGAGTGAGGTCATCTCTCCACAGATCTGACCTGTAACAATTTCCTGGAGGTGTCATCTGTCAGGTATTTACTTCTATGGAGTATTAACTGTAAAACATAACATATTTAGATATTCATGTTTCTTTTATTGTTTTTAAAATTTCATATTCACCCAAAACAAAGAATTAACATGATGCTCTGAGTTTTCCCTCCCTTTGCTCTCTGTGCTAAGTCACTCCCTTTTCAGAGTTGCTGTGTACATTTTTGTATCATGTTTTTTGTATATTTATGGAGAATTGTCGTGTGGAGCATGGGTGATGTAGGCTTGTGGGCGGAGCCTCGTACAGCCTCGTACAACAACTAACCTTAAGGAGGGTTTGAATAGGGAGAGATCTCTAGATTACTCAAACATGGACAACATCTGAAACCGTTTCATGTTTTTATGAGGGACAGTGTGAGAATATGAAGTGGATTTCACATAATACCTTCTCTTTAAAGTCCTGTACTTTCGGCTTCTTTTCCCATTGATCTCGTCTGATTTCGTAACTGATCCGATCCTCCTCCATGTTCTCCGGAGGTGCTAACGTTAAAAGAACGCTGATGCTAGCTCCAAAACGCAAATTTCCAAACAATTTAAGATTAAAGGAGCCATCATTACCCAAACGAGTGTGCTCTTTGACGATCCCCAGAGCCCCAACATCCCCCCGGCCCCCCAGACCCCCCCAGACCCCCCCAGCCCCCCAGCCCCAAAATCTGGATTCAATCTCGTCCAAAACGCGGGGGAAAAAAAACTCCTCTGGTTTTATTGGCCCAAAGCTCCTCTCACTCCTCACCCGCCTCAAATCACTCACTTCCTGCTTTTACGGCTGACCCTGCCCCTTTTGCACCCTTACAGCCAATCAGAGTGCACTTTGAACCCTGCTCTGTATAAAGCAGGGAGAGCTGGAGCTGCCTGTCATTTGGTTTGTTGATGTTTCAGAGCTGAAGCTAAAGACACATTTTGACCACATGGATTTGACAGATTTTTGACGAGAATTCTAATTTTAAATTTCAAAATTTCCTGCAAATTTTTGGACTTAAATTGTGTTTTGTGGAGGTGATGAGGGAAGAGGTCGCCCGCACCAAGTCCCCAGAAGGAGCCATGGGAGCCGGTGAAGAGGAGCTTGACCGCGGCAGCAAGAGAGGTGTCCAGGGCCGAAAACGATCCCCGTACCCCAAGAAAGAAACCACCACGGAGGACAGCGTTACGCCAGATGCCCTCCCATCCAAACGCATCAAAAAGAGCCCTCCGCCAGGCATCGTGTCCCTGGCCCCGGCCGTGATGTCCCGACCTGACAGAGGTGAGAGCCGGGGTTAAAGTTCACATCACGAGGACGGTTCAGGTTTGAGCTGATCTGCTTCAGATTAGACTGAAACTGCAGAGTTTGAGTGACGGGTCCCAGAGACAGACCTGGACCAGGCATTTTGTGTTTAAAATAAATAGTTAATACATTTGAAATTTGAAAATGCCAAAAGGGAAAACACATAAAATGACTAAAATTCATACTTTATATTTGAGCTGATGTGGAGTTTATAATCTCAGGGCCTGAGGTTTGGAACAAGTCAATGCAACTTTCGTTTCCAGCAAAAGTTTATAAATTTGATTGAAGTTCAAAAAGTGTCACCGACAAAAAGGGAAAAGAACAGGGTTTAAAATGACTAAAGTCCTAAAACGAGCTGCTTCAGTTTGAACCTGAATCTACCGTTTGACAGGGTTTTATTTTATTATTTTAGCTTAATCTAAATTGGTTTGAAATGTGAAAAATGCCTTCGCCGTCTCTAAATGCGATGGACGTGTGGAGGAAGCAGCTTCAGATGAGCAGGAATCAGAACAGGCTTGTGAAACTCTAAACTTTACATCATGTTTTTACAGAACAGATTTGACTTTTGTAGAACAGTTTAATCTGTTTCAGGGTTTTCTGTCTGTTTATAAATGAGATTAGAATTAGAAAAATATATCAGTTTCACAAATCAAACGAGCCGGGCAAAATGGTGAGGATTCAGAATTTTAATTTAGTTTTGGTTTGAACCGAGCGACATCGTTTTAGATCGACTCGTTTTTAAACATGTTCAGATCAGACGAGTCACGAGGAAGTTTAATATCTGAGCCGTTTTGGTTCAGTCGAGACGAGCAGGATTCAAGTCTCTCTCTGTGTAATCTTACATTTGATTTGAAATTTTGAAAAAAAAAAAAATCTACACAGGGCCAAATAGTAAAATGTCGAGCATTTAAAACAACTCAAACTCAGAATTTGAATTTGAGAGTTTTGAGAGTTTTATTTTGAGGTGAAGGCCCACGACTTATTTTAGTGCTGTTTTTGTTCTGTGTCTAAATGGGATTAAAATCAGAAAAATAAATTCTCTGCCGAAAATGAACCTGAACCTGAATTAAAATCTGTTTTGTTTTGAGATTCAAACAGGAAGTCAGTTTATGTTCGTGCCCAGTTCATATTTGGTCAGTTTAAAGACGAGTTTTATTTCTGTTTTTAGCTCTGCATAAATGTGATTAAAATGTGAAAAATAGATTCACTTCCTCAGAGTAAAACTGGGCCGGTGTTAAAACGACAAACTCTTTTTTTGATTTTTTGAGAAGTTTTAGATTTTTTGAGGTCTGAGGAAATTTGACAGGTTTGAAAACTTGTGGATTTTTTTAGTTTTTCATTTAATATTTTGGATTGGTGAAATAACTGTCTGTATGAGTCAGATTTTTGTTGTATTTTGTTTTTCCTTCTTTGTAAAAAAATATTTGAAAAAAACTGTTTCGTTGCTTTGGTTCAATTCGTGTTTAAAGTCAAGTTTTGGTTCATTATGTTCATGTTTTAAATTGAGCTGTTCAAAGACCCACTGGAGCGACGGGGTTTTGGGCTTTTGGGGTTTTATGATTTTAAAAACTGTCACTGTCAAAATGACGTTAAAATGACGAGAATTCAAACTGGTCGCAGGTGAAGCTCACATCAGGATTTACAGAATCAGCAGCAACAGACTTAATTTTAGAGTCTATTTTTTTACTTTTCTGAGTTATCCTTTTGCGGAAAAATATTTTAAAAATATTTCCTCCAAATTAATCTCAGATGAGTTTAAAAAAACCCCTCAGATTCAGGTTTGAAACTGTTGGAGTGAAGTTTCCAGTTTTTTGGTTCATGATCAGCTTCTTTCTCAGAGCAGCTTCTGTTTTTGTTTCAGACGCATTTTTATTTCTCTGGATCATTTAGAAATTTGACAGAAATGTAAAAAAAAAAAAAATTCTTACAAAAAGGAAACGAAACACGAGTAAAAACGGGAGATAAAACTGGATTAAAAACAAGAGATAAAATCTGAGTTAAAACGGAAGATAAAGCAGGAGTAAAAATGAGAGATAAAATGGGAGTTAAATAAAACAGTAGTTAAAACAAGAGTTAAAACGGGAGATAAAATGGGAGTTAAAACAAGAGTTAAAACAGGAGTTAAAACAGAAGTTAAAATAAGGGTTAAAACAAGAGTTAAAACAGGAGATAATATTGGAGATAAAATGGGCGTTAAATAAAACATGAGATAAAACAAGAGTTGAAATGAGTTAAAATGGGAGTTAAAAGACGTGTTAAATAAAACAGGAGTTGAAACAGGAGATAAAATCCCGAGAATTCAGAAATTTGATTTGAGACATTTTGGTTAGAAAAAATCTAATTTAGGCCTGACAGTATCTTAATTGGTAGAACATTCACCCGCTGATGTGAAGGTTGCCAGTTTGAATCCCACTCTTGACATAAACATCATTGGTTCACTGGTTAGGTCCTTTGTGTGTGTGTGGTTCCCTTGAACCTTAAAGGGGAAAAGTGCTGCATAAAAATGTGGCCTTTTACTAAGTTTTTCTTTACATATTTGAAGATCAAGTTCACACATTTCTCTCACAGGGGAAAAAGTAGAATGAGATTTGTATTATTTGAAGTTCAACTTTCTATATAAATTTCAAAAACATTGTCATTGCCAAAAATGAAAAACGTTCAGGAGCAAGACATGACTGGAAATGAATTTATTTTGAGCAGTTTTGGTTCAAAAACATTTATTGAGACTTATATTTGCACTGGTCAAACTGTTTTTGAAATCCCCATTTTTTCTTGTTTTTCTCTTATTTTGAAGCAGTTTTCTTATGGCCGCACTGGGACAAATTTGACTTCATCATAAAGAATTTCATGAGAGAATGTGCAAACCCATCAGATACAAGGCCAACAATGATTCAGAACTCTTCAGAACATGTGTGAACTGGGACAAACTGAATATTTACATCAAACCAAACTCAGAACTGAGCTAAACGTTATTTTGTGATTTTCTGGTTCCATTTTTCTTTTGAATGAAATGAGCTCCAGACTGAAGAGAGAGAGAACTTAAACAGAGTGAAAACAAAAAGGACAAAATGAAACTGGCTTTGAATCAGGTTTATCGGAGCTGCTCCAAAATTATGTACAGACACTGGGGGCGAGGAGAGTGTCTTGTCCAAGGACACAACGGCAGCATTCATCTGTGTGAGCTGGACTCACACTGCCGACCTGTGGGTCAGTGGATCTGACTGCTCCACCAGTGATGTTTATGTCGAGAGCGGGATTCAAACCAAAACATGGAAACCAAACTCTGAAATCAAACTTTTCAGGTCAAACCCACAAGTCGATTTAGAGACATTTGAGAAATGTCCAAACCTCAGAATAAAGAAAGTTTTTAATGTTTTTAATCATGAAAACAACACGTAAATATTAACTGTCAGCGCAACCAGAACCGGGTCTAAACCAGGTCTAAACCGGATCTTAACTGGGTCTAAACCAGGTCTAAACCAGGTCTAAACTAGGTCTGAACCAGGTCTAAACCAGGTCTGAACCAGGACTGAACCAGGTCTAAACCAGGACTAAACCAGAACTACACCTGGTCTAAACCGGGACTGAACCAGGTCTAAACTGAGTCTAAACCTGGTCTAAACCAGGTCTGAACCGGATCTTAACTGGGTCTAAACCAGGTCTAAACCGGGACTTAACCAGGCTTAAACCAGGTCTAAACGGGGTCTAAACGGGGCAGTTTTTCATTAGGTTCATGGGAGTGACTTCTGTGGTGTTTGTGTCTCTGTTCTGTCTCTTTATGATTTTAGTTTGTATCAGTCACAGTTAAAATGTTTTTATGACACAAGCTCAGAACCAGACCTGGAACCAGAACCAGACCTGGAACCAGAACCAGACCTGGAACCAGAACCAGACCTGGTTTAGAGCTTACACTCAGAACTGGATCTGGAACCAGAACCGGACCTTAGAGCTCACATTCAGACCTGGTTTAGAGCTCACACTCACAGCACACACTTTTAGATCCCCATACAGTTGTAATACCCCCTCTTTACTGCCCCATACAGGTGTGATGCCCCCTCTTTACTGCCCCATACAGGTGTAATACCCCCTCTTTAATGCCCCATACAGGTGTAATACCCCCTCTTTAATGCCCCATACAGGTGTGATGCCCCCTCTTTACTGCCCCATACAGATGTAATACCCCCTCTTTACTGCCCCATGCAGGTGTAATACCCCCTCTTTAATGCCCCATACAGGTGTAATACCCCCTCTTTACTGCCCCATGCAGGTGTGATGCCCCCTCTTTAATGCCCCATACAGGTGTAATACCCCGTCTTTACTGCCCCATACAGGTGTGATGCCCCCTCTTTACTGCCCCATACAGGTGTGATGCCCCTTCTTTACTGCCCCATACAGGTGTGATGCCCCCTCTTTAATGCCCCATATAGGTGTAATAACCCGTCTTTACTGCCCCATGCAGGTGTGATGCCCCCTCTTTACTGCCCCATGCAGGTGTGATGCCCCGTCTTTAATGCCCCATACAGTTGTAATACTCTCTCTTTAATGCCCCATACAGGTGTGATGCCCCCTCTTTACTGCCCCATACAGGTGTAATACCCCCTCTTTACTGCCCCATACAGGTGTGATGCCCCCTCTTTAATGCCCCATACAGGTGTAATACCCCCTCTTTACTGCCCCATACAGGTGTGATGCCCCCTCTTTACTGCCCCATACAGGTGTGATGCCCCTTCTTTACTGCCCCATACAGGTGTGATGCCCCCTCTTTAATGCCCCATATAGGTGTAATAACCCGTCTTTACTGCCCCATGCAGGTGTGATGCCCCCTCTTTAATGCCCCATACAGGTGCAATACCCCCTCTTTACTGCCCCATACAGGTGTGATGCCCCGTCTTTAATGCCCCATACAGTCGTAATACTCTCTCTTTAATGCCCCATACAGGTGTGATGCCCCTGTCTTTAATGCCCCATACAGGTGTGATGCCCCCCTCTTTAATGCCCCATACAGGTGTAATACCCCCTCTTTACTGCCCCATGCAGGTGTGATGCCCCCTCTTTAATGCCCCATACAGGTGTAATACCCCGTCTTTACTGCCCCATACAGGTGTGATGCCCCCTCTTTACTGGCCCATACAGGTGTAATACCCCCTCTTTACTGCCCCATACAGGTGTGATGCCCCCTCTTTACTGCCCCATACAGGTGTAGTACCCCCTCTTTACTGCCCCTTGTGCCACAGTACCCTACCCTGAAGTTCTTGTTGTTCTGTTTCAGTGGAGAGCTTTGAGGATCTTCACTCTCAGCGTGTCATCGCTAACGTGCGCGAGCGTCAGCGCACGCAGAGTCTGAACGATGCCTTCGCTTCTCTGCGTAAAATCATCCCGACTCTGCCGTCTGACAAACTCAGCAAGATCCAAATCCTCAAACTGGCCTCGCGGTACATCGACTTCCTCTACCAGGTCCTCCAGAGTGACGAGATGGACGCTAAGCTAGCTAGCTGCAACTACCTAGCGCATGAGCGACTAAGCTACGCCTTCTCTGTATGGAGGATGGAGGGTGCCTGGGCCATGTCCGCTAGTCACTGAGGACGCTCGCCAAAGACTCGCTTCTTCTGTCCTAACCCTGTGTGTCCTATGCACTTCCTCTTGAACTTTGACCCCTCATTCTACTATATATCAAACCTTATCCAATGTTTACTATAGCCACTAGAAAGCTCCCTTACGGATACCTTGCTTCCTACTCCATAACCCCTAAGTCGTACGTGTCCTATGCACTTTCTCTTAAACTTTGACCCCTCTTAGCTTGTTTCTATCTGTTATATCAAAACGTATCTAATGTTCATTACAACTACTAGGAAGGACCTTAAAGACACATCGCTTCCTACTCCCTAACACCTGTGTGTCCTAGGCACTTTCTTTTGACCGTTGACCCCAGATCTTAGCTGGTTTCAATGCTTTACATTTAAATATTCTCACGTTTGAGTTATTCTGGACATGGGGACTGGACATGACTTTAACACTAAGGTCATGTCCACTCTCCACTCGTAAGGATGCTTAAGAAGGAGACTACTTCCTATTCACTAACTCCCAAGTGTCCTATGCACTTCCTCTTGAACTTTGACTCCGTCTCATAGCTTAAAATCAGTAAATTTTCCATATTACAATTATTTAATGTCAGTGATTTTTTTCCCCTCATAGATAAAATTGGAAGGGCGACTTGTCTCCTTTTCTCTAAGCACTATGTGTCCTATGCACTTCCTCTTGAACCTTTTCTCATGTTACAATGATTTTGTATTGGTGAGTTGGGTTAGTCCAATATTCAGTGACTGTATTTTTTAGCTCTGTTTCCATTGCGGTCTCTCTGCAGGACACTACATATTTACACACATACATGACCATGATCTGACCTGAGACATCCACATCTCATTCATCTCTCGTTCACTACAAGCCACTAGGAAGGATCCTCAGAGACATCTTCCTTCCTAGTTATTTGCTTCATATTTCCTATGCGTCCTCTACAGGTGTTCCATATTTTTCCCATTTTGTTTTTGTTTACTTTACGTTAAAACCACTTTCATAGCCATTACAAAGGATCCTTAAGGACAACTCTTCGATTCCTCTGTCTTAACCTTAGTGTCCTCCTCGTGACCATAGCAAAAATACTAATCCTTTATATTACACCTCAAATTTCTGTGTTTTTGGCTCCTAGGTCATGTCCACTAAACACTACGACCCACTTCCTCTTTCCTCACCTTTTGACCCCTTGTAACCTGTCGACCCTTGACCTTTGACCTCATCTGGTTTCCTTAACATTAAACCTCTTCCACATTTACCTTCTCTGGTTATGAGCTGGTTTGTCTTTTGCTTTTCCACTTTTTGTCCTAAAATTGGACCCGTACTTCTTGGAGAAGCTCGTCTGCATCAAACCAGGTACGAACACAGTTTATTTTAATAGAATTAAAATAGTCACAACATTAACGTTTGAATACTGTCACATTAAACTTAATGTTCAAATACTGCTCCTGTAAACTTAAGGCAAGTTGATTTGTAAAGCACAATTCATACACAAAGTAATTCTGCTATACAGAATAAGACATAAAAATCACAATACAACAAATCATAAACATAAATAATCACAACAAAATGTATATGTTTTTTAGATGGTAAAAAGCTGCAGATGTTATTGATTTGATGTGGCTGTTAAAGTTCAAGTCTGAGTCCATTATTACCTCTAGATTTCTAGCCTGATTTGAAGGTTTTAGAGCGAGAGACTGGAGGTGACTGCTGACACTTTCTCATGTTTCTGTGGGCCAAAGATGATGACTTCAGTCTTGTCTGAGTTTAGCTGGAGAAAGTTGTTTTTCCTCCACACACTGATCTGTTGAATGCAGTGGCAGAGTTAATCCACTGGTCCATATTCACCTGCTGCAGTGAGACATAGATCTGAGTGTCATCTGCATAGTTGTGGTAGGGCACATTATTGCTGCGTATTAACTGGCCTAACGGCAGGATATAGACATTGAACAACAGGGGTCCCAGGATTGACCCCTGGAGCACCCCACAGGTCAGGGATATTTTATCTGAGACACATTTTCCAATTTTAACAAAGTACTCCCTGTTTTCTAGAAACTTGAACCATTTTAGAGCAGTACCACAGATGCCCTCACAGTCCTCTAGTCTCTGTAAGAGGATCCCATGATCGACAGTGTCAAAGGCAGCACTCAGATCTAACAGGATCAAGACTGAGACTTTGCCTGCATCAGTGTTCAGGCAGATGTCACTTGTCACCTTGATAAGAGCAGTCTCAGTGCTGTGGTGGGGTCTAAAACCTGACTGGAAAACATCAAAGGAGTTGATCATTTGGAGAAAAAGGGCAGATTTGAGATTGGTCGGTAATTGTTCAGTATTGTGGCTCTGCTTTAGGAGAGGCTTGATAACCGCAGTTTTCAAAGCTCTTGGCAATGTTCCAGATTGAAGTGACATATTAACTATGTGAGTGAGTGGTGATGGCAAACTGTTGAGCACAGACTTTAGAAATTTAGTGGGTAACACATCGAGGCAGCATGTAGATGAACTCAGACTGGTGACCATCACTTGGACAGTTTTGTCAGTTACAGGTGCAAAGTGAGTCAGCTCTAAGTGTCTAGGTGGGTGCTGGGTTGTTATTTACGTTGTGGAATTGATGGCATTTTTAATGCCCTGAACCTTGTCATTTGAATACTGCAAACTCATTGCTCTTAGATGTGGAAATTACTTCTAATGGCAGCGGAGCTGGAGGGTTTGTTAATCTGTTTACTGTTGCAAACAGGACATGAGAGTTGTTACTACAACTTCCAATGATGTCAGAAAAATACCTCTCCATTGTTCTACATAAACTGTGGTTGTACATGTGCATCTTTTCTCTGTAAATCTTATCATGAACCTGGAGCTTTGACTTGCTCCATTCCCGCTCGGCCCTCTGTCATTGCCTTTTCTGTGCCCTGACCGAGTCATCATTCCTCCATGTCGCTTTCTGCTTATATTTAACCATTTAAACTTTCATCAGGGCAATGGTGTCCAGAACATTCAAAACACTCAAATCATCAACATTAGAACATGAGTCATTTTCAAAGTGTATCATTTCCAGGACCCGCTGCTGGTTTGGGAATAACAGACAGGTCAAAGAAGACACAAAAATTGTCAGACAGAGCAACATCCACCACATTGACATTTGAAATATTTATTCCTTTTGTAATGAGCAGGTCCAGAGTGTGTCCTCTGTTTTGGGTGGGCTCGCTGACATGCTGAGTCAGACCAAAGGTTTCAAGGACAGAACTGAGCTCTTTAGCATTTCTGTCAAACACATTATCCACATGTACATTAAAATCACCTGTGATGACTAAAGCATCAAAGTCTGTGCACACGACTGAAAGCATCTCAGTAAAATCATCAATAAAACTCAGACAGTGCTGGGGAGGTTTGTATATGACTAAGTAGAGTGTGGCGGGGGATAGTTTTAGCTCCATTTTAAAGGAAACATACTCAAAAGATGAAAGTACCCAAAATCCGAACAACCCGTGAGTAAGTAAATTATCTCTAAAAAATGCACACACACCTCCACCCTGTTTGTTTACTCATGTTTCAGATTCAAATTTCAAGTTGGCTGGAGTTGATTCCACTAGAATTGCATTACCTGTGTTTTTGTCTAGCCATGTTTCGGTTAAAAATATAAAATCAAGATTAAAAGAAGAGATAAAATAATTAATAAAAAATGACTTCTTGTTTATGAACATTCAAATGACTCAACATTCAAATACTGTCACTGTAAACTTAACATTTAAATAGTGTCCCTGTAAACTTAATGTTCAAATGTCACTGTAAACCTAACTTTTAAATACTGCCACTATAAACTTAACATTCAAATACCTCCACTGTAAACTTAAGGTTTAAATACTGCCACTATAAACTTAACGTTTAAATACTGCCACTGTAAACCTAACATTCAAATACCGCCACTATAAACTTAACATTCAAATACCTCCACTGTAAACTTAAGGTTTAAATACTGCCACTATAAACTTAACATTCAAATACCTCCACTGTAAACTTAAGGTTTAAATACTGCCACTGTAAACCTAACATTCAAATACCGCCACTATAAACTTAATGCTCAAATGTCACTGTAAGCTTAATGTTTAAATACTGCCACAGCAAAGTTAACATTTAAGTACTATCCCTGTAAACTTAACATTCAAATGTCACAGTAAACTTAACATTTAATTACTGCCACAGAAAACTTAACATTCAAATACTATCACTGTAAACTTAACGTTTAAATACTGCCCCTGTAAACTTAGTATTTAAATACCATCACTGTAAACATAACGTTTAAATACTGCCACTGTAAACTTAACGTTTAAATACTGCCCCTGTAAACTTAGTATTTAAATACCATCACTGTAAACATAACGTTTAAATACTGCCACTGTAAACTTAACGTTTAAATACTGCCACTGTAAACCTAACATTCAAATACCGCCACTATAAACTTAACATTCAAATACTGCCCCTGTAAACTTAACATTTAAATACTGCCCCAGTAAACTTAATGCTCAAATGTCACTGTAAGCTTAATGTTTAAATACTGCCACAGCAAAGTTAACATTTAAGTACTATCCCTGTAAACTTAACATTCAAATGTCACAGTAAACTTAACATTTAATTACTGCCACAGAAAACTTAACATTCAAATACTATCACTGTAAACTTAACGTTTAAATACTGCCCCTGTAAACTTAGTATTTAAATACCATCACTGTAAACATAACGTTCAAATACTGCCACTGTAAACTTAATGTTTAAATACTATCACTGTAAACTTCAGATTTAAATACTGCCCCTGTAAATTTAACACTGAAATACTGCTGTTCAAATGTCACTGTAAACTTAACATACAAATACTGCCACTGTGAACAACGTACACACTTTGGCACCAGTTTAGCCATGATGAAAACCCAGTTTGGTTCTTTTCTAGTCCTGGTCCAGTTTTAGTTTAGTCCTAGTTTTACCCTTTTAACCCTTTACCTTTAGTTCAGCAGAGATTGACAATTACTGGGCTGGAATGATCCAAATGATTCTATGGTGTAAGGAGTTTAAAAACACAGTGGAGTACTTCCTGTATTACCACATGATGACATCACAAGGTGGAACAGAGTGTTTTCAGTTTGATAGAAGAACTCATTCTAAATGTGCAAGATTTGTGTGTTAAACGTGTGTGAATGAAACAAAAAACAACTCCAGGTGTGTTGAGAGGAGGAAACATTAGGTCAGAGTCACATGGGCCTAAATGCTACTGATGTTCTGTCTCGTTGTCAAAACCAGGACTAAACCAGGGCTAAACCAGGACTAAACCAGGGCTAAACCAGGACTAAACCAGGGCTAAACCAGGACTAAACCAGGGCTAAACCAGGACTAAACCAGGGCTAAACCAGGACTAAACCAGGACTAAACCAGGACTAAACCAGGACTAAATCAGGAGTAAGCTAGTAGTAAACCAGGACTAAACTAGGACCACTCTTCCCACTTAGACTCTCTTTTGTGTCCTTAGGCTAGACACTTGATCCTCATTGGTCAGTGTGTGGTGAGTGTTGTGGTCAGGGGCAGACAGAGCCAGGGCGTGGAGTGAATGACCACAGTGTCAAGTCTTTAAAGCACTGCATGTGTAAGGCATTATTATTATTATTATTATTATTATTATTATTATTATTATTAGTAGTAGTAGTAGTAGTAGTAGTAGTAGTGGTAGTAGTAGTAGTAGTAGTAGTCGAGATGTTATTGCTTTGCCTGGAACGTTCCACAGTGTTAATCTATATCACATTTGTTCATGTATGTTCAGTTGTTTTTACTGCAAAAAGATAAACTGTGTTAAACTGTTAAACTGGATCATTCGGAGCATAAAACATCTGTAAGAAAGAAGCTTAATGCTGCACTGTGGAACACTGCAGGCAAAGCAACAGCATCTCCATGGAGTCCACCACATGACGACCCCATAAAGGTTACATACTGCAGCTTTAAGAATATCACACAAACTCTCCCTCAGTTTGTCAGATCTCTTTCTGATGATGACACAATTTTTCTAAATGTCCAGATCAGCTCAGTGACGTCATTGGTTCAGAGCCACAGACCTGCTAGCAACCTGCTAGCATAGACTGTATATATAAATGGACAGAGCTAACCTGCTAGTATAGACTGTATATATAAATGGACAGAGCTAACCTGCTAGCATAGACTGTATATATAAATGGACAGAGCTAACCTGCTAGTATAGACTGTATATATAAATGGACAGTGCTAACCTGCTAGCATAGACTGTATATATAAATGGACAGTGCTAACCTGCTAGTGTTTCAAGCAGGAAGTGATCATGTGTGCACTTCCGGCTCCATTGACTCTAGCTCTAATTCACTTTCTGTGCAAAAACTGTGTCCCCTGTCTCTGTAACTGCTGCTGTCAGACTCATCATTTTGGTCTTAAATATTTGTATTAACCTGCTCTACATGATCCTGGGGTTTTTATTTCACTATTGTGTCTGTAAATCAAGATATGAACATTAACAACAGACAAATCAGGCGCTTTCTTTTGCTCCCGCTAGTGTTAGTAACAGGTTTACCATGCTAAATCATAGGTGCAAGTGAGAAGGGGCGTTACCTTCAACACCCTTGCTCCTCATTGGCTCTTTGTTTGCTATGATACTTATAGTCAGAACATTGGCCCCTATAACTGCTAGCCTCGATGAGCTTCATTTGGAGCTGAAGCTGTGGTGATGTCACTCAGTCACTTCTTTATAGTCTGTGGTCAAAACAGAGACATGACATGCTCCTGCAGATGTCCAGTCCTCACAGCACCAAGGCCTTGAAACCAGAGATGGTCTAAACCAGCCCAGGTCTGTCCCAGAATCCCACATGGTTTGGACTCACTGATAGAAATGACTCTTTTCTGAATCTGTTTATAATGATACTGAACGGCATCTTTCACAAGTATAAGACACATAGACTAGATTCTAGTATATTCTAGTCACTAGAATACACCCATGGACCACTATGAACCTACTGGACTAAACCAGGACTAAACCAGGACTAAATCAGGACTAAACCAGGACTAAACCAGGACTAAACCAGGACTAAACCAGGACTAAATCAGGACTAAACCAGGACTAAACCAGGACCTAACAGGACCATGGACCACTATGAACCTACTGGACACTGAGGGATTACACAGATATAAGACACATGGGAACAGAACACAAAGAACAACATTTAATGTGGAACAGCACAGAGGCTAAAGAAAGAGGTTTTTAATCATCGTGGTATGGGGATCGGCATCGAGTATCTGTTCCTTAGTATCGAAATAGAGTTTTAAATTTTAGTATCTTGACAGCACTAGCCTGGTTACATTCGAGGTCTATCACAAAGTACCTCCTGTGGTCTGGTTATAGCTCAGGTCCATCACATAATAATAATAATAATAATGTCTTACACTTGTAATGCGCTTTACAGGCTTGTCAAAGCACTACACTATAGTCATTATTCATTCATTTCCACACTTGGTGATGGTAAGCTACTATTGTAGCCACAGCTGCCCTGGGGCAGACTGACAGAAGCAAGGCTGCCAATCTGCGCCATCGGCCCCTCCGACCACCACCTGTCATTCACGCACACACCACTTTCATACTAGGCAATGTGGGTGAAGTGTCTTGCCTAAGGACACGACAGAACTTGGTCCGAGCGGGACTCGATCCTCTGATCGACGGCTTGGGGGACCAACACTCTAACCACTGAGCCACTGTCACCCCACATAGACCCTCCTGTGGTCTGGTTATAGTCCGGGTCCATCACATAGACCCTCCTGTGGTCTGGTTATAGTCCGGGTCCATCACATAGACCCTCCTGTGGTCTGGTTATAGTCCGGGTCCATCACATCGACTCTCCTGTGGTCTGGTTATAGTTTGAGTCCAGATCTAGCCTCAGCAGGAGGTGGAGATGTGAGAAACTTCAGCTTCACACACAACAAAACCAAGACCAGATGCAAGAGACGGATTTAAGAGCTGACGTTTTCAAGTATTTATACAAATACTTAATACCGGTACTTCAAAATAAGATTACTGAAGTACAAGTCTTTGTACTTGTACTTCAGTAATCTTATTTTGAAGTAGTGCTCCAAGAAATTACTCAAGTAAAAAAGTATTTGTGAAAAATAATACTTGAGTAAGAGTAACTCAACGAGTAACTTAAAGAGTAACTCAAAAAGTAACTTAAAGAATAACTTAAAGAGTAACTCAAAGAGTAACTTAAAAAGTAACTTAAACTGTAACTGTCCACATGTAACATCTGATTTAAAACTTAAACAAATGTGACAAAACAAAAGCCACAAAAATGAGCCAAACTAAAACAGATCCGAAAGAGTCAGAATAAACCAGAACTAAACCAGGACTGATCCAGGTCTAAACCAGGATTGAACCAGGGCAGAGCCAGGACTGAACCAGGTCTAAACCAGGACTAAACTAGGGCCAAAACAGGACTAAACCAGGACTAAACCAGGACTAAACCAGGACTAAACCAGGACTAAACCAGGACTAAACCAGGACTACACCAGGACTACACCAAGACTAAATCAGTTTAGTAAAAATTATTTATTCTTAGTAAAAGAAAAATTCAAATTTGTCACTGGACAAAACGTTGTAGGAGTCAAGACGCTTCTTCAGTTCTGGTCAAATTACTGCTGGACACTGCCTTATATCTGTTTGAAGGGAGGAGCTAATGACACTGAAGCTAACACAGCTAATGTTTACAGTTTCTTTTTGTTTACAGTTTCTCTTTGTTGGTCTAATGAGCTCCTTTAAGCGTCAGCTGTACCTGAGTCATAGTTAGGATAATCATTTAGGCCCCTAATGGGTACCCTCACACCTATTAACATCCTAGCTATTAGCATGCTGGCTATTAGCACGCTAGCTAGCCCTGTTATTTTCCTGGTTTAGATTCAGGTCTGAGGATATATAAACGGGAGCTGTGTCTGCGGCTTCAAAGAGGTTTGTTTTTTTCCTGTTTATTCATGTCATTTTAACTGTTTTTATTATTTCCTTTTTCCAGATTTTTCCAGATTTTCCCAAATTGGACATTTTTCCTCCTTTCTTTTTTTGAACTGGACTAAGTCTGGACGATGTTTCTTGTGATGTTTTCGCTTGACTCTAAAGTAGAACTGTGATTGGACGGTTAAAGTCAAGCTTGTAGATGCACAGCTGGTCTGGAGAGGACAAAAACAAAATGGCTGCCGACATGCGCACACGACACGGATCCAGCGTGACGTCACGTGTTTACAGCTAACATGCTAATAAGCTAACCATAGGCTCTGTGGGAAAGAGCCAGAAGATTTAGTAAGTTTATTTGGATGATTATTGTGTTTTGGAAGAAGACGAGACGCTACAGGGACAAGAACAGAGTCAACACCGAGAGAACAAGAGGAATTATGTGTTTTGTGTCTTTAGACACGATGTAAACATGTTCAAAATGTCTTCAAATGTGTTTTATCTGGAGATGGCCGATGAGAAGCTGAAGGAAGCATCTGGGGAGGGGGAAGTCTTGACTTAAGGACTGGGCTGCCATGATGATTGCCCCACATCACCTGTGAAAAATGAACAGAACTCAGTGGACTCTGATGGTTAAGAAGCATTTCTATTATGAGAACTCAGTGGTTGGTGGTTCTATTCCCACTGCCTCTGTTGCATAAGGCTGTTGTGGCGTCTTTGAGCAAGACGGTATCTATGAACAGAAACACGCCCTTGGTCCTGGCAGCGCCTCGTCTTCTTCAGTGTCATCTGTGAATTTGGTTGTACACTGTCAGATTATGTGCCCCAGTCGACATCTCAACCGTTGCCATGGTTTTCTGAAACATTTTAACCACTTCCCATGACAAATGTACCAGAAGAAATGTCTATACATCTACCAGCATTGATTTAAAGCCCCACTGTGGAAATCACCATTTTGCCTGGAATGTTCCACATTATGGCAATAAACACAGTCCAACAAAAGGTTAAATTGTCGCCATGGTTCCAGAATATTCCAACAGATTTCTGTCTCTTTGTCCACTGCCATAAATGTCCCGCAGTGGGGCTTTAAACCCAAACTTCTTTCATCAGGTGAGGCTTTTGTTTTTCACTTGTTTCAATGAAAAGTTTATTTGCAGATTATGAAAATTTTTATTATTTTGGTGTCGATCTTTGCATCTGCTGTAGATAAATGTGTTTATACGTATACTACAGAGTGTATATGTGTATATGTATGTACTTATACTTATACTGCAGAGTGTATATGTGTATGTACTTATACTGCAGAGTATATATGTGTGTATGTATATACTTGTACTCAGAGTATATGTATCTACTCTTACTAGAGTAAATATACTCTTATATATACTCTGAGTGTATACACTTGTACTATACTGTGTGTGTGTGTGTATATATATATATATATATATATATATATTATATATAATATATATATATATATATATATATATATATATATATATATATATATATATATATATATATATATATATATATATATATACACACACTCTTATATATATACTCTGACTGGTCACTTCATGAGGGACACTATAGTAAATTTTAAATATTGTGTGATTATTTAATGGCATCATTAAGTCAAAATGAGTCAATAACATTTTATATTTGATAATTTTGAATTTAAGATGTGTTTTAACTAAACTCAGTGTCCATGTTTATGGGTTGTATAATCTATAAACACTGCATATGTTTGTGTGTTATATAATCTATAAACGCTGTGTAATGTGTTATATAATCTGTGCTCATGTGTTATGAGACAGATCAGATGATCATTTTATTATGAAACTGAAATGTCCATACCTTGTCTTGACTTTAAGCAGACTTTCGTTTCTTTTGATTTTCACCTTGAGGATCATTAGACTTGTCCCTGATGAAGTGACCAGAGTCAGAGCCGCCGTGCTCCTGTAAATACTGCCATAGACACACATACACACTCACACCCACACACACACACATACACACACACACACACACACAGAAAGATACAGAGATATTGTTATATTGTCATATTGATGTTTTCATTGTTGATTTGGACTGTCGGCTCCGGTGGACAATAAACGCTTTTCTGTGCAACTCTTCAGACTTTTATTTTGAAATGTATTAAAGTATTTTTAAGTATTATTTTAAAAGGTCCATATTACACTGAGGAGTATATAGGAGTAGACTATTAAGAGACAAATCAGGCACCTTCGTTCCCTGAGGTCGCTGCTGCTAGTGTTCACAACAGGTTTGATTGACAGCACTGCTAAACACCCGCTCCCTGCTAAACCAAAGGTGTGGGCGGGAAGGGGCCTTTAACAGCCTGGCTCCTGATTGGGTCTTTGGTTGCTGTGATACTCGCGATCCACATTGGCCCCTATAACTGCTCGCCTTGATGAGCTTCATCTGGAGCTGAAGCTGTGAGAGACATCACACTCACTCCGTCACTTCTTTCCACAGTCTGTGATTTTAACTCAAACTGTTACAATATTAAAATTTAAGTGAATTGCTTTGACTAAACAGTACAAATTTAGTAATTATTCTAATCTTCAAACCACTTTTTTTTTTATCTTTTCTTGGTGATGGAGGGGTTTGAGCACCTGAATGACCCTGTCAGGAGACTTCATGCCCCTGGTAGGTTCACCCATGGCAAACAGGTCCAGGGGGAGGGTTCAGACTAAGAGCAGTTCAGAAACTTTTCACGACAAGCAGAAGATCAAGGCCAGTTATGTTCCCTGGACCAGCGTTACCGGGATCCCACCCTGGAGCCAGGCCTGAGGTAGGTGCTCAACAGCGAGTGCCTGGTGGCCGGGCCTTTCCCCACGGGGCCTGGTCGGGCACAGCCCAAAGAAACAACGTGGGGCTGTCCTCTCGTGGACCCACCACCTGCAGAGGATCTGTAAGGGGCTGATGCAGAGAAATCTGGGCGGCAGTCAAAGGGAGGGGCCTCGGGGACCGGATCTCCAGACATGGAGACTGGCTCTGGGGACATGGAATGTCACCTCACTGGGCGGAAGGAGCCTGAGCTTGTGTGGGAGGTTGAGCATTACTGACTAGATACAGTTGGCCTCACCTCCACACACAGCTTGGGCTCTGCAACCCAACTCCTTGAGAGGGGCTGGACTCTCTGTTTCTCTGGCGTTGCCCGTGGGGAGCGGCGACGAGCTGATGTGGGCCCCACAGCTCAGCCGCTTCATGTTGGAGTTTGCCCCAGTGAGGGGCATGATCAGGAGGAATGACCTCCCTGATCTGAACCCCAGCAGTGCTAGTCCCAGTTTGCCCATAACAAACCCCATGTTCAAGCACAAGGGTGTCCATCAGTGCACGTGGCACCAGGACACCCTAGGTCAGAGGTCGATGATCGACTTTGTTGTTGTGTCATCTGATCTCCAGCCGAGTGTCTTGGACACTTGGGTGAAGAGAGGGGCTGAGCTGTAGAGCACCACCTGGTGGTGAGTTGTATTCGCTGGCAGAGGAAGAGGCGTACTGTTAGGGTCTGTTGGCAGTGTCTGGCAGAACCATCTGTCAGGGGAGTCTTCAACTCACACCTCCGGGAGAGCTTCTCCCAGATCCTGGGAGAGGCTAGGGACATGGATTCTGAGTGAGCCAAGTTCTCCGCCTCTATCGTTGATGTGGCCGTTCGTAGATGTGGTCATAAAGTCTGCGGTGCTTGTCGCGGCAGCAACCCCCGAACCCAGTGGTGGACACTGGAAGTAAGGGAAGCCGATAGACTAAAGAAGGAGTCCAATCAGGCCCTACTTGTTTGTGGGACTCCTGAGGCACCTGATGTGTACCAGCAGGCCAAGCGAGCTGTGCCTCGTGTGGTCACTGAGGCAAAAACTTGGGATTGGGAGGAGTTCGGGGAGGTCATGGAAGAGGATTGTCGGTCAGCCTCAAAGTGATTCTGGCAAACCGTCCAATGCCTCAGGAGGGGGAAGCAGTGCTTCACCAACACTGTTTACAGTGCATGTGGAGACGGGGGAAGGAATACTTCTCCTCAATCCCACTGATACATCTTCAGAGGAGGAAGCAGAGACTGTGGACCCGGAGGCGGACTTGTCCATCACCCTGGTTGAAGTCACTGAGGGGTTTAAAGCTCCTCGGGGTCAACGCTCGGGTGGATGAGATCCATCCCGAGTACCTTAAAACTCTGGATGTTGTGGGTCCGGGCTGACACGTCTCTACAACATGACACGTCGTCCAGAGGCCCCAGATAAGAGGAAGAAAATGGATAGATGGTTAAGGTCAGATCAAAGGTGAAGTTTTAAAAGTATTTTTTATACAACAACTCCTCCACACTCAAATTAAAAATATATATTTTTAATTATGGCACAGTAATGAAAAACATCATAAAACATCTAAAAACCCATCATAAAAACATTATAAAAACAGTGAGTCAGTTCTATAAAATAATATTCATAAAGTAAGAATCCAGTTTGAGTTTAAGTTTGAGTGACTTTCAGTTTCAGTTTAAGTGCATGTTTCAATGGAGCTGCTTCATGAGGCTCAGGATAGACAAGCTTCATTAGAACATTACATTCAGTTATTTATACTATACTAAAACTACTGCTGCTGCTACTACTACTACTACTACTACTACTACTACTACTACTACTACTACTACTACTACTACTACTACTACTACTACTACTACTACTACTACTACTACTACTACTACTACTACTACTGCTGCTTCTATTAGACAGATTTACCACAGAAGCAGAATATGTTTTTGTGCGTTTCATTTTGGTTTCAGATCCTGTAAGTGCCAAACGCATCATGAGAAATCATGAATGTTTGACCTTATTGACCAAAGGATGATTAGTAAAACTTTATAATAAAATGTAGTTATCCTTAATCAAACTTAGATAATAATCAACAAATGGAGTATTAACGAGGGGTTATTTGACTTCTCTGGTGTTTGTTTGTTGTTGTTTTTTTGTTTTTTTGTTTTGTTGGGTTCACTCTGAACCCAACAAACATTTTAAATCAAAGGGTTTGACGTCAGGGTCAGAATCAGAATTTCACTTTAAACCAGCCCTGTTGTGCATGTGTCTCTATGGTTCTCATCTCTGACCCCTGTGGATCTTTTGTTATAATTTACACATTTTAAATCACAATATTCATCTAAAACCACTTCATAAAAGAAACAAGTCCTCTCACTTCCACGTTCGAAAACTGCGGTGTCCGGAGCTGACGTCACCGTTAACGTCATCGCAACAAAGTAACGGCGCCCCCAATGGATAGCTGCACATCGCACTAGAGCCACACCTTTTTTTCATTTGTACCAAAATGACAACGACTATTAACATTAACATCTCCATGGAAACAAGATGGTGGACCTGTCATCAGAAAAGTGACATAATACACCTTTACATCTGAACGCTTGTTCACACATGATGTGGTCACATGATGTGATCACATGTTGTGCCACATGATGTGAATGAAGAAGATCAAAGAAACTCAAAGTCCTGACGACATCTGAAACTCGTCTTCATCACAAAACAAGAATCTGCTGCAGCACAAGAATGAAAAGAAGAAAGAATAGGTCTAGACCAGGACTAGATCAGGACTAAACTAGGAGTAGACTAGGTCTAGACCAGGACTAAACCAGGCCTAAACCAGGCCTAAACCAGGCCTAAACCAGGCCTAAACCAGGACTAAACCAGGTCTAGACCAGGACTTGATCAGGACTAAACCGGGACTAAACCAGGACTAAACCAGGACTAGACCAGGACTAGATCAGGACCAAACCAGACCAGGACTAGACCAGGACTAAACCAGGCCTAAACCAGGACTAAACCAGGTCTAGACCAGGACTTGATCAGGACTTGATCAGGACTAAACCGGGACTAAACCAGGACTAAACCAGGACTAAACCAGGATTAAACCAGGATTAAACCAGGTCTAGACCAGGATTAAACCAGGACAAAACCAGGACAAAAGCAGGACTTTCATATCTTCACAAAAACACAGAATCCACTGCCTCCTCTCAACAAAAGACAGAAATCTCACAAATCGAATTATAAAAATCTTCTTTATCACCGTGACTACGGCTAAACATGAAAGAGCAGTTCAAAGGAGCCGTCTGTGCCGCCCTGGGTCCAAACCTCGTCCAGACCTCGGTCCAGACCCAAAAGGATCCAGACTTTTCCAGGATCTTTGAAGTCCGAGTCCGGGTCTGTGCCAGTCCGGGAGTCCCATGTGGTCCTGATCAAGTCCGGACTAAACCCGGGTCCATGTGTGCAGCATCAATAACACACTATTGTTCTGTTCACAAAGTCTGAACCAGGACTAGACCCGGACTACAACAGGACTATACCCAGACTAGACCAGGACTAGACCGGGACTAGATCAGGACTAGACCAGGACTAGACCAGGACTGAATCAGGACTAGACTGAGACTAGACCGAGACTAGACAGGGACTAGACCGAGACTAGACCAGGACTAACCTAGGACTAACCTAGGACTAACCTAGGGCTAAACCAGGACTAAATCAGGACTGGACCAGGACTAGACCAGAAGTACTAGGCCAGAACAAAACCAGGACTACAGTAGGACTACAGAGATGATGCACTTGGAGGATTTGTTGTAGATGTTTTGGTTTGACCCAGACACAGGCAGAACATTCAAACTCCACAGTTGGACGTGGAGCTGTAGACACAAACCGCTTTAATCTTTATATATTTACATTTTTGAACGTTCGTGAGTATGAGTCATCCCTTTACAAATACAACAGGAAACTAAGAAGTCTAACCACTCTGCCACTCACTCAACGCTTTGTTCTTCAACGTTGTGTTTCATCTGTGGGTATGGTCATGGGCGTGGTCATGGGCGTGGGTGTGGCCTGAAGCCATTGCACTTACACATGTTTTGTATATTTTTAAATGCCGCCATATTTTCTGAATCCCTTTAAGATGTTTTTATCCCCCGAGCTCAAGTCGTGCTCCAGACAAACGCAGAGAAACACAAAGAGAAACAGAGAAACAGAGAGAAACAGAGAAACACAGAGAGAAACAGAGAAACACAGAGAAACAGAGAAATGTAGAAAAAAACAGAAACAGAGAAACACTAAGAGAAACAGAAAGAAACAGAGAGAAACACAGAGAGAAATGCAGAGAAACACGGAGAAATACAGAGAGAAACTGACAAACAAACAGGGGAAATGCAGAGAGAAACAGTAAAACACACAAACAGTGAAACAGAAACAGAGAAAAACACACAGAAACACAGACAGAAACAGAGAAACAAAGAGAGAAACACAGAGAGAAACACAGAGGGAAACACAGAGAGAAACGCAGAGAAACATGGAGAAATACAGAGAGAAACTGACAAACAGAAACAGAGAGAAATGCAGAGAGAAACAGTGAAACACACACAGTGAAACAGAAACAGAAAAACACACAGAAACAGAGAAACAAAGAGAGAAACAGAGAAACGGAAAAACACAGAGAAACGCAGAGAAACACAGGGAGACACACAGAGAAACAGAGAAACAGAAACACAGAGAGAAATGCAGAGAAACACAGAGAGGAACTGACAAACAGAAACACAGAGAAACACAGAGAAATGCAGAGAGAAACAGTGAAGCACACAAACAGAGAAACACAAACAGAGGAACACAGAGAAATGCACAAAAACACAGAGGAACACAGAGAGAAACACAGAGAAACAGAAATACAGAGAAAAATGCATAGAAACAGACAGAAACACAGAGAAACAGAGAAACAAAGAAAGAAACAGAGAAACAGAGAAACAAAGAAACACAGAAAGAAACACAGAGAAACACAGAGAAACAGAAACACAGAGAAATGCAGAGAGAAACAGTGAAACACACAGAGAAATACAGAGAAACACAGATATGTGAACAGGCCGGACTCTGATAATGACATGGATGAAACATTCAAACTGAATTTGAGCAGAAATATGGATCAAAAGAGAGAGTTTGAAACAGGATCAAAATATAAAACGTCACCTGCAACATAAACTGACTAGGTCCTGGTTTAGACCTGGTTTGGTCCTGGTTTAGACTGGGTTCAAACCCGGTTTAGTCCTGGTTTAGACCCGGTTTAGATCTGGTTTTGATGTGGTTTAGTCCTGGTTTAGACCCAGTTTAGACCCGCTTTAGTCCTGGTTTTTCGTTAACATTTGGGTCATATCCTTCACAGATCCTGCTCAGGTGCACAGAGATTACATCATCAAAAATGGCCGCCGGATGCGTCAGCGCCGGATGCGTCTGCTCCTGAGCCCTCTGCGGAGGTGAACTTTGACCTCTCAAGGCTGCTCGCCTCTTATTGGTCGAGAGATGATTGTCTGTGCTTCGTCAAATAAGTGCTTTTGTCTTGCCGTAAAAAACGTCCTTCAAAAATCCAATTTTATCCAACAAAATACAGTTTATACAGTGAGCTCAGAGGTCAGAGGTCATGAACATATCCTTCACATGGATTCTTCTCCTGAGTCGTGTCTCCTAAAAAACAAAAACAATGAAATATTAAAGAGGGGTTATTTACTTCTATGGGGTATTAAAGAGGGGGTATTTTACTTCTAAGAGGGTAAAAAAATAGGAGGTATTTTACTTCTATGGGGTAAAAAAAGAGGGGGTATTTACTTCTGTGGGGTATTAACTGTAACACATAACACATTTAGATCATCATGTTTCCTTTTATTGTTTTGAAAATGCTATATTCACCCAAAACAATGTATTAACATGTTTTATAAGTTTCACTTTTTTTTTTGACATTCTGAGTCTCCCCTCCCTTTGCTCTCTGTGCTAACTACCTCCCCCTTCAGAGCACTATCACAACACAATCAGCTGCATCCCACTAATGAAACTACTGCACATCACATCAGGTTTGTCAAGTTGCTGTGTACAGTTTTGTATCATGTTTTTGTATATTTATGGAGAATTGTCGTATGGAACATGGGTGATGTACACTTGGGTGGGTGGAGCCTTGTACAGACTTGTACTGCTAACTGTATGGAGAGGTCGGATAGGGCCCGGGAGAGATCTCTAGATTATTCAAACATGGATGACATCTAAAACCTCTTCAGACATGTTTCTTGATGAGAGCTTTAGAACATGGGATACCCCTCAGAGGTGTAATAATACTTTTTTAATGCCCCACAGAGGTATAATACTTCCTCTTTAATACCCCACAGAGGTATAATACTTCCTCTTTAATACCCCACAGAGGTATAATACTTCCTCTTTAATATTCCACAGAGGTGTAATACTCCCTCTTTAAAAACATACATACATAATGTTTTGACAATTCACTTTAAAAACCTTGAATCTGTTTTTTTAAATAATTGCAAATGGGTGGGGAAAGAGGGTAGGTGAAAACAGAAATTTAATGAGCATTCAAGCCTCAAATGAGGCAACCAATCAGAACACAGCTCTGAGGTCACAAGGGGGCGCTGCTCTAATGTGATTCAAATCTCACAAACTTAAAAGCATAAAAAAGCAGGATATTTCCTCTTTAAATTCAAATTTTAGATCAAATTCCAAAATGTGAACTATATTATTTATTATTGAGTCAATTGAGTATTATTGAGTTTTATTATTGGTAAAAACATGTGTACCTGTCTGAGCGCGGCGCCGTCACCGACAGAGCGGCAATCGCTCTGACTGCATCACAATCAACGTCTCTACGAAGTCTGGACCTCTGAGCCTCTGAGTATGAGAGAGAGGGGGAGGAGTCGTATACGCTACGCCAATATTCACCTGTGAAGAGAAAGAGAGGGGGAGGAGTCATGTACATTACGCCAGTATTCACCTGTGAAGAGAGAGGGGGAGGAGCCATTTACGCTTCGCCAGTATTCACCTGTGAAGGGAGAGAGAGGGGGAGGAGTCATGTATGCTAGGTCTTTAAGTTTAATTGTCAGTAATCTACTCAAAAAAGAGAGGGAGAGGAAGAGAAAAGAGAGGGGGGGAGGAGAGTTCTGACCCTCCCCTGTAGTGACATGTGCACTTCTGACCCTCCCCTATAGTGACGTGTGCACTTCTGACCCTCCCCTGTAGTGACATGTGCACTTCTGACCCTCCCCTGTAGTGACGTGTGCACTTCTGACCATCCCCTGTAGTGATGTGTGCAGTTCAGCCCCTCCCTGTTGTGATGTCTGGACTTCTGACCCTCCCTTGTAGTGACGTGTGCACTTCTGACCATCCCCTGTAGTGATGTGTGCAGTTCATCCCCTCCCTGTTGTGATGTCTGGACTTCTGACCCTCCCCTGTAGTGACGTGTGCACTTCTGACCCTCCCCTGTAGTGGTGTGTACACTTCTGACCCTCCCCTGTAGTGACGTGTGCACTTCTGACCCTCCCCTGTAGTGACGTGTGCACTTCTGACCCTCCCCTGTAGTGGTGTGTACACTTCTGACCCTCCCCTGTAGTGACGTGTGCACTTCTGACCCTCCCCTGTAGTGACGTGTGCACTTCTGACCATCCCCTGTAGTGACGTGTGCACTTCTGACCATCCCCTGTAGTGACGTGTGCACTTCTGACCATCCCCTGTAGTGATGTGTGCAGTTCAGCCCCTCCCTGTTGTGATGTCTGGACTTCTGACTCTCCCCTTTAGTGACGTGTGCACTTCTGACCCTCCCCTGTTGTGATGTCTGGACTTCTGACCCTCCCCTGTAGTGATGTGTGCACTTCTAACCCTCCCTTGTATTGGCGTGTGCAGTTCTGACCTTGCACCTGTAGGACTGAGTGCAGAGAGCTGACAGCATTTGCACACGGCCTCTGCTCCAGGACACAGGGCGACAGAGGCTCCACCTACAGGGCACAGCAGGTAAGAACATGTGGACGGGTCAGATATGTTAGTCCAGTTATAATCCTGGTTTAGTCCTGTTTCAGTCCTGGTTTAGTCCTGGTTTAGTCCTGGTTTAGTCCTGGTCTAGTCCTAGTTTAGTCCGGGTTTAGTTCTGGTCCAGTTCTGTTTCAGTCCTGGTTTAGACCTAGTTTAGTCCTGTTTTAGTCTTGATTTAATAATGGTTTAGACCTGGTTTAGACCTAGTTTAGTCCTGGTTTAGTCCTGATTGAGTCCTGGTTTGGTCTTGGTTTAGACCTGGTTTAGTCCTGGTTTAGTCATGGTTTAGTCCTGGTTTAGACCGGGTCTAGTCCTGGTTTAGTCCTGTTTCAGTCCAGTTTTAGACCTGGTTTAGACCTGGTTTAGTCCTGGTTTAGACCTGGTTTAGTCCAGGGTTAGTCCTGGTTCAGTCCTGGATTAGTCCGGGTTTAGACCAGGTCTAGTCCTGGTTTAGTCCTGATGTAATCCTGGTTTAGTCCTGGTTCAGTCCTGGTTTAGTCCTAGTTTAGACTGGGTCTAGTCCTGGTTTAGCTCTGGTTTAGTGCTATTTCAGTCCTGGTTTAGTCCTGGTTCAGACCTGGCCTAGTCCTGGTTTAGTCCTGGTTTAGCCCTGGTTTAGTCCTGTTTCAGTCCTGGTTTAGACCTGGTTTAGTCCTGGTTTAGACCTGGTTTAGTCCAGGTTTAGTCCTGGTTTAGACCTGGTCTAGTCCTGGTATAGTCCTGGTGTAGTCCTGGTTCAGTCCTGGTTTAGACCTAGTTTAGTCCTGTTTTAGTTCTGATTTAATAATGGTATAGACTGTCCCGATTTAGACTTGGTTTAGTTCGAGTTTAGTCGGGGTTTAGGCCTGGTTCAGACCTGATTTAGACCTGATTTAGTCCTGGCTTAGTCTTGGTTTAGACCTGGTTTAGTCCTGGTTTAGACCAGGTTTAGTCCTGGTTTAGCCCTGGTTTAGTCCTGTTTTAGTCCAGTTTTAGAACCTCTCTTCCCAGCAGGGCGCTCACACACTCTTGTGCAGAGTCACTCAGGGCCGTGAGGTCATGACCTCCCTCCAGGACCAGCACCACTCGGCCTCCGGCCAGAGACATGAGCTGACGGGTCAGGAACCCAAAACCTACAGAGAGAAGTGCAGGGTTAAAGCACGTTGTACCGGTACATCGCATTTGAGTTAAATGTTTCAGCAGCAGTGGACGCATCTCCAGATCTTCAGCTGGAGGATTTGACCTGTTGTGGGTGTTTTGTGTTGACGCAGACACAGGGAGAACACGCGAACTCCACACAGACAGAGAAAGAACATACAAACTCCACACAGAACCCAGAATGTTCTTGCTGTGATGTGTCTCTGGCTCTGTGTATCTGGCTCTCTGTTTGGCTCCGTGTATCTGACTCTCTGTTTGGCTCTGTGTATCTGGCTCTCCGTTTGGCTCCGTGTATCTGGCTCTCCGTTTGGCTCCGTGTATCTGGCTCTCCGTTTGGCTCCGTGTATCTGGCTCTGCGTTTGGCTCCGTGTATCTGGCTCTGCGTTTGGCTCTGCGTCAGACTCAAACACAGGCAGAACCCTCTTGTTATAACCAGGGACACCCCAATACCGATTCAGGGATGCACCGATACCAATTCAGGGGCTCACCGATACCGATTCTGATAATGTGGCTTTAAATATCTGCCGATCCCCGATATCAACCGATACCAGAGACTCAAAGCAGCATTTATTGTCTTAAAATAAAAATGCTAAAATAAACTGATCCACGTGTGGCTCGCAGCTGGACTCTGTCTCTGAGGTAACGACAGAACGATTCTGTCTGAATAAAAGTTCAAACATCAGAGACTTTCTGGGCTCAATAATAATAATAGACTTATTACTTCAGTTTAAATGATTTATGTGATTCACAAGGATATCGACCGGACCGATATCTGAGGCCCATATCTGGAGCCGATACCTGGAGTCGATATCTGGAGCCGATACCCAATACAAGCATCATATCATTATAATATATTATACCACATATATTTAAACATATGTTTAAAGTGTTTAAGATGATTGTAGTGTTTAAAGTGTTTGTAGTCTTTAAAGTGTGTGTAGTGTTTAAAGTGTTTAAAGTGTGTGTAATGTTTAAAGTGTTTGTAGTGTTTAAAGTGTGTGTAGTGTTTAAAGTGTTTGTAGTGTTTAAAGTGTGTGTAGTGTTTAAAGTGTGTGTAGTGTTTAAAGTGTGTGTAATGTTTAAAGTGTGTGTAATGTTTAAAGTGTGTGTAGTGTTTAAAGTGTGTGTAGTGTTTAAAGTGTGTGTAGTGTTTAAAGTGTGTGTAATGTTTAAAGTGTGTGTAGTGTTTAAAGTGTGTGTAGTGTTTAAAGTGTGTGTAGTGTTTAAAGTGTGTGTAGTGTTTAAAGTGTTTAAAGTGTCTGCAGTGTTTAGATTGTCTGTAGTGTTTAAAGTGTTTAAAATGTTTAAAGTGTTTGTCGTATTTAAAGTTTGTCGTGTTTAATGTGGTTAAAGTTCTCACATTTGGCCGTGACCTTATATCCTCCGAGCTCGTCTGGATTTCCCTCCACGGCGTCGAACCCACAAGAAACAAGAACCAGGTCTGGGCCAAACTCATGAGCGATCGGCATCACCACAGCCCTGAAGACAGCGGCAGAGTGGTTAGCACTGGAGGGTGAGGGTTGGACTCCTCCTTCTGATACTGCTACTACTACTGCCACTATCTCCTCTCTGGAGGTTGTGGGTTAGATTCCTGATCTCTTTTAAATCCTGCCGTCTTTTTTGGTCAAATAAAATCCAAACGTGACTGAACAGGTGCTAATAGTTTGCATTGTTCTTACAAACAGGAACTGTTTGGCATTCGGTTGGTGGACATCTAAATATATCCGATTTTCCTGAAAATAAGTCGGCATAGATCCATATTTAAAGTGATTGGAGCCGAACTGAAGTCTGTGTTTCATTATAACATGAACACGAGTGCGAGCCAAATGTGAGCCGAGCGCTAAGCCGAGTGCAAGGGGCGGCGGCAATGACACGTCTGAATCACACTCGTGTTTATGAGCAAGTCCAAAATGGCCGACGGAGACAATAAATACAAAGTAGTGACAAAGCGATTGATCAGGCCAGAGCCTGGTTCAGATGAATGTGAACAAGCCTCAGTCTGACCCCTCAGCCTGACCGCTCAGTCTGACCACTCTGACCACTCTGACCGCTCAGTCTGACCGCTCAGTCTGACCGCATAGTCTGGCTGCTCAGTCTGACCGCTCTGACCACTCTGACCGCTCAGTCTGACTGCTCTGACCACTCTGACCACTCTGACCGCTCAGTCTGACTGCTCTGACCACTCTGACCACTCTGATCGCTCAGTCTGACTGCTCTGACCACTCTGACCACTCTGATCGCTCAGTCTGACTGCTCTGACCACTCTGACCGCTCAGTCTGACCACTCTAACTGCTCAGTCTCACTGAGTCTGGTGCGATGGGCGTGATTGACAGCTGGATTAGCCAGTCAGAGACAAGCATGGTCTGTTTGTATCAAAACAAATATGTCACAAGGACGAAAATATCAGATATAATATTTTATATATGATTTTATAATATAAGAACTAAACCAGAACAAAAACAGGGTTGAACCAGGACTAAACCAGAACTGAACAAGGACTAAACCAGGACCAAACCAGGGCTAAACCAGGTCTAAACCAGGACTGAAAACATGGAGGATTTGTGCAGTGAAACTCTAAACTTCATTTGAGGGAAATGTGATTTTGTTTGTAAATGAAGATCCTTCGATTCATGTGACACACTGGAATAAACTGATCTGACTGGACGATCATGTTTGGTTCTGGTCATTGTTTTTATGCCAGCTCAGTTTGAACTGAAAATGTAAAATATGTAAAGATGTGTGAAGAACTAAATATAAACTAAATATTTAAAGGTTAAAACCATATTTCGGAACATTCTCCATCGAGATAGTTATCATGTTGTACTACAGCCAAAGGAACCAGGTCTGTGGAGGGGCAAGCCATGCACAGTAGCAATGTTTGATTTAATGTTAACTTCTAGCTAATTTGGTCTATTGATCCTTTGCAGCTGAGGTGATCAACATTCCCTGGGGTGTGATGCTAACTGGGGGCACTGCTTTGTCTAGGCGTGTTTTTGTTTTAACGCAGTCTGACCAGAAAAAAAATGACTTATCGGGAGCCACAACAGGATTATGAAAATCTGTTGTTCAAATCCATTTTGTATATATATATATTTGGTAGATTTGACAGTGTTATTTCACCATGAAACTGCGGAACATTCCACCATAGACATGCATGTAGAACACCTCTCGTATCAGTAGAATGTTCTGTCAAAGTGTTTTTCTGGTTCTGACATGGATCGTTTTGCTAATGGTAGATTTTGATTATATTTTATTTTTACATTGGCTCCGTCTCTGTTTACATCACAATCTTTATGTGTTTGCTCCAAACTCCACGTGGCTCTGCTCTGAAAGAGGAGGAGAAAGAGAAAGAGAGGAGCGAGGAGGAGCGAGAAGAAGAGAGGAGGAGTGAGGAGAAGTGAGGAGGGGGAGATTCTAAGGCTGCTGGGTAATTAGACAGAATAGGTCCCAGATGCTTGTGTCAGTGACGTGAGAAGAGAGACGAGCGAGTAACTGAAACCAGACGAGACCAAAGCTTTGAACTGAGCCGAAAATCAAAAACACACAATATCAGGACAAAAATCAGCCATGTTTAGACCTGGTTTAGTCCTGTTTTGGTCCTGGTTTAGTCCAAGTTTAGATCTGGTTTGGTCCTGATTTAGTCCTGATTTAGTCCTGGTTTAGTCCTGGATTAGCCCAAGGTAAATCCTGGTTTAGTTATGGTTTCGACCTGAATTCAACTTGGTTTTGACCTGGTTTAGTACAGGTTGAGTCCTGATGTAGTGCGGGTTTAGTCCTGGTTTAGTCCTGGTGTAGTGCTGGTTTTGACCTGGTTTGGTCCTGTTTTAGTCCTGGATTAGTCTTGGTTTAGACCTGGTTTAGACCTGGTTTAGTCCTGGTTTAGTCCTGGTTTAGTCCTGGTTTAGACCTGGTTCAGTCCTGGCTTAGTCTTGGTTTAGACCTGGTTTAGACCTGGTTTGATCCTGGTTTAGACCTGGTTCAGACCTGGTTTAGACCTGTTTTAGGTCTGGTTTAGACCTGTTTTAGACCTGGTTAAAATCAGGTTTAGTCCTGGTTTAGTCCTAGTTTAGTCCTGGTTTTATGTCTGGTTTATAACTGATTTAGACCTGATTTAGACCTGGTTTAGTCCTGGTTAAGTCCTGGTTTAAACCTGGTTTAGACCTGATTTGGAATTGGTTGTGACCTGGTTCAGACCAGGTTCAGACCTGATCTAGTCCTGGTTTAGTCCTGGTTTAGTCCTGGTTAAGTCCTGGTTTGGGGCTGTCTTAGACCTGGTTTAGACTTAGTTTAGACCAAGTTTAGTTCTGGTTTAGATCTGGTTTAAACCTGGTTTAGTCCTGGTTAAGTCCGGGTTGAGACCAAGTTTAGCCCTGATTTAAACTTGGTTTAGTCCTGGTTTAGTCCTGGTTTAGTCTTAGTTTACACCTGGTTTAGACCTGGTTCAGTCCTGGTTTGGTCCTGGTTTAGATCTAGTTTAGGCCTGGTTTAGTCCTGGTTTAGACCTGGTTTAGTCCTGGTTTAGACTTGATTTAGTCCTGTTTTAATCCTGGTTTAGAGTTGGTTTCGCCCTGGTTTAGTTCTGGTTTAGACCTGGTTTAGTCCTGGTTTAGTCCTGGTTTGGTCCTGGTTTAGACCTGGTTTAGTCCTAGTTTAGACCTGGTTCAGTCCTGGTTAAGTTCTGGTTTAGACATGATTTCAACCTTGTTTAGTCCTGGTTTAGACCTTATTTAGTCCTAGTTTAGTTCTGGTTTAGTCCTGGTTTTAGTCCTGGTGCAACCCTGGTTTAGAACTCATTTAGTCTGAGTTTAGACCTGGTTTAGACCTGGTTTAGTTCTGGTTTAGTCCTGGTTTACACTTCAATTAATTGTGGTTTAGTCCTGGTTTAGCCCTGTTTTTTTCCTGGTTTAGTCCTGGTTTAGTCCTGGTTTAGACTTGTTTTTGTCCAAGGTTTGTCCTGGTTTAGAGTTGGTTTCGACCTGGTTTAGTCCTGGTTTATTCCTGGTTTAGACCTGATTTAGTCCTGGTATAGTTCTGGAGCCATGCTTTGAAGGCGAGATTGCTAACATACACCAGATTAAACAGATCAGATCAGGGATGTTTTGGAATGTTCCACAGTGTGGCATTACTTACAGAAGAACACGTGATTTACAAAGGAATTTTAGCTAGAACAGTACTTGTAACCAAACCCCTCCCCCATAAGAAAAGTGACACAGTGCAGCTTTCACATCAGAACAGGCCATACAGGAACAGAAAGAACAGAACAGAAAGAACAGAACAGAAACAATAGAAAGAACAGAACAGGAAAAAAAAACAGAAATACCTGGAGCTGTGATGAAACTGCTTTTCAGCTGCTTTTAGTTTGGGCTCATGTTCTTCTGTCCTCGTTTATAGCACATGTTTACAGAGTCAAGAAGAGAGGGTCAGAGGAGAGAGACAGAGGAGGGGGTCAGAGGGGAGGGTCAGAGGAGTAGAGGAGCAGAGGGAGGGTCAAAGGAGAGGGTCAGAGGAGAGAGACCGAGGAGGGGGTCAAAGGAGAGAGTCAGAGGAGGGGGTCAGAGGGGAGGGTCAGAGGAGTAGAGGGGCAGGGGGAGGGTCAAAGGAGAGGGTCAGAGGAGAGAGACAGAGGAGGGGGTCAGAGGGGAGGGTCAGAGGAGTAGAGGAGCAGGGGGAGGGTCAAAGGAGAGGGTCAGAGGAGAGAGACAGAGGAGGGGGTCAAAGGAGAGAGTCAGAGGAGGGGGTCAGAGGGGAGGGTCAGAGGAGTAGAGGGGCAGGGGGAGGGTCAAAGGAGAGGGTCAGAGGAGAGAGACAGAGGAGGGGGTCAGAGGGGAGGGTCAGAGGAGTAGAGGAGCAGGGGGAGGGTCAAAGGAGAGGGTCAGAGGAGAGAGACAGAGGAGGGGGTCAAAGGAGAGAGTCAGAGGAGGGGGTCAGAGGGGAGGGTCAGAGGAGTAGAGGAGCAGGGGGAGGGTCAAAGGAGAGGGTCAGAGGAGGGGGTCAGAGGAGTAGAGGAGCAGGGGGAGGGTCAAAGGAGAGGGTCAGAGGAGGGGGTCAGAGGAGTAGAGGAGCAGGGGGGGTCAGAGGAGAGGGGCAAAGGGGCAGCGGGTCAGAGGAGACGGTATATTTACAGACTCATGAAGAAGAAATTAAAACCTGTTTAAAGAGGAGGTGTTCCCTCTTTAATACAAACACTACGAGGACAAAAAAAATATCAGTGATGCTTTAGTCCCGGTTTAGACCTGGTTTAGTCCTGGTTTAGACCCGGTTTAGTCTTGGTTAAGACCCGGTTTAGTCCTGGTTTGGTCCCGGTTTAGACCCAGTTTAGTCCCGGTTTGGACCCGGTTTAGTCCTGGTTTAGACCCGGTTTAGTCCTGGTTCAGTCCTAAACCTGGTTCAGTCCTAAACCTGGTTCAGTCCTGGTTCAGTCCTGGTTCAGTCCTGGTTCAGTCCTGGTTCAGTCCTGGTTCAGTTCTCTTTCGTTCAACACTGTAAATCTTTCTAAATCAATATAAATGTGGCCTGTATTTACTCAGACCCTGAACAGTTCACAATTTTGACGCCTTAAAAAAACTAAAGGCACAAAACAAGACACTTTAAAGCTGCACTGTGGAACTTTCCTGATGCAATGTCATTGTTTTGCTCTGAATGTTCCATGGCAACAGTTACAGAGAGAGAGAGACTATGGTATGACATTTCATTAGATGCTATATAATAATTGAATATGACAGTTATCTAACAGTCAACTGGAGAATAGAGGTGAACAGAGGAGAGGGTCAGAGGAGAGGGTCAGAGGAGAGGGTCAGAGGGTCGGACAATCAGAGAAAAGGAAAAAGTCACATTGATCAATCCCTGGAGTAAACAGAAAACTGAATGTTAAAGAATGTTAGCGTGTGTGTTAGCATGTGTGTGTGTGTTAGCATGCATGTTTGTGTTAGCATGTGTGTGTATTAGGGATGGGACGATTTACCATAATATTGTTAATCACGATAAAAAGGTTCTGCAGTTAATTGTTTGTGGCATTTTTTAATCGTGATTATAATCGTGATCATCGCACACGATTATAATCGCCTTTACAGCACCAGACTGCCTCATGCTTCCGGTTTCAATACAATATTTAGATGTTAGTTCTGGTGTTTGCCCACAAGGGGGCCCTCTATCATAACAATGAAACTTGTTAGCTTCTGTGTCAATTCTTAGTTGGGGTTTGTTCTTCACCTCAGTCACCGTCATGGCTCGTGAGCAGTGGATCTGTATCCCGGTGATGGTGCACATTTATATCCTCCACTCAAGAAGGTGAAGTCTGATGTGTGAAATCATTATGGATTTGGAAAAACAAGACCAGCCGAAAGAAGATACGGCTCCGTGGGCAAACAACAGCAACTTGCACGCACATTTACGAGACAACCATACTGCACTGTTTAACAAACTTGAGCTGAAAATGTCCATTGTAAGTAACATACTATGTGAAATAAACTATTGAATGTAGTTTGTGTCACAACCCCAATTCCAATGAAGTTGGGAAGCTGGATAAAACTGACTGGTTGAGTGTCCATGGCATGGGGAACTTACACATCTGTGAAGGCGCCATTAATGCTGAAAGGTACATGCAGGTTTTGGAGCAACATATGCTGCCATCCGAGCAACATCTTTTTCAGGGACGTCCCTGCTTATTTCAAATAGAAAATGACAAGCCACATTCTGCATGTGTTACAACAGTGCGGCTTTGTAGTAAAAGAGTGCAGATACTAGACTGGCCTGCCTGCAGTCCAGATCTTTCTCCCATTGAAAATGTGTGGCACATTATGAAGCACAAAATACGACAACGGAGACCCTGGACTACTGAGCAACTGAAGTTGTACATTCAGCAAGAATGGGAAAGGATTACTCCTGCAAAGCTTCAGCAATTATTGTCCTCAGTTCCCAAATGCTTATTGATTGTTGTTAAAAGGAAAGGTGAAGTAACACAGTAGTAAACATGCCCCTGTCCAAGCTTTATTGGAACATGTTGCAGACATCAAATTGAAAATGAGTGAATATTTGCATAAAAACAGTAAAGTTCATCAGTTTGAACATCTTTGTCTTTGTAGTTTATTCAGTTCAATATAGGTTGAAAAGGATTTGCAAATCATTGTAGTCTGTAGTCTTTTTTTTAAGTTTTACACAGCGCCCCAACTTAATTGGAATTGGGGTTGTAGTTTGGATTTGGATGAATCCGTGTTTCTGTCTTGCTGTTTCTGTTTTGCTTTCATTATGTTAGTGCTAGCTGAACTACATTATGTACAGCTGATTGCACAGCTTGCTAGCAGCGGCGCATGACCTGGCGTCCACATATGTGGACAACACATTTTGGGTTGTCTAGCCCACAATACAATCTTTTCTCTATTAGGTCCTGCTGTCCACATATGAGGACATTATACTGCTTTGGTTTAATAATTATCGTGATGATATCGTTAATTGCGATTATTTTGGTCACAATAATCTTGAGTCTAAATTTTAATATCATCCCATCCCTAGTTAGCACGTGTGCGTTAACTGTGTGTTTGTTAGCATGCGTGTGTTAGCATGTATGTATGTTAGCATGTATGAGGGTAATCCACTGGAGCAGAGCCAGAAGAGAGCAAGGAGTTTATACAGAAGAGAAGGAGACGACGGAGAGACAGAAGACAAGAGAGAAAAAGAGATAGGGAGGAGAGAGAAAGAGAGGAGAGGAGAGGAAGAGAGAACAAGGGATATGCACAGAAGAGAGAGAGTGGGAGACAGAGAGATGAGCAGGAGGAGAGAGAAAGAGTGCGCGTGTGTTACCGAAAAGCAGCGAGGTACTCTGCATCACCCATAGGGGGCATCAGTCCTCCACTCCAGGCCACGTTCACATTAAAGCCCTCCCCCGCTCCTTCCCCCACCTGCAACACAACAGGTACATTTTAGTCCCGGTTTAGTTCTGGTTTAGACTTGGTTTAGTCCTGGTTTAGTCCTGGTTTTGACTTTGTTTAGATCTGGATTACTCCTGGTTTAGACCTGGATTAGTCCTGGTTTAGACCTGGTTTAGTCTTGGTTTAGTCCAGGTTTTGTCCTGAATTAGTCCTTGTGTGGACTGGTTTTGGTCCAGGTCACAGGTGATAGGTGCAGAAGACACATTTCACGCATTTCAGACTTTGATAAAAATCTGGCCTAGTTTTCATCAGTTTGTAAAGTTTATAATTTTACTTCCTGGTTGGACACATGCAACAGTGACATAACTGTTACTTAGCAACTATAATGTAAACAAGAGCAAAACCAAAGACTGTATATATAAATGGACATAGCTAATGCTAGCTGCCATGTTCCAAACAGGAACAGGCGCGCATCCGGCTCCATCGGCTCCAGTTCACTTTCTGTGTAAAAACTGTGTCCCCTCTCTCTGTAACTGCTGCTGTCAGACTCGTCATTTTGGTTTTACATGTTCGTATTAACCCGCTCTAGATGATCCTGAGGTTTTTATTTCACTATTATGTCTGTAAATCAAGATATTGCCTTTCTGCACTGTTTTCCCCCCTCCCTTCTATATCTGAGCCTGGAACTGGGTGGAGATTTGGGGTCCTCCCATGCACACCTGCACCTAATCAGCAATTAAGCTGCACCTGGGGAGGACAAAGGGAGCCAGGACCTGACACTCAGCACCAGATCGCCCGTGTATTCATTGTGGTATGAATCTGCTTGGCTCAGTTTCATGTTTTTGCTCTTTGTGACTCATTCTAAGTTGGATTTTTTTGCTCCTCGTCAGATCCCACTCCCTGGACCCGCTCAGCTCCTCTGTGTCTGATCCTGCTCTCCACAATCGGTACGAATCTCATCTCTTCTGACCCAGCTCACCTCTACCTGACTCCCTGATCGATCTACCTTCATTTGCACATTTGAAACTGGCAATAAACATTGTTACACTTTTCCCTGAGTTCTGTTTCTTTGGTCCCTCCTGTCAGTCATTACAACAGAACGATCTGGCCCTAAACCGGGCGTTTTCGCACCACGGACCAACATGATCAAACCATCCAGACCCTGCTCAACTGTAACCACACTCTGACCCAGGAATTTTCCCAGCTCTCCAACCAGGTCTCCACTCTGCTCACTCTCCCGCCCTCAGCTCCCGCCGCCGTCATCTCTGGGACCACCGCAGCGCCGCGCCCTCCAGAATCGAGAGGCACCAATTCGGACATGTATTCAGGTCATGACTGCTGAGGAGCGCCTACGAGGCCGCTAGGTGGATGAGTGCCTGTATTGTGGCCAAAAAGGGTGCCCATGAGTAGGACTGGAAGTACTGGTGGGTCAGCAACACATCCCAGAGAAGAAAAATAATAAATTTTAACTCGACGCTACCTTGTGCTTTTGCTCTATTGCCCTACCCATCTTAGCCCTCATCGACTCTGGAGCGGAGGAGGGTTTTCTAGACCAACAGGTGGCCAAGTAGTCAGGGGTAGGGCTGCAGCCACTTAAGCTACCCCTCACAGCCCTAGCGCTCAATGGGAGGCTGCTAGCCAAGGTTATGCATGTCACCGAGCCTGTCACTCTAGTTTTGTCCAGTAACCACCATGAAACAAGGCAGTTTTATGTAATTTCTGCTCCCATTATGCCGCTCATCCTGGGCAATCCCTGGCTGGTGACTCGCAACCCCACTATTGATTGGGCTAGGGGAAAGGTGTCAGAGTGGAGTCTTTCTTGTCAGGCAAACTGCTTACAGTCTGCCCTGTCTCCAGCTGGGAGCGCCAACTCAGTCTCCAGTCATCCTCCGGACGAGCCGGATCTCTCCTCCATGCCTAGTGAATATCATGATCTCAGGGACGTTTTCAGTAAAACTGTCACTTCCTCCCCACAAACCATGTGACTGTGCTAGAGACCTGCCCGGCGCCAAAAAGGACAAAACATTATGACCATGCATTGACTTCAGGGGCCTCAACAATATCAGCGTTAAAAATAAATACCCATTGCCACTCATCGACTCTACTTTTACACCACTCCACGAAGCCGCCATCTTCACCAAGCTCGACCTTCGGAACACATATCACCTGCTGCGCATAAGGGAAGGGGACGAATGGAAGACTGCCTTTAAAACTCCCCTAGGACATTTCAAATATCTAGACATGCCTTTTGGATTAACGCTGCTCCAGCAGTCTTCCAGGCTCTCATCAATGATATGCTTCGGGACTTTCTCAATTGTTTTGTATTTGTATACTTAGATGACATTCTGATTTTTTCTAAGTCCCCTCAGGAACACCAACACCATGTGCTCCAGGTTTTCCAGCATCTACTGGAAAATAAACTCTATGTCAAGGCAGAGAAGTGTGAGTTCCACGTGGATAAGGTCAGTTTCCTGGGGTTTATTGAGGGGCGTGGACAGGTAAAAGCCGACTGAGAAAAGATTAAAGCAGTCACTGATTGGCCTACACCTACCAACAGGAAACAATTACAAAGATTTATTGGGTTTGCCAACTTCTACAGCTGTTTCATCACGGACCTTAGTCATGTTGTCGCTCCCCAAAGGCTTGAACCCCACAATCGATTGTACCCCTGTGCCTTTTTCTCTCGTCGCTTTTCCCCAGCTGACAGCAATTACGATATGGAGGAGGGGGCGGAGTATGCTTTTCTGGTTTGGACAGATCACAAAAACCTATTTTACATTCAATCCGCCCAGCATCCCGTAACATCAAGCCGGATGCACTCTCACGCCAGTTCTCCCAAGAGGATACTACCACTTCTCTGGGGCCCATCATATCCCCTACCTATGTGGTCGCGGCTGTCCATTGGGAGATTGAGGACCTGGTCCGGGAGGCTCAACGCACCCATCCCGATCCAGGTAATGACCCACCTGGTACTCCAGATCCTGTCCGCTCCAAGGTACAGGAATGGGTCCACTGCTCTTGGTTCGACTGCCATCCAGGGGTCAACCGCACACTCTCCCTCTTGTCTCAGCATGCCAGGTGTGTGCCGGGGGTAAAACCTCCCACTCGCCACCTTCCGGTCTACTACAACCGCTACCAGTCCCGAAACGACCATGGTCCCATGTGTCAGTGGACTTTGTGACGGGCCTTCTGCCATCTCAAGGTAACAGTCATTTTCACTATTGTCGACCGTTTCTCCAAGGCAGCCCATTTCCTCGCCCTACTGAAACTCCCGACTGACAAGGAGACTGCTAACCAAATAACCAACCATGTATTCTGACTCCAGGGGATTCCAGTAGATATTATTTTGGACTGAGGGACTCAATTCACATTCCAAGTTTGGTGCCCTTTCTGTGAGGGTCTGGGTGCATCTGTGAGTCTCACCCCCAGACCAATGGACAGACCAAGCAAGCTAATCAGGACTTGGAGACGGCGCTACGCTGGGCTAGGGGAAAGGTGTCGGAGTGGAGCCTGGAGCACATTCCTACTGTGGATCGAGTACTCGCACAATTCCCTGGTGAGTTCCGCTACCGGTTACCTCCCTAAGGTACCAGCCCCTACTCTTCCCGTCGGAAGAAAAGGACCTGCTTTTACCTTCTGTGGAACACCACCTCCAACACTGCCACATGGTCTGGAGAAGAACTAGAGCAGCCCCTCTCTAATCTGGGGCCAGGACAAAAGCAGCTACAGACCGGCATCGCATCCCCACTCCCCAACATCAGCCAGGTCAGTCAGTTTAGCTCTCATCCAAAAATATCTCACTCAAAACCGACTCCCGGAAACTCTCTCCCTGCTTCCTGGGCCCCTTCAAGATCACAAAAATCATCAACCCATCCGCTATACGACTTCAACTTCCTCCTTCCGTCCGCATCCACCCTACATTCCACATGTCTCCACTCAAGCCCCTCCATGTCAGTGACCTGGTGTCAGTCGTTACGACAGACATGAACATTAATAACAGAAAAATCAGGTGCCTTCTTTCCCCGAGGTTGCTGTTGCTAGCGCTCATGCCAGCGTTAACAACAGGTTTGACTGACAGTTGCTCAGTGCCCGCTCCCTGCTAAACCAGTGGTGCGGGAAGGGGTGTCACGTTCAACAGCCTCGCTCCTGATTGGCGCTTTGGTTGCTATGACCCTTGTCAGAGCCTGGCTTCACATTAGCCACTGTAACTGCTAGCCTAATGAGCTTTGTGTGGAGCTGAAGCTGTGGTGATGTCACTCAGTCACTTCTTCACAGTTTGTGGTTAGACGTGTCCAAAGGACACAACAGTTTTGATTAGGCTTATAAAAGCACGTGAGAGCTGTATTTATTATATGAAAAAGCATCTCTACTTCCTATATTTTTAAACTTTTATGAACTGATGTAAAACTCAGATAAATATTTATCTTTCAAACCAAACCGAGTCAAAAACATAAACCTGTCATTAGCACTTTTAGTTTTGATTGAGTTTGCGTGAGCGCTCTTTAGCCCCGCCCCCTGTAAACCACAGATGGAACTGTTTGACTTTTAATTAAGTAAAGACGACACTCTCAACCCCACACTCTGCAACGTGTGTCAAAGATCTCAGCATAAATCTTTCCTCTCTCATTCTCTCTCCTCTCCATTCTTCTCTCTCTCCTCTACCTCGTTCACTCCCTGTTTTTCTCTCTCCTCTCCCTCTTTCTCTCTTTCTCTCACAGGAGTCACAGGGGTCACAGGGGTCACAGGGTCACAGAGGTCACAGGAGTCACAGGGTCCCAGGATCACAGGGGTCACAGGGGTCATGGGGTCAAAAATACATTTATACTTTCATGTTCAGTTTCTTTATAACAAATATTGCTTAAAGGCAACAGATAAAGCAAATGTGTCTTTATTGAGAGTTGCCAGGTTCTAACACTTTTCTCTCATCAGCTCCGAGTGTTTTTACAGTGATTCATGTCCGTTTGAATAATCCTGCACTGTCCTGTCTTTGAGGCTTGAGTGCTCAGAAAATGACAGACACATGTTTGAGGCGGCTTTGTTTTTAGCTGACTTGTTTAAAATGGCTCCTCAGGCCTGTGTTTAGGAGCAGCAGCTCTACTCCGAGCTCAAACTGCATAAATATCACTTTACTTGAAATATAACTTAAGTCTTTTTATTTTTTATTGTTAACGTCTCATTATTTTTGTGTTTGTCTGAACTTGACAAACATCTTTAAACCTGTCACTCTCTCACAGCTCATTACCTTTCTCCCATCTTCCTCCCTCTCTCCCCCATCTCTCTCTTTACCCCCTCTCTCTCTCCTTCTCTTACCCTTTCTGCCTCTCCTCCTTTTTTATCTCTCTCTCCTCCCTCCATCTCTTTCTATCTCTCTAGTTTGACGCCCCACTCATCCTCTTCTCTCTCTCTCTCTCTGAGTTTGACGCTACGCTCCCCCTCTCCCGATCTCCTTTTGGCCCATGTCTCCCTTAAAGAGTCGTGATCTTGGACCGGCCGAAGTCCTGGATCTCGGCTAGTCTCTTTGTAGTTTTGGAAGGCCCCGCCCCCTCCATCACTCAGACTGACAGAAGCAGAGTTCACTCAGGGTTTGACTGACAGGCACTGGCAGGAGAGAGAGGGGACGAGGGAAGGATGGCGGGAGAGTGGGAGGGAGAGAGGAGTGAAAAAGAAGAGAGAGAGGAGGAAAGAGGAAGAGTGAGATAAGAGAGAGAAAAGAGATAGAAAGAGAGAGAGAAAGAGATGGAGGAAAAAAGGAAAGAGGGGGAATGGTGGAGGCAGAGAGGGAGAGTATAGATATCACAGAGTAAAGTGGGGAGAAAGAGGAGGACGAAAAGAAGAGAAGAGAGAGATGAGTTGAAGAGCAGGGAGGGAGGAACAGAGAGATGGAGAGGGAGAGAGAAAGAAGCAAAAGATGAGGAGAGAAAGAACATGTTTGTGCACATATGTGTGGACGCGATGTACGAACGACAAACTGAAACCACATGAGTCTGAGTCTGGAGGTTCTCAAACTGGGGTCAAAGTCCTCTTGAGTTACACACTCTGGGGTTACACTCTGGGGTTATACTTTGAGGTTACACTCTCTGGGGTTACACTCTTCAGGGGTCACACACTCTGGGGTTACACTCTCTGGGGTTACACTCTCTGGGGTTACACTCTTCAGGGGTCACACACTCTGGGGTTACATTCTCCTGGGGTCACACTCTGGGGCCACACACTCTGAGAATACACACTCTGGGGTCACACTCGCTGGGGTTACACTCTTTGGGGTTACACTCTCTGGGGTTATAAACTCTGGGTTCACACACTGGAGTTACACTCTCTGGGGTCACAGCCTCTGGAGTTATACATTCTGGGGTTACACTCTATGGGGTCACAATCTCTGTGATTATACTCTCTGGGGTTACACACTCTGGGGTCACACACTCTGGGATTACACACTCTAGGGTCACACACTCTGGGGTTACACACTCTGGGGTCACACTCTCTATGGTTACACTCTCTATGGTTACACTCTCTGGAGCTACATACTCTGGGGTCACACAGTCTGGGGTTACACACTCTGGGATTACACACTCTGGGGTCACACACTCTGGGGTCACACACTCTGGGGTCACACACTCTGGGGTTACACACTTTGGGGTCACACTCTCTATGGTTACACTCTCTATGGTTACACTCTCTGGAGTTACATACCCTGGGGTTAAACTCCCTGGGGTTACACATTCTGGGGTTACACACTCTGCGGTTACATACTCTGGAGTCACACTTTAGGGTTACACTCTGGGGTTACACTCTCTAGAGTCACACACTCTGGGGTCACACTCTCTGGGGTTACACTCTGGGATTACACTCGGGGGTTACATTCTGTGGGGTTACACACTCTGGGGTTACACTCTCTAGGGTTATACTCTCTGAGGTTACACATTCTAGGGTCACACTCTCTGGGGTTACACTGTCTGGGTTTACACTCTGGGGTTACACATTCCGAGGTCACACTCTCTGGGTTTACACTCTCAGAGCTGACACTCTCTGGGCTTACACTCTTTGGGGTCACACACTCTGGGGTTACATTCTCTGGGGTCACACTTTGAGGTTACACACTCTGGGGTTATACTCTGGGTTTGCGCTCTCTGGGGTCATACTCTGGGGTTACATTCTCTGGGGTTACATTCTCTGGGGTTATACTCTCTGGGGTTATACTCTCTGTGGTTATACTCTCTGTGGTTACACACTCTGGGGTTACACTCGGGGGTTACACATTCTGGGGTCACACTCTCTGGGTTTACACTCTCAGGGCTGACACTCTCTGGGCTTACACTCTGGAGTTACATACTCTTTAGGTCACACTCTCTGGGGTCACACTCTGGGGTTACACACTCTGGGGTTGCACTATCTGAGGTCACACTCTCTGGGGTTACACAGTCTGGGATTACACTATCTGGGGTTATGCTCTCTGGGTTACACACTCTGGGGTTACACTCTCTGGGGTCACACTCTCTGGGGTTACATTCTCTAGGGTTATGCTCTTTGGGGTCCAGTCACTGGTAGAAATGATCAGGTGTTATGGTTTACTTCATACAGTCTGAGTGAGTGTCAAATGAAGCTCATCAAGGCTAGCAGTTATATGGACCAATTTGGAGTCAATCAAACCTGTTGCTAATGCTAGCAGGAGCAACCTTGGGGAAAGAAGGCATCTGATTTGTCTGTTAGTAATGTTCATATCTTGATTTATAGACACAATAGAGAATTAAAAACCTCAGGATCATATAGAGCTGGTTTATACGAACATTTAAGACCAAAATGACGAGGCTGACAGCAGTAGTTACCGAGAGAGGGGACAGAGTTGATGGAGCCGGACGCATGCACATGCTTACACGGCAGTTAGCTATGTCCATTTATATATACAGTATATGATGGTAAAGTACAATATAATCAATAGAACTGTGTTTGACCCCTGACCCCATCTGGAGTATGACATCATCCGATTCTACAGTCTGAAAACACAGGAATTTGAAGATAAAATGTAATGGACAATTTACTTCCATAAGAATGTTAATTTATTTTTTCCGCATGGGAGGATCTAGACGTCAACATCAAATAAAGCAAAGAAAAAATAAATATAAAAATATATATAAAAGTGTTATAATATAAAAATAATAAACTGAAAGTTTACTAAAGTAAACACATATTTGTTCTTTTCCTGTGTATTACACTTTGGTTCAGCTCAAATTGTTTTAAATGTGATATAGAAATAAAAAGGAAAAGCTTATGGAGAGTGAGAAACAAAAAGGTATGAGAAATGGTAAAACTGCCTTGTCTTTTTGTTAGCATCATTGTGCTTATTAAACCCATTCATAGCGATAATAAACAGGTAAAGGTGTAGCAGTGAAAAATAGGCTTTACAAACACATTAGATCTGATGTAATAGAATGTAATGCCACACTACGGCACATTCTCTGACTGTGAGTGCCACCTCGGAGTCTTTTATTGCCCCTCTGACATCACCGCTGCCCCCTGCTGGTTTTAATGGAGGTTTACCGCACCAGACTCCGCTTCACCACATCCAAAAGTACTGAGCTTTATGGGAAAAGTACTCTCTATCCGACCATCATTACTGCGGGAGGGGGAGAGGAGGAGGATGAGGAGGAGGGAGTGAGGAGGGGGAGGGCATCTGGGTGAAACCAGAGTCATTTCCTGTGTATTTCAATAAACAAGTAGACACTGGCATCCTGTTATGAAAATGTAACACATGGAGGTTTTTGGAAATGAACTGAAAACAGACAAACACAAGAAGAGAAAGCGAGAGAGGAATGAGAGAATAAATATAAATGTATGGAAGAGATTTAACAGAGGAAAGTACACACCACCTGTCTCCATGGAGATGTGAGTGCTTTGCCTGGAATGTTCCACAGTCTGGCATTAGACACATTCATATTGTGTTGATGTAATTGTGAAACATGCACATACTGAGAGTGGGCTCGCTTCTCCACAGACCTGACCTGCATCTTGGCCTGGTGGTGGCGGCGCCTGCTTGTCCCATAGAGATAGATGTGTTTAATGCCAGTTTGTAGGATATTTCAAAGCGCTGACATCTCCATACAGACTGGCAGAAAAGTTACAATGTGCTTCTTTAACTGTGGAGGTGTTCTGGATCACAGGAGGCGGTTGGAGTTTTCCTCAGTATAAACTTATATCAGTCCTGCCCAGATGCAATACAGCTGTATGCATAGTAGCAGTAGTATTTGTAGTAGTAGTATCTGTAGTAATAGTAGTAACAGTAGTAGTATTTATAGTAATAGCAGTAGTATTTATAGTAGTAGTAGTACCTCATTGGGGTGTCCGCTGCCTGGGAAGAAGGCTCCATGGTCGTAGCGGTGCAGAGACATGTATAGGACACGGGGGTCACTGTAAAAGGCGTCCTGGGTCCCGTTGCCATGGTGAATGTCCTAAACAGTAAAAACAGGGATTACAGGCCTGCCCACCAGCTCCATATTTAAAACTATACTGTGATACTTTTCTGGTGGAGGGTCCGGCACCTGCTTATCTTATTAAAATGTTATTGCTAAGGGATGTCACACAGTGTGGCATTAACTATCTTTCACTTATTCAATTACAGGTTTTTATACTGCAGGAAATACTTGGTCTGGTTAGTCACCCACTTGTCTCCATGGAGACAGCAAAGTTTTACACCAAACTGTGGAACATTCCAGGCAAAAAACAACAATATGTTTCAAACCCTCTACTAACTGAAAAAACAGTTGAATAAACACGCTAGCAGTTAGCAGAGTTAGCCATTAGCTGCTAGCAGAGTTAGCCATGGTACAGTGTTCATATTCCAGAGCTGATGTTTGCACACGTGGACAGATTCTGTTGTGATGCGTTCAGGACCCAGTGTTTGGTCGTAAACAAGAGCGTGATCCAACTAACTGCTCCCAGATGCAGTTCTACATCTGCATAATTATATTCAGACATCTTTAAAAGAGCAGGAGGCACACGGAGCACCAGAGCGGAGCGCCAGAGTAGAGCGCCAGAGTAGAGCGCCAGAGCAAGAGGGGGTACACGGACCACCAGAGTACGAGGGGGCACATAGAGCACCAGAGCAGGACGGGGTACACGGAACACCAGAGCAGAAGGGGGGACACGCAGCACCAGAGAAAGGAGGGAGCACACAGAGCACCAGAATAGGAGGGGGAATATGGAGCACCAGAGCAGGAGGGAGCACACGGAGCACCAGAGCAGGAGGGAGCACACAAAGCACCAGAGCAGGAGGGAGCACACGGAGCACCAGAGCAGGAGGGGGCACGTGGAGCACGAGAGCAGGAGGGAGCACATGGAGCACCAGAGCACACGGAGCACACGGAGCACACGGAGCACACGGAGCACACGGAGCACCAGAGCAGGAGGGAGCACATGGGGCACACGGAGCACCAGAGCAGCAGGGAAGACGCGGACCACCAGAGCAGGAGAGGGGCACACGGAGCATCAGAGCAGGCGACCAGAGCAGGAGGGAGCACACAAAGCACCAGAGCAGGAGGGAGCACATGGAGCACCAGAGCAGGAGGGAGCACATGGAGCACCAGAGCACGAGGGAGCACATGGAGCACACGGAGCACATGGAGCACACGGAGCACACGGAGCACCAGAGCAGGAGGGAGCACATGGAGCACATGGAGCACCAGAGCACGATGGAGCACATGGAGCACACGGAGCACCAGAGCAGCAGGGAAGACGCGGACCACCAGAGCAGGAGAGGGGCACATGGAGCATCAGAGCAGGCGACCAGAGCAGGAGGGAGCACACAGAGCAACAGAGCAGGAGGGGGAATATGGAGCACCAGAGCAGGAGGGAGCACACGGAGCACCAGAGCAGGAGGGAGCACACAAAGCACCAGAGCAGGAGGGAGCACATGGAGCACCAGAGCAGGAGGGAGCACACAAAGCACCAGAGCAGGAGGGAGCACACGGAGCAACAGAGCAGGAGGGAGCACACAGAGCACCAGAGCAGGAGGGAGCACACGGAGCACCAGAGCAGGAGGGAGCACACGGAGCACCAGAGCAGGAGGGAGCACACGGAGCACCAGAGCAGGAGGGGGCACGTGGAGCACCAGAGCAGGAGGGAGCACATGGAGCACCAGAGCACACGGAGCACATGGAGCACACGGAGCACACGGAGCACCAGAGCAGGAGGGAGCACATGGAGCACACGGAGCACCAGAGCAGCAGGGAAGACGCGGACCACCAGAGCAGGAGAGGGGCACACGGAGCATCAGAGCAGGCGACCAGAGCAGGAGGGAGCACACAAAGCACCAGAGCAGGAGGGAGCACATGGAGCACCAGAGCAGGAGGGAGCACATGGAGCACCAGAGCACGAGGGAGCACATGGAGCACACGGAGCACATGGAGCACACGGAGCACACGGAGCACCAGAGCAGGAGGGAGCACATGGAGCACATGGAGCACCAGAGCACGATGGAGCACATGGAGCACACGGAGCACATGGAGCACATGGAGCACACGGAGCACCAGAGCAGCAGGGAAGACGCGGACCACCAGAGCAGGAGAGGGGCACACAGAGCATCAGAGCAGGCGACCAGAGCAGGAGGGAGCACACAGAGCAACAGAGCAGGAGGGAGCACACGGAGCACCAGAGCAGGAGGGAGCACACGGACCACCAGAGCACGAGGGAGCACATGGAGCACATGGAGCACCAGAGCACGATGGAGCACATGGAGCACACGGAGCACCAGAGCAGCAGGGAAGACGCGGACCACCAGAGCAGGAGAGGGGCACATGGAGCACTGGAGCAGGAGGGAGCACATGGAGCACACGGAGCACCAGAGCAGGAGGGGGCACATGGAGCAACAGAGCAGGAGGGTCTACATGGAGCACCAGAGCAGAAGGCAGGGGTACTACTAGTACCCCTTCTCTAGTTGTAGAAGTAGTCTTAGTATTAGTCTTAGTTAGTAGTTGTAGTAGTAGTAACAGTAGTATTAGTAGTAGCAGTGGTAGCAGCGTTGGTGGCAGTAGTAGTTGTGGTAATAGAAGTACCCTTACCCAGTCCAGAATGAGGATCTTATTGAGGTTGAGTCTCTGTTGAAGTTGTTTGGTGGCGATGGCCACGGAGTTAAAATAACAGAAGCCTCTGGAAAAGAAACAGTACTGAGTGAAAGCAGTATTCATGAGTGAATGCTGCATACTCAACAAAAGCACTATTTTTGTTGAAATGTTGAGTATACAGCAAAATACTACTCAACAAATAGTACTTTTACACTGTACAATATATTACTGAAGTAGGAGTAAAAGTCTTGGGTCTGAAAACCCCTCTGAAAATTACAAGTATAAGTACAATCTCTTTTCACCTTTAAACAGTCCTATTGAGCTTCTGTCTCTATAGTTCTTATCTCTGACACTGTGGATCATTTTGTTATAATTTACACATCTTTACACAATATTCATCTAAAACCACTTGATAAAAGAAACACGTCCGCTGACTTCCACGTTAGAAAACTGCGGTGTCCAATGGGAGCTGACATCGCCGTAAACGTCATCACAACAAAGCGCTGTATGCTGTTGGCGCCCCCTATAGATAGCTGCGCATCACTCTAGAGCAGCACATTTTTTTTCATTTGTACCGAAATGACTACGTGACGCTGTCAAATCCTACGAGTATCACCGATTAAGATCATAAAACTGGAGAAGGAAGTGTGTACGTCACAGTGGGCGTGTCATAGTGGGCATGTACATCACAGTGGCCATGTACCGGTGGCATCTTGAAAATAAGAGATTAAAGATAACTCATTACGCGCACACATATTTGTATAGTATACATGTGAGTGTGTGTGTGTGTGTGGGTGTGGGTGTGTGTGTGTGTGTGTGTGTGTGTGTGTGTGTATGTCTGTATATATGTGTGTATTGCCATGTGCTTCTAATGATTCACATTTTGGTGACAGTGGATATGTATATAGGCAAGGCAAAGCAAATTTATTTGTATAGCACAATTCCTACACAAGGTAATTCAAAGTGCTTTAAAGAATAAGAAGGACATTAAAATCACACAAATCAAAAGATAAATAATCACAAATAATATCATAAAATTACCATTAAAACAGAAGAGTGCAGAATAAAAACCTTTCAGTCATATGCACAGATAAACAGAACAGTTTTGAGCCTGGATATAAACATTGTCAAAGTAGAGGCCTGTCTCACATCTTTCAGAAGATTGTTCCAGGTTTTAGCTGTGTAAAACTTAATTGCTGATTCCCCATGTTTAGTCCTCACTCTGGGCACTGGCAGGAGGCCGGTCCCTAAAGTCCTCAAAGTGTGAGATGGTTCATATGGCACTAACATGTCGGGGACCTAGGCCATGGAGAGACCTGTACAAAAGCAAAACTGCTTTAAAGTCTATTCTCTGAGCCACAGGAGCCAGTGCAGAGACCTGAGCACAGGACTTATGTGTGCGCACTTCCTGGTTCTAGTTAGGACCCGAGCAGCAGCGTTCTGGATGTACTGCAGCTGTCTTAAGGCTCTTTTGGAGAGGCCAGTGAGTCTAACCTACTGCAGACAAATGCATGGATAAGTCTCTCCAAGTCTGGCTTTGACAGTATATACCTTTGATTTTTGCAATGTTTTTTAGGTGGTAAAAAGCTGCAGATGTTATTGATTTGATGTGGCTGTTAAAGTTCAAGTCTGAGTCCATTACTACCCCTAGATTTCTAGCCTGATTTGAAGGTTTTAGAGAGACTGGAGGTGACTGTTGACACTTTCTCTATGTTTCTGTGGGCCAAAGGTGATTACTTCAGTCTTGTCTGAGTTTAGCTGAAGAAAGTTGTTTTGCATCCACACACTGACCTGTTGGAGGCAGTGGCAGAATGAATCCACTGGTTCATATTCACCTGCTGCAGTGAGACATAGATCTGAGTGTCATCTGCATAGTTTTGGTAGGACACATTATTGCTGTGTATTAACTGGCCTAATGGCAGCATGTAGAACCAGTTTAGTGCTGTACCAGAGATGCCCTCACAGTCCTCTAGTCTCTGTAAGAGGATCCCATGATCCACAGTGTCAAAAGCAGCACTCAGATCTAACAGGATCAAAACTGAGACTTTGCCTGCATCAGTGTTCAGGTGGATGTCACTTGTCACCTTGATAAGAGCAGTCTCAGTGCTGTGGTGGGGTCTAAAACCTGACTGGAAAACATCACAGGAGTTGTTAATTTGGAGGAAACTAATAAGCTGTTGGTAAACAACCTTTTCGAGGACTTTGCATAAAAACAGCAGATTTGAGATTGGTTGGTAATTGTTCAATATTGTGGCATCTAGACTGCTCTTCTTTAGGAGAGGCTTGATAACCGCAGTTTTCAAAGTTGTAGTTGTAGATGAACTCAGAATAGTGACGATCTCTTGGACAGTTTTGTCAGTTACAGGTGCAAAGTGAGTCAGCTCTAAGTGTCTAGGTGGCTGCAGGGGTGTTAGTTGCATTGTGGAATTGATGGCATTTTTAAAGCCCTGAAAATTGTCATTAAAGAATACTGCAAACTCATTGCACTTAGATGTGGATGGAATAACAGACATGTCAAAAAAGACACAGAAATGATCAGACAGAGCAACATCCACCACATTGATATTTGAAATATTTACTCCTTTTGTAATGAGCAGGTCCAGAGTGTGTCCTCTGTTGTGGGTGGGCTCGCTGACATGCTGAGTCAGACCAAAGGTTTCAAGGACAGAACTGAGCTCTTTAGCATTTCTGTCAAACACATTATCCACATGTACATTAAAATCACCTGTAATGACTAAACCATCAAAGTCTGTGCATACGACTGAAAGTATCTCAGTAAAATCATCAATAAAACGTACACACACTATCTATCTATCTATCTATCTATCTATCTATCTATCTATCTGTGTGTGTGTGTGTATATATGTGTGTATATGTGTATGTGTATATATGTGTGTGTTGTGTGTGAGTGTGTGTATCCATGTATATTGCCATTTCATTTAATGATTCACATTTCGGTAACAGTGGAATGATCTGTCAGCAGGATTGAACCCACAGCAGAGTTACGCCTGACAGCTCCTAATGACTTTACATCAGACGTATAAATCACATGGACAGGACGCTGAGCTAGCACTGTCGCTAACCCTGCTAACCTCGCTAACATGAGGACACGGAGAGAACGCACTAGCAGCAACGATCTGCACGGAACAAACAATAAACAAGAGTTATGTGACATTGGCTTTTAACACTGACAGACTGAAGCATGGCTCAGAATAACACTTAAAGGTGCAGTAGGGAACTTTACCGATCAGCAGAACTCCATGGAGATGTTAATGCTTTGCCTTGAATGTTTCACAGCATGGCATTAAATATATCTAACAAGGATTTATTTCATTACAGCCTTTTTTACTACTCTAAACCTGCCCTGAAAACAGTGTTCTTAATGTGAACATAAAAAGATGTTTTTAGGGCTTATCAGGGTTTTAGTACAATTTCTTAATGCCTCATGAGGGAAATGCTTTATTGTCTCTGGGTTAAATCTGCATTTGACCCGTCCTTCAGTGTCTCTGTGTTAATTGTGTCAGGAGCAGTGGGACACACATCAGATCTTGAGCAAGTCTTGGTCAGGACCTGAACTGAAGCATCTGACCTGTTGTGTGTGTTTTGGGTTGAAGGAGAGACACAAGGAGAACATGCAAACTCCAGACAGGGACAGAGGAACCAACCCGGGACTAACCCAGGACTGACCAGGACTAGATGAATTGAAACTCCTCACAGGCACAAGGAGAACATGCAAACTCCACACAGACAAGCCCGGGAGTTGAACTCACAACCTTCTTGCTGTAAGGCATGACTGCTAAGCCACTGTTGCTATTGTCACCATTTTTCTGCTAAGTTCAGGTCAGATCTGTGGAGAGGTGTCCTTGCTCATCACCTGTGGTTGAATATATGCTGGATAGATTAATTTAATGCTATACTGCGGAACATTACAAATGAAGTAACATCATTTCCATGAGATAAGTTACAGAGATGTTCCGTAGTGGTGCTTTAAAAGTGTTGTGTGCTCACAGAGGAGAGGAGTGAGTGGCATGGTGTCCAGGAGGTCTGACCACAGCGAAGCCGTTCTGAAACATTACCATGGAAACAATAAGAACCTGGTTTATTCTGGTTTATCTGAGACTACACATGACACTGGGCCTCACCTTCAGCTCTCCCAGCGCCACCTTCAGGGCGAGGTCGGTAACGCAGCCGGCTGCCACTCGAGCAGCAGTGGACGTGTGCGGCTCGCTCCACACTGTGTCCACGTCCACCTGAAAAGAGCAGGGTCTGGGTCACTTCAGGTCAGTCCAGAGGTCAGAGTCATGAGCATGAGGACCGTCTCCGTAGCGATAAACAAAACATGATATTACATTTGAACAGGGAAAGTCCTCAGAATGTCACATGTCACAGGAAGAACAGATTCACTTATTCACTGACCTCAGATCTGTCTCTCTCTCCTCACTTTCTCCTGCCTCTCTCTCTCTTCTCTACCCCCTCTCTCCATTTTCTTCCCTCTTTTGTTCTCCTCCTCCCTCTCACTCTCCTCCTTATTCTGGCTCTATTTCTCTCCTCTCCCTTCCTCTCTCCTTCTCTCTCTCCTCTCTCCCTCCACATGTTTTTCTCTCTCTCCTGTTTCGTTCAGAGCGTTCCGCCCTCTCTCCACATGTTCTCTCTCTCCTCCCTCTCCACATGTTCTCTCTCTCCTCTCTTACTCCACATGCTCTCTCTCCTCTCTTCCTCCACATGTTCTTTCTCTCCTCTCCCTCTCTCCACATGCTCTCTTTCTCTCCTCACCCCCCTCCCTCTATATGTTCCCTCTCTCTCTCCTCTCTTTCGTTCAAAGTGTTCCTCTCTCTCCTCTCCCTCCCTCCACATGTTCCCTCCCTCTCTCCTCTCCTCTCCTCTCCCTCCTTCTCTCCATATGTTCTCTCTCTCCTCCCTCTCTCCTCTCTTTCATTCAGAGCGTTCCTCCCTCCCTCTCTCCAGATGTTCCCTCCCTCTTTCCTCTCTTTCTCCTCTCTTTCGTTCAGAGCGTTCCTCCCTCTCTCTTCCTCCACATATTCCCTCTCTTTTTCCTCTCTTTCGTTGTCTTTGTTCTCTTGGCCTGACTTCAGTCCTTTTTCTGTCTTTTGTCTTGGATTTTTATGTCTAAACAGATTTATGTTTCAATCTGGAGTCGTTTATTGTTTTTATTTTTAGCTTTATTTTTACAAAGATCCAAATAATCCAAAATTAAAATTAAAATTAAAATTAAAATTAAAATTAAAATTAAAATTAAAATTAAAATTAAAATTAAAATTAAAATTAAAATTAAATAATAAAAATAAAAATAAAAACAGGACTAAACCAGGACTAAACCAGGACTAAATCAGGACTGAACCAGGTCTAAACCAGGACTAAACCAGGACTTGACTCACTCCGGTCCCTCCACAAGGCAGCTGCCGTTGGGGTCTTTGGGGTCTTTGGGGCTGGATCGCTGCAGAAAAATCACACGTCCTGTTACTCTTTAACCTCATGTTTTATAATGCTTTAATTTAAAGGTTGTTTTTTTTATCTTATGTTTCAGTTGAAAGTTTTGATTCTCTTCACATTATTTCCTCATATCACAGTCAATGTTCTCCTCAGTTTGAACATGAACTACAGTTTGAATCTGAACTATAGATTAAATATGAACTATAGTTTGCACATGAACTAAACATCTATAAATGAAACTATAATCTTTAAAATGATTTGAAATGTCTCATGTCATCTCCCAAACAAGAGAGACACATTTTTGTCGATATCGTCCCTCCCTAGATACAACACGTAAAGACAAAAATACTTTTCAACAGGCACATATAAAGTAAACAAGGAAATGAAAACAACACAAGCAAACAACAAACAATATAAAAATACACAAAGATCATGGAACTAGAACAGATAAAATACATTTATTAAATACAGTTAAAATACATTTTAATCCAGTGTTTTGATTCTAATTTCTTTACTCTGTTTTTACTCTGATGTTTTTACACAGATGTTTTTACTCTGATGTTTTTACTCTGATCTTTTTATTCTGATGTTTTTACACTGATGTTTTACTCTGTTTTTACTCTGATGTTTTTACTCTGATCTTTTTATTCTGAGGTTTTTATTCAGATGTTTAACACTGATGTTTTACCCTGATGTTTTTACACAGATGTTTTTACACGGATATTTTTACACTGATGTTTTACTCTAATGTTTAACACTGATGTTTTACTCTGATGGTTTTACTCTGATGGTTTTACACTGATGGTTTTACACGGATGTTTTACTCAGATGTTTTCACTCTGATGTTTTGCTCTGTTGTTTTTACACTGATATTTTACTCAGATGTTTTACTCTGATGTTTTTCTTTTATATTTTTACTCTGATGTTTTACTGTTTTTACACTGATGTTTTTATTCTGATGTTTCACTCTGATGTTTTTACTCTGTTGTTTTAAGACTGATGTTTTACTCTGATGTTTTTACTCTGATGTTTTGCTCTGATGTTTTTACACTGATATTTTTATTCTGATGTTTCACTCTGATGTTTTTCTCTGATACTTTTACTCTGACGTTTTACTGTTTTTACACTGAAGTTTTTATTCTGATGTTTCACTCTGATGTTTTTACTCTGTTGTTTTAAGACGGATGTTTTTATTCTCATGTTTGTACTCTGCTGTGTTTACTCTCTTTCATTGTGTTACTGGTGACTCTGCATGTGTCTGTCACAGGGTCACAGCTGTGCAATGTTTACTTTTATATTTTTAATTCTCTGTACCTTTTGCCCCTGTAGACCTGCCCCTTTTGCCCCTGTAGACCTGCCCTTTTGCCCCGTTGACCCGTCCTTTTGCCCCCTGTAGACCCGCCCATTTTGCTCCTATAGATACACCCTTTTCCCCTGTGTAGAGTGTGTTACCGGTCAGTTTGCGTGTGTCCACCTCGTCCGGGTCAAGAGGGTCAGGGCCGTACAGCAGCACATAGTTTTCTGAATGAACTGAGTGCAGCTCCGTGAGACTGGCCTTTCTGCTGGACACCAGCTGCAAACAGAAACAGTGTATATTACTCGAGTAAGAGTACGTTTCACTGTACTATATATTACTCAAGTAAGAGTACTGTTATTTCAATAAAAATGTTACCCAAGTAGCAGTAAAAGCTGGTAGAAAAGTACACTTTCTTTAAAAAGCAACTCACCTAAATGTACCTGAGTACAGAGGAGTGTCAGCAGATCTGTGCTAGCAGCCTCTCTGTTCACTGCCAAACACCAAACTCAAACAAGTATCCGCTATCAGTTCTCGTACTTGTCAATGTGCTGCCGATACCAAGAGCCAATACCACTGGAACTGCGATGTGGCTCTTCTTGAGCAGAGGTAACCGTGAGGTGACCATAAAAAAACACATGACCTGCTAACGTTGATTGTTCATTCTCTAACTTTCAGTTTTTCTGTTGGTTAAATTAATTCTCATGTTCAGTCCTAAGAGGCAACTGTTGTGATTTTGGGCTTTACAAAAATGAATTGAATTGTGTGGTGCTGGCAGTTATTTGCTTGTCCATGCTTTGTAACTGTTACGACACCGCTCTCTACTATCTGCTCCTTTTGGTTGTGTCCCTGCTCCTTTGGGTCGGGGACAGGTCTCTCACTGTCGAGTCGGCCTACGGGCTAAACAGCAATGCAGAGTACCCGGCCTTCTTGGAGTCCATGAGAGCACTGACTGGGAACTCTGTTGTTTTCCTGTGGCACTTCAGTGCTCATGTGGATAATGACAGTGACACCTGGAGGGGTGGATCGGGAAGAACGGTCTCCCTAATCTGAACCCGAGTGGTGTTCTGTTATTGGACCTCTATGCTATTCACAGTTTGTCCATAATGAACACCATGTTCAAGCACAAGTGTGTTCATCAGTGCATGTGGCACCAGGACACCCATGGCCCTCACCAGCTGGTACGTTGGATCTGCTGGCAGAGGAGGAAGTCAGGCAGACCTGGCAGATCAAAGCATATCGTGAGGGTCTGTTGGGAACGTCCGGCAAAGTTCTCTGTCAAGGTCTTCAACTCACACCTCCGCCTTCTCTCAGATCCTGGGTGAGGCTGGGGACATGGATTCTGAGTAGGCCATGTTCTCCGCCTCTATTGTTGATGCTCGTAGCTGTGGTTGTAAGGTCTACGGGGGTTGTGCAGTGGCAACCTCCAAACCCGGTGGTGGACACCGGAAGTAAGGGATGCCGGAGGCTGAAGGAGGAGTTCTATCAGGCCCTGTTGGCTTGTGGGACTCCTGACGTAGCTGACGAGTACCGGCAGGCCAAGCGTGCCACGGCTCATGCAGTCGTAGAGGCAAAAACTCGTGGTTGGGAGTGGCCATGGAGTACTATCGAACGGCCTCAAAGAGATTCTGGCAAACCATCTGATGCAATAGGAGGGAGAAGCAGTGTTTCACCAACACTGTTTACAGTGTTGGTGAAAGCAGGAGCTGTGTTTGCATTGCCGGCAGTAAGTCAGGCCTGTTCCTAGTGCATGTTGGACTCCGTCAGGGCTGTCCTTTGTCACCGGTTCTGTTGATTGTTTTTATGAACAGAATTTTTAGGCGCAGCCTAGGGACCAGGGGTGGTCCAGTTCGGGGACCACAGGATCTCATCTCTGCTGTTTGCAGATGATGTTGTCCTGATGCTTCATTGAGCCAGGACAGCAACAGGCACTGGGGCGGTTTGAAGCTGAGTGTGAAGTGGCTGAGATGAGAATCAGCTCTTCCACAACCAAGGCCATGTTCTTGGCCAGAAAAAGGTGGCTTTCCCTCTTTGGGTGAGTGGGGAGTTCTTGCCTCAAGTGGAGGAGTTCAAGTATCTTGTGGTCTTGTTCATGAGTGACGGAAGGATGGAGCGTGAGATTGACAGTTGGTTGTTGTTGTGGTAAAGAGGGAGCTGAGCCGAAAGGTTCCTGCCCTCATCTATGGTCATGAGCTTTGGGTAATGACCGAAAAGACTGAAATGGATTTCCTCCACAGGGTGGCTGGGCGCAAACTTAGAGACAGGGTGAGGAGCTTGGTCACATGGGAGGAGCTCGGAGTAGAGCCGCTGCCCCTCCATGTCGAAAGGAGCAGCTGAGTTGGCTTGGGTGTTCCGGAGGTGTTCTGAGCATGTCCCACTACAGGGAGGCCCCGGGAAAGACGCAGGTCATGCTGGAGGGACTGCATCTCTCTTTACGCCTTGGGGTCCCACTGGAGGAGCCGAGAATGTGCCTGGGGTGAGGGAAGTCTGGGAGTTCCTGCTTGGACTGTTGTCCCTGCGACCCAGCCCCGGATAAGCAAAAGAAAATGAATGGATGAGTTTGACGAGTTTGAAGAGTTTGACGCATTTGAAGAGTTTGAAGCGTTGAAGAGTTTGAAGAATTTGAAGAGTTTGATGAGTTTGATGAGTTGATGTGTGGTTGTGTTGGGCCTTGTGTGAAAGTATCTGTCCCAGTCACATGCAGATTCTCTCTGAAGCATCAGAACTTTGAAACATATGGAACGTTTTAAGACAAACATAAACTCAAAATAACTCCAAACGTTTTAGATTTGAGATATTTGAAAACAGCCGGCGCCCTTCGCTCTGATCACTGCTTTGGGGACGAGACTCTGAGGATTTGAATTCAAAATAACTCTTACACTACACAATATATTACATGAGTACTGTTACTCCAATATTACTCAAGTAGGAGTAAAAGTATGCTGCTAGAAACATACTCTGAAAAGTACAGTTTCTTTGAAAAGTTACTCAAGTAAATGTACCTGAGTACTGCCCAACACGTCTGAATATTCTAAAGTTTAAATTGGAAAGTCAAATGTGTCAGATGCCCTCCTGTGTGTCAGATGCCCTCCTGTGTGTCAGATGCCCTCCCTGTGTGTCAGTTTAGATGTTTTGAGACATGAACCAGGTTTAAATTTCTTGCTTCGTGTTGTGACATTATATAGTAAAAATATTATTAGCATTTTGAATCAATGTTTGAGTAAACTAGATGTGACTGACAAGTTGCATGAAAATTCAAATAGGTGCTTAGCAACGCTGTCAGTCAAACCTGTTGGTAACTCTAGCGGGAGCGACCTCAGGAAAAGAAGGCGCCTATTTGTCTATTATTGATTTTCATATCTTGATTTACAGACACAGTAGTGAAATAAAAACCCCAGGATCATGTAAAGCTGGTTAATACAAACATTTAAGACCAAAATGACGAGTCTGACAGCAACAGTTACAGAGAGAGGGGACACAGTTTTTACACAGAAAGTGAACTGGAACCAGAGGCAATGGAGCTGGAAGTGCGTCCATGATCACTTCCTATTTTGAACACAGCGGCTAGTCGGTTAGCTATGTCCATTTATATGAACAGCGTATGCAAGCAGGACTAAATCAGGACTGAACTAGGACTAAACCACGATTGAACCGGGACTAAACCGTGACTAAACTAGGACTAAACCAGGTCTAAACCAGGACCAAACAAGACCATGGACCACTATGAACCTACTGGACACTGAGGGATTACACAGATATAAGACACGTAGGAATAGAACACAAGTACAACATTTAATGTGACACAGTGCAGGGTCTAAAGAAAGAGGATTTTTAATCATTGTAGTATTGGTATCGAGTATTGAAGTTATTTGTTAGTATCAAAATCCAATTCGATTTTTGTATCGTGGCGACACTATGAGGAGGTGTATCCAAACCTTTGCCTGGTCGTGTGTGATAAATCTGTGCCAAAGTGAAAGAGTTGCAGTACCTCACATTGCCTCCGGAGGCCGCTCTGGTTCAGCCGGGTCCAGATGCTCTCGGTGCGACCCGGATGTTCAGGATGACGACTCAAGTCCCCACACCTGCACTCATGTCTCTGCATCCGAGAATCGTACGCCAAACCTACAAAACATAGAGGCAATCTAACCCACAACCTCCACAATAACCACTGTGCCACAGAGAGTTTAACCCACAACCTCCTGGTGAGAGGGAGGACACAGGGAGGACACTCTTCCACAGTAACAGAGAGTAGTAGTTATAATAGTAGTATTAGTACCTGCAGTAAACATCAGCGGTAGTAGCAGTAGTAGTAATAGTAGCAGTAGTAGTAGTACCTGTAGTAAACCTGAGTGGAGTGCTATGTGGAGTTATAGGGGTGGGGGCAGGGAGTGAGCGTGTTCTGCACAGGGGGAGGTGAGTCCAGAGCTGGATAGAGACTCGAGGAGAGTCCTGGGCAGTGCGGGACCTCTGGAGCTTCTGCAAACACAAACACACACACATATATACAATGGGGCAAAAAAGTATTTAGTCAGCCACCAATTGTACAAGTTCTCCTACTTAAAAAGATGACAGGCCTGTAATTTTCATAATAGGTACACTTCAACTATAAGGGACAAAATGAGAAAAAAAAAAATCCAGAAAATGACATTGTCTGATTTTTTTATGATAAAATAAGTATTTGGTCACCTACAAACAAGTAAGGTTTCTGGCTCTCACAGATCTGTAACTTCTTCTTTAAGAGGCTCCTCTGTCCTCCACTTGTTAACTGTATTAATAGCACCTGTTTGAATGATAGTGTAAAAGACACCTGTCCACAACCTCAAACAGTCAGACTCCAAACTCCACTATGGTCAAGACCAAAGGACACAAACAAAATTGTAGACCTACACCAGGCTGGAAATACTGAATCTGCAATAGGTAAGCAGCTTGGTGTGAAGAAATCAACTGTGGGAGCAATTACTAGAAAATGGAAGACATACAAGAACACTGATAATCTCCCTCAATCTGGGGCTCCACGCAAGATCTCACCCCATGGGGTCAACATGACCAGAAGCACGGTGAGCAAAAATCCCATAACCACACGGGGGACCTAGTGAATGACCTACAGAGAGCTGGAATCAAAATAATAAAGGCTACCATCAGTAACATACTACACTGCCGGGGACTCAAATCCTGCAGTGCCACACGTGTCCCCCTGCTTAAGCCAGGACATGTCCAGTTTGCTACAGAGCATTTGGATGATCCAGAAGAGGATTGGGAGAATGTCATATGGTCAGATGAAGCCAAAATAGAACTTTTTGGTAAAAACTCAACTTGTCGTGTTTGGAGGAGAAAGAATGCTGAGTTGCATCCAAAGAACACCATACCTACTGTGAAGCATGGGGGTGGAAACATCATGCTTTAAGGCTGTTTTTCTGCAAAGGGACCAAGACGATGTATCCGTGTAAAGGTAAGAATGAATGGGGCCATGTATCGTGAGATTTTCAGTGAAAACCTCCTTCCATCAGCAAGGGCATTGAAGATGAAAAGTGTCTGGGTCTTTCAGCATGATAATTATCCCAAACACATTGCCCGGGCAACAAAGGGATGGCTTCGTTAGAACCATTACAAGGTCCTGGAGTGGCCTAGCCAGTCTCCAGATCTCAACCCCATAGAAAATCTTTGGAGGGAGTTGAAAGTCTGCCCCAAAACATCACTGCTCTAGAGGAGATCTGCAGGACGAATGGGCCAAACTACCAGCAACAGTGTGAGAAAACCTTGTGGAGACTTACAGAAAATGTTTGACCTCTGTCATTGCCAACAAAGGGTTTATAACAAAGTATTGAAATGAACTTTTTTTTTTGACCAAATATACTTATTTTCCACCATAATTTGCAAATAAATCCATAAAAAAATCAGACAATGTGGTAATACCCATTCTGCCTTACATAGTTGAAGTGTACTTATGATAATTACAGGCCTCTCCAATCTTTTTAAGTAGTAGTAGGAGAACTTGCACAATTGGTGGCTGACTAAATACTTTTTCCCCCACTGTGTGTATGTGTATGTGTATATATATATATATATATATATATATATATATATATATATATATATATATATATATATATATATATATATATATATATATATATATATATATATATATATATATATATATATATATATATATATATATTCTTAGATTTTATGTTGTTAAGATATGTTTTTAAAGATTTCCTGTTTTATGCTCTCTGTTGTCAGGTCAGCAGGAGGCGGAATACACAATACAACACTTCCCCCTAGTGCATCCACCCAGACATGACAACAGTGTGAGGCAGTGGTACTTTACACAGGACGACTGATGCTGTGCATCTGATGCAGCTGTGGGTGTGATGCAACTGTAAGAAACACAATCTGATCCAAATGATTCTAGCGAAGGTGCATGGAATATAAAAACACAGTGGAGCACTTCTTGTATTGTTATTATTGTGTGTCAAACATGTGTGAATGAAACAGAACACAACTCCAGGTCTGTTTATGGTGAGAAAACAACATTAGAACAGATCAGAAAAGAGTAATCCGGGTCCTTTAAAGCAGGTGGCATACCTTCCACCAGAAAAGTTTCACAGTGCATCTTTAAGTCCTCCTCACCTGGCTGATGGCAGGCGGAGTGTCCATCAAACTCTCTCTGGATGAGGCATTGGACTCTGAGCCATAGACCGAGTCCACACTCGAGCCAGGGTCAAAACCAAGGTCTGAACCAGAACCAGGACCAGGGACTAAACCAGGACCAGAACCAGGACCAGAGCTACACCAGGATCTGGTCTCATCCAAGTCTTCTGAAGGCATCTGAGCAAAGGGAGGAGTCTGTCAGTGAAGGTAAATGGTCAAAGGGCTGATTTACTGTGGTCTAAGCCTGTGGTTGTCAAAGTCATGTCTAATACTTATGCTTATTATAATAATAATAATAATAATAATAATAATAATAATAATAATAATAATAATTATTATTATTATTATTATTATTATTATTATTATTATTATTATTATTATTATTATGTATTTATTTATTCCCCATTTACATTCTCTATATCTTCTTTTCTCACTTACGCTCTACTAGTACATCAGCATTCTCCTCTGCTGTCCCCACCTTTCCTCTCCAAATTATGATATACCTTGGCATGTCTTGGTGTGTCTTGGTATGTCTTGGTATACCTTGATATGTATTGGTATGTCTTGATATAACTTGGTATGTCTTGGTACCTTGGTAAACCTTTGTATTTCTTGTTGTGTCTTGGTATATTTTGGTCTGTTTTGGTATGTCTTAGTATGTCTTGATATGCCTTGGTATATCTTGGTATGTCTTAGTATGTCTTGGTATCTTTAGGTATGTCTTGGCATATCTTAATGTGTCTTGGTATACCTTGGAATGTTTTGGTATATCTTAGTATACCTTGGTATTTCTTGGTATGTCTTGGTATACCTTGGTATGACTTGGTATGTGTTGGTATGTCTGGGTATGTCTTGGTATAACATCGTATAATGTGGCATGTCATAATATGTCTTATCACCACTTGTCACCACTAAACCAACACTAAACCAGGACTAAACCAGGACTAAACCAGGACTAAACCAGGACTACATCAGGAGGCGGTTCCCTGAAGTCCTCAGAGTGTGAGATGGTTCATGTGGCTCTAACATGTGGGAGATGTACTTTGGTGCTGGTCCATGGAGAGTCTTATACACAAGCAGAGCTGCTTTAAAGTCTATTCTCTGAGCCACAGGAGCCAGTGCAGAGACCTGAGCACAGGACTTTTGTGCTTGTATTGCCTGGTTCTAGTCAGGACCCGAGCAGCAGCCTTCTGGATGTACTGCAGCTGTGTTAAGGCTTGTTTGGAGAGGCCAATGAGCAAGCCATAGTAGTTGTGGTAGTGCTAGTGATAGTAGTAGTGTTGGGAGGAACTGTAATAACAATAATATTTGTAGTAAACAGAGAACTTACTTTGCGGAGTGGCGCATTGGACTTGTATCGGTCCAGTCCAGGCCTGGTCCAGTGTTTTTGGTGCAGGGCAAGTGTGGAGGGGTGGAGCAGAGGGGAGGGAGGGTGAAGAGGTGTGAGGAGCAGGGGGAAGTGGGAGTACGGTGTGGGTTCAGACTGGGTCCTCTTTAAAGGTCTATGAGAGCCCAGTGTAAGACCATCTCTGCCTCTGAGAGTAGACAGGGGGCGCTGTGGAGGCACTGGCTCTGAGTTCAGGTTTGGGACTGCAAAAGAAGCAAATATTCAATACAACCAGAATAAATTGTCTAATCCTAATCCTAGGAAGGGAAAGTCTCTAAGTATAACTACGTTACAGTAACTGAGTTTTTATACTTTTTTGAGTAGATTTTTAAACCTATAATTATACTTGTACTCGAGTATAATTCTAACCATGTAATGGTAAAAGTCCCAGTCCTCTGCCGTGTCTGCTTCCTCTAAACCCACAAACACATAAACGTCACATTTTCAAATAGCGCTTTACATCAAGGAACCACCCACCCATTCACACACACACACATACACTAGTGTACACAGACACTGGGGGTGTGGACGGTTAAGTGTCTTGCCCAAGGATACAACAATAGTATTCATCCTCCGTTTCCCATTCTTAAACAGATGGACCACCATCCTGGCCTGCCAGTCTAGCGGTACTGTCCCTGACCGCCACGCTGTCCCCGACCGCCATCACGTTGCGTGATGTTGAGATGTGTCAGCCAAGACAGCCCCACAACATTCAGAGTTTTCAGATACTCGTGACAGATCTGGTCCATCCCCGGAGCCTTGCCATGGAGGAGCTTGCCAACCACCTTAGTGACTTCAGGTACTCTGCACTGCTGTTTGGCTCACAGGCCGACACAACAGTGAGAGACCTGTCCCCGACCCAATGACACAGGGATGCGACCCTTTCGTTCACCGGGGTGAACTCCAACACGAAGTGGCTGAGCAACTGGGTTCCACAGCCCAAGCTGTGTGTGGGGGTGAGGTCAACTATATCTAGTCGGTAACGCTCAACCTCTCGCACAAGCTACTACTACTACTACAAGTACTTTTGCTCCTGTTACTACTACTACTACTGCTACAACTATAACAACAACAATACTCACTACTACCGTGTACTAGTTAAGTAGTGAATACTGCAGTACTCACAGGCCACAAACTGCTGATGGACGAGGCCCGTGGTCTGATCGAGGACCAGGACTGGCTGCAGACGCTGACCCAGACCTGTGCCCAGGTCCAGAGGCCCCAACACGGGGCAGAAGTGAGGGAGAGAGGGGGGTCCAGCCTGGAGGAGAGATCATGGAGTTAGCCCTGATTTAGACCTGGTTTAGACCTGATTTAGACCTGGTTTAGACCTGATTTAGATCTGGTTTAGTCCTGGTTTAGTCCCTGTTTAGTCCTGGTTTTTCCAGGTTTAGACCTGGTTTAGACCCTGTTTAGACCAACTTTAGACCCGGTTTAGACCCAATTAAGTCCTGATTTAGACCTGGCTTAGTGCCGGTTTAGGCCTGGTTTAGGCCCAGTTTAGACACGGTTTAGACACGGTTTAGACACGGATTACACCCGGTTTAGTCCTGGTCTAGTCCTGGTTTAGACCTGATTTAGTCCTGGTCTACTCCTTTTTTAGACCCGGTTTAGTCCTGGTTTAGTCCCGGTTTAGACCTGGTTTAGTCCTGGTTCAGACCTGGTTTAGTCCCAGTTTAAACCTGGTTTAGACCTGGTTTAGTCCCAGTTTAAACCTGGTTTAGACCTGGTTTAGTCCTGGTTCAGACCTTGCTTAGAGTGGCATTTCTGTATCAAGCTTTTCCACAAGTGTCACAAATAAAACCACAAAATGCGTTGATGCAAAAGTTTAGACAAATTTAGACAAGTATGTTAGACCACACACACATACACTCACGTACACACACACCGATACACCCCCACCTACACACACACACACACACACACACACACACACATATACAAACACAAATACAGACAGACATACTTACACACACCCACACACACACATGTGCATACACACAAATATATACACACACATACAAAAAACATACATACACGCACACACACACGAATATACATACACACTCATATACACACATACACACACATATATATACACATACACAAATATATACACACACACATACACACACACACATAAAAAGAAACACACACGCACATACACATATACATACACACACAACACACATACACTTACAGACACACCCCTACACATTCACACACACACTCATACACACACACAAATACACGCACATATGCACACACACACACACACATACACACACATATACACAAACACATGCACAGTGACAGATGTAACAGTTCTGACCTGAGCAGGAAGTCCCACTGTGATACTGGGTTTGGACCCGGGTTTAGACACAAAACTCTGAGACACACAATATATATTATATATATATTATTATACTGTACTTTTGTGTGTGTGTGTATATATATATATATATATATATATATATATATATATATATATATATATATATATATATATATATATATATATATATATATATATATATATATATATATATGTATATGTGCGTATGTAGGTGTGTGTTTGTGTGTGTGTGTAGGTGCAGGGGTGTGTATGTGTGTGTATGTGTGTATTTGTGTGTGTATATATGTGTGCATGTGGGTGTGTCGGGGTGTGCATGTGTGTGTATGTGGATTTGAATGTGTGTGTGTGTGTGTATGCATGTCTGTTTGTGTGTATTTGTTTGTAAATGTTTATGTGTGTGTATGTGTCTCTGTGTGTGTGTGTTTGTGAAGATGTGTATGCGTGTGTGTGTGTCTGTTTGTCTCTGTGTGTATGTGTGTATTTGTGTGTGTTTGTGTTGTTTGTATGTTGCAGTACCTCTTGTGTGACAGAGGTGGCGCTGTCTGTCAGGAGGCTTTCACAGGAGCTGCTCTCAGACACTGGAGCGCTGCTGTAAGGAGAGTCTGAGGAGAGGGTCAGAACAGAGAGGGTCAGAACAGAGAGAGAGAGGGTCAGAACAGAGAGAGAGGGTCGAGAGAGAGAGGGTCAGAACAGAGAGAGAGGGTCAGAACAGAGAGAGAGGGTCGAGAGAGAGAGGGTCAGAACAGAGAGAGAGAGGGTCAGAACAGAGAGAGAGGGTCAGAACAGAGAGAGAGGGTCAGAACAGAGAGAGAGGGTCGAGAGAGAGGGTCAGAAGAGAGATAGGGTGTCAGAAGAGAGAGTATCAGAACATGTGTGTAAATGTAACATGTAAATATGTAAACACAAACCTGACTGGAACATTACACTGATGTTTATTTATTTGCACATATTTCAGGCGAGTTGACCAGTCTTTTTAAAGAAGAGTCACCACAGCTTCAGCTCCACATGAAGCTCATGAGGGTAACAGTTATAGCGGCTAATGTGGAGCAGAGTTCTGACCACGAGTATCATAGCAACCAAAGAGTTAATCAGGAGCAAGGCTGTTGAAGGTAACGTCCCTTCCCGCCCATACCACTGGTTTAGCAGGGAGCGAGCGCTTAGCAACACAGTCAATCAAATCTGTTGCTAACGCTAACGGGAACGACCTTGGGGCACGAAGGCGCCTGATTTGTCTGTTATTAATGTTCATATCTTGATTTACATACACAATAGTGAAATAAAACCCCCAGGATCATGTAGAGAGGGTTAATATGAACATTTAAGACCAAAATGGTGAGTCTGACAGCAGCAGTTACAGACAGAGGACACAGTTTTTACACAGAATGCGAATTGCAGCCAGATTCAATGGAGCTCAAAGTGCACCCATGACCACTTCCTGTGTCCATGTATATATATGCAGTCTGTGGCGTAGATTTTTTGCCAAAGTTCACTCTATGTGTAGACAAAAGTTATCTCTCAGAGTTTGAACCTGACTAATGTGTTCTGCACCTGTGTCGCTCTGAAGTCGGACAGCAGGAGGCGCACTGCTCTTCCTCTGCAGAGGGTTGGGCCGAGCTCCCGTCATTTTCTTCAGCTTCCACTTCAAAGTCGGCTCCGACACTGGACATAACAAACAAACAAATAATCAATATAACTATAAATATAATATCACATGTTTAACACACAAACCTGCAGAAAATACTCTGTTCCACTTTGTGATGTCATTGTGTGGTAATACAGGAAGTGCTCCACTGCGTTTTTAAGCACAGTGGAGCGCATACACATTCACTAGAATCATTTGGATCATTTCTGTCCTGGAATTGCTAATCTCCACTGAAGTAAAAGTAAACGGAGCTATTAACTTGAAAACTACCATTTCATGACATCACAAGGTGGAATAGAGCATTTTGAGCTTTGGAGATGTAGACAGACTAATAATAAAGTGTTACTCAAACATGTGTGAATGAATCAAAACACAACTCCAGGTTTGTTTTTGAGGAGGAGCGTTAGAACATGGAGCTCACAGGGGTCAGGATATGGGGATAACATGGCTAAATGTCTTTATTTATTTGTGGACTGGTCCTTGAGGCACATTGTCTTCAATGACAGCCATGTCTCTGTCAGTCTGCAGAGTGAGACTATAGAGTGAGTAAAGAAAGAAATGAAAAATAGGTCCACATATTTTTATCATTACAGGACTAGAGTTTGTCAAAAGTATCAGACAAAATAAAACATAAAAGACGATCCAGAGAAAAAATAAAATATTAAAGATGATCCAGAGAAAAAATAAAATATTAAAGATGATCCAGAGAAAAAATAGAACATAAAAGATGATCCAGGGAAAAAAAATATATATATAAAAGACAATCCAGTGAAAAAATAAAACATAAAGAGCCCATTTGTCATGCTTTTATAACTGGTTTATTTCAGTTGTTTCTCCTTCCTATCTGCACCACCAGAGAGTGTGACTGCACACTGACACACACAAATGAACCTGCCTTGAATATAATAATGATGTTGAGCTGCATCTTTCACTACCAGACAAGACCGATCTACCAGACAAGACTCAGATCTACAACACCAGACAAGACCCAAGGTGTAGGCTGTGCAAAGAGGCCCCTGAGACAATCCAGCACGTAATATAACTCATAGGTGTCAAACTCTGGCCCCCCGCAGTGTAATTATATTTGGCCCGCAAGGCAATTTCAAATTAATATTAGAGCTGGCCCACCGGTATAATATGGTGGCAGTGCTGTAACACCGCATTCACCGCTTATACTACAAATATATAATAATAATGCATAATGCTCTGCTGTTGTTTTGGCGCATCAATTAGGACAGAGGCAGACCAACCTCCAAATGGAGCTGATTGAACTCCAGTGTGATGAAACGCTGAAGTCAAAGTTTGATGCTGTTGGGGCCGCACAGTTTCCACAGTTCATCCCTGACACGATGCCTCAGCTCCGCACCGAAGTTGCTCAATTGCTCTCCGTGTTTGGTAGCACTTACCTATGTGAGCAACTTTTCTCCTCAATGAAGATGACGAAAACGTCTCACAGGCGACGTCTAACTGACGAACACCTTTGTTCAATAATGAAGGTTTCTTCAGCTCAAACCCTGAGCCCCGACATTGATGAATTGGCATCCAAGAAAAGATGCCAGGTATCTGGCTTGGGCGCATCAGAGTAGATCAGTGTGTCGCAAAATGAGCAGTAAATACATTTTCTATGCACTTTTTCTTGCTACTTCAAGGCCTGAATGGTTTATTTATTCATAGTTGTTATGTTATTTTATTTTGAAATTTATTAGCCTGTGTAAGAAGCTAATTTTCACATTTAACTCAGAAGGCTGCAAACAGAAAGGAGGCATTCAATTTTTATTTAAATCTTATTTAATATGCCATTGATATGTTTTATTATTATTATTATTACTACTATTATTATTATTAGTATTATTAGCAACTTAATTTTGCATGCCTGCACTTTAAAGTTATATAAGCCTTGCTTGTTCAATATTCATTGTTAAATCAAAACTTGTTTGGTTCCATATTAAAAGGTTCATTTGTTCAATTTAAAATTTTGGCCCACTGTGTATTTGAGTTTGACACCCCTGATATAACTGCTAAGGTTATGTTATGTGCTGGACCTTAGCAAGGTCATAACACTGGTTATGACCAGTGGTCTGGTCATAACCAAGTGGCCTGGTCTGGACTGGTCTGGACTGGTCTGGACTGGTCTGATCTGGACTGGATTGGTCTTTTCTGGACTGGTCTGGGCTGGTCTAGACCAATCTGGACTGGTCTGGACTGGTCTGGACTAGTCTGGTCAGGTCTGGTCTGGACCGGTCTGGTCTGTTCTGGACTGGTCTGGACTGGACTGGTCATGTCTGGTCTGGACTGGTCTGGACTGGTCAGGACTCACCTGTTCTGTGCAGCGCCCTCTTGTGGTCAGTACAGGTCAGAGGGGAGAGGCCCTCGGACACTGGAGCTCTGAAACAAAGCAATATAAACAATGACATTGATACTGTTTGGGTTCAGGTGGCAGAGTGGTTAGCCCTGTCTCCTCACAGCAGGCGGTCCCTGGTTTGTTCTTAGTCAAAATTGCATGTTCTCTCTGCGTCTATGTAACCCTCTAGCTAGTTACTCCAGAGACACTGAAGGACAGGTCACATGCAGATTTAACCCAGAGACACTGAAGGGGCTGTGTCCTGGCCCAGCACAGATAGGTAGACACACGATAGACACACGATAGACACACAGTAGACACACGATAGACACACAGTAGACACACAATAGACACACGGTAGACACACAGTAGACACACAATAGACACACGGTAGACACACAGTAGACACACGATAGACACACAGTAGACACACAATAGACACACGGTAGACACACGGTAGACACACGGTAGACACACGATAGACACACAGTAGACACACAATAGACACACAGTAGACACACGATAGACACACAGTAGACACACGATAGACACACAGTAGACACACGGTAGACACACGATAGACACACAATAGACACACGGTAGACACACGGTAGACACACGATAGACACACAATAGACACACGGTAGACACACGGTAGACACACGGTAGACACACAATAGACACACAGTAGACACACAGTAGACACACAATAGACACACGGTAGACACACAATAGACACACGGTAGACACACAATAGACACACGGTAGACACACGGTAGACACACGGTAGACACACGGTAGACACACGATAGACACACGATAGACACACGATAGACACACAGTAGACACACAATAGACACACAGTAGACACACGATAGACACACAGTAGACACACAATAGACACACGGTAGACACACGGTAGACACACGATAGACACACAATAGACACACGGTAGACACACGGTAGACACACGGTAGACACACAATAGACACACAGTAGACACACAGTAGACACACAATAGACACACGGTAGACACACAATAGACACACGGTAGACACACGGTAGACACACGATAGACACACAGTAGACACACAATAGACACACGGTAGACACACGATAGACACACAGTAGACACACGATAGACCCATGGTAGACACACGATAGACACACGATAGACACACAGTAGACACACAATAGACACACGGTAGACACACGATAGACACACAGTAGACACACAATAGACACACGGTAGACACACGGTAGACACACATGTCTTAAAGTGAAAAACGTCCTGTGTACTCTCTGCATAAAGCTTTTTTTTATCATTCACGAACCAGGAACTAATGCTAGCACACTGTTAGCATGCTAGCTGTTAACAGTTGCGCTCTGGTCACTGAGGATTCTGAAAGGCTCTTACAAACTCATCTTGGTGAGTAATTATGAAGCTCTGATGCATCAGGTCAGTGAGGAGTAACTCTGGACCAATTCTGATCCAGAGACATTAACACAACGGACACCTTGATAGGGAGAACATGCAATCTCCACACAAACACAGAGAGAACACACAAACTCCACACAGACACAGGGAGACCACGTAAACTCCACACAGACACAGTGAGAACATGCAAACTTCACACAGAACACCCCACACACTCTGGCAATCGAACCTGCGACCTCTTTGCAGTGACTTTGTCCTGTGTTCTCATAATGGTGTCATTCCCCAGCCCGGGTAAAACTCTGACCTGAAGCCTGCGTTGGCCACAGGGGGCACTCTCTCATGTCGGCTCATGATGTGCTCCCTCAGGATCTTCTTCACGTCGAAACCTGCACAAACCAACAGACGTCACTCTGACAACCTCCAGCAGAGGGTGCCAGGACTGCAGCTGCTACAGCACTGAACAATGAAGCAGTTTCATCAGGCTCCAGCTCGCACTGTTCAAAGCGGAATGTCATGAAGTATGGCATTAAACTTTTATATCTCCATAGAGACAAGCACGTGACACCACCACCAGGCCAAGTTACAGGTCAGATCTGTGGAGAGGCGAGCCTGCTCACAATAAAAAAAAATACTTGTAATTGAATAGTGTGCAAGAGATGAGTTTAATGCCATACTGTGGAACATTTCAAGGTAAACGATAACATCACCATGGAGACAAGCAGAACGGACTCACTCTGCTCGCTCCTGTGTCGGCGCTTTAGCTCGTCTGCGGTGGCGTCCATGTCTGAGTTTAACTGAAATCAGAAAAATACACAGAGACATTTGTGAACCTCAGGCAGCTGTTCTGAAACTTAAAGAGGCCAAACTCCATGTTTCTGATCTGTTCTAATTTCTCATCACAAACAGACCTAGAGTTTTGTTTTGTTTCATTCACACATGTTTAACACACAAACCCGGAATATTTAGGCTGAGTTCTTCTCTCAAACTGAAAACACTCTGTTCCACCTTGTGATGTCATCATGTGGTAATACAGGAAGTGCTCCACTGTGTTTTTAAACTCAATACATCTTCACTAGAATCTTTCGGATCATCATCATTAGAGTGGACTTACCTCACTTTGACGTTGCAGCTATTGTTTTAGCCTCATTTCAAGTGTGTTTCCACCAAAATGCTTTACATAAAAGTCAAAAGCAAAAATACAGATAACACGATAATAGTGTTAAATGCCAGGACAGAGAGGGCAGAGGCTTTGTATTGATCTGAACAAAAGGTAAAACCTCAGGTTCTTATGGTGTGTTGATGACTGAAGCAGTTCATCTGAGGCTAATCAGCAGTTCACTTTAAAACTACCACTTAATGACATCACAAGGTGGAACGGAGAACACAGCTCATGCTGGTTTAGCCCCACCTCCTCGCTCCGTTTACCTTAAGGTGTGTTTGGGGGCGGGGGCAATGAGGGGTAAAGTGTCCCAGTCGCAGAGATGGGGCAGGGAGAGGCAGCACACTCACTCCCCGATCAGAGTGCACCGACCTGGGGGACACCCGCAGGTCCATGGGCCTGTCCCACCTAGAGCCCGACCACGAGCTAAGACTGAGGACTAAAGACACGTCAGAGAGGACACGTCAGAGAGGAGACATCAGAGAGGACACGTCAGAGAGGAGACATCAGAGAGGACACGTCAGAGCGGACACATCAGAGAGGACACTTCAGAGACGACACATCAGACTGGACACATCAGACTGGACACATAAGAGTGGACAAGTCAGATTGGACACATCAGAGAGGACGCTTAAGAGTGGCCATGTCAGAGAGGACACATAAAACTGGACACATCAGACTGTCGTTGTCATATAAAAGTTCTGCGGTGCTTCTTTAAGTCGTTATCATGTAAAAGTTCCGCAGTGCCTCTTTAAGTCATTGTTATGTAAAAGCTCTGCAGTACCTCTTTAAGTTGTTGTAATGTAAAAGATCCGCAGTGCCTCTTTAAGTCCGGTTGTTGTCATGTAAAGTTCTGCAGTGCCTCTTTAAGTCTGAGTCGTTGCCATGTAAAAGTTTCGCAGTGCCTCTTTAAGTCCGGTTGTTGTCATGTAAAGTTCCGTGGTGCCTCTTTAAGTCTGAGTCGTTGCCATGTAAAAGTTTCGCAGTGCCTCTTTAAGTCCTGTTGTTGTCATGTAAAAGTTCCACAGTGTGTCTTTAGGTCCAGTTGTTGTTGTGTAAAAGTTCCGCACTGCGTCTTTAAGTCGTTGTGGTTTAAAAGTTCTGCAGTGCCTCTTTAAGTCGTAGTCATATAAAATTCTCTAAGTGCCTCTGTAAGTCTGGGTCGTTTTCATGTAAAAGTTCCGCAGTGCCTCTTTCAGTCTGGTTGTTGTCGTGTAAAAGTTCTGCAGTGCCTGTTTAAGTTGTTGTCATGTAAAAGTTCCGCAGTGTGTCTTTAAGTCCGAGTCATTGTCATGTAAAAATTCCGCATTGCCTCTTTAAGTCAGTTGTGGTCATGTAAAAGTTCCGCACTGCCTCTTTAAGTCTGGTCATTGTCATGTTACAGATCCGCAGTGCCGCATTAAGTCTGGGCCGTTGTCAAATGGTCCACAGTGCCTCTTTAAGTCCAGTTGTTGTCATGTAAAAGTCCCACAGTGCCTCTTTAAGTCGTGGTCGTGTAAAAGTGGGTCAGCAGTGAAACGTTTCCAGACTGTTGTGTCATCTGTTTTGTGTCATCCATTTTGTTTGTGGACAACACCGCGGCATCTGTGAAAACGATCGACTCAAATGAAACTGGAAACGCAGAAACTGAAGAACAACCGAAAGAGACAAAAGACACAGAGCCCGAGGGATGAGGTGGAAAAACACTGACTCTGCACACGTCACAGTGGACATTTATGCCACAGTGGACGCGTATGTCTTGAAAATAGTGGATTAAAGATTACTCAAACATGAATCACTCCAAATACAACTTCAGAGGCTCAATAAGAAGAAACAACTTCAACATGGATAAACATCTGAACTGTCTGAACAGGGTGGATTTAAAGCTACACTGTGGTACATGCTCACAGGTCTGAACAGGGCTGGTGTAAAGCCACACTGTGGGACATGCTCACAGATTTGAACAGGGCTGGTGTAAAGCCACACTGTGGGACATGCTCACAGGTCAGGGTTGTGTCTGAACAGGTGTAGTTTAAAGCCACACTGCGGAACATGCTTACAGGTCTGAACAGGGCTGGTTTAAAGCCCCACAATGGGACATGCTCACAGATCTGAAAAGGTCTGTTTTAAAGCCACACTGCGGGACATACTCACAGGTCAGGGCTGTTTACATGTGGGCTCTGATGGTTCTAGTTCAGTCTCACCTTCATGAAACTCAAACCCTCTGAACTCAAATGTGACAGTGCGTCTTTGTCCAGGTCACATGATCACACCAGCCGTAGGTCACATGACGCACTGGGGTCTGTCACCTACGGCAAAGACACCGTGGTTTCACTGTGAAACAGGGTCGTAAAAATAAACCATACTGTGGCTTTTGTTTAAGAAAAGTCATAAATCTCTGATCAATAGAACAGACGAGAACCAACTCAGAGTCCTGTGTCACACAGCGCAGCACAGGAGGGCATCTGACTGCTTTAGACCTGGTTTAGACCTGGTTTAGTCCTGGTTTAGACCTGGTTTAGACCTGGTTTAGTCCTGGTTTAGACCTGGTTTAGACCTGGTTTAGTCCTGGTTTAGACCTGGTTTAGACCTGGTTTAGACCTGCTTTAGACCTGGTTTAGACCTGGTTTAGACCTGGTTTAGTCCTGGTTTAGTCCTGGTTTAGTCCTGGTTTAGTCCTGGTTTAGACCTGGTTTAGTCCTGGTTTAGTCCTGGTTTAGTCCTGTCATATATGTTTGTTATTTGCCCTGGGAGGGCATCTGACACACAAGGATACAGCCAGTGCATATTGATACTCTGGAGTGGCATCACGCTGAGGGTGTTCTACATGTATCTCTATGATGGAATGTTCAGCAGTTACTATGGAGACACAGTCCGACACACATTAGCAAACACTGACAAGAAAGTTTTAAGAAAAAACACTGAAGTGATTTAAAGAGCTCAATTTTCCTGTGGTTAGTTTGAGCGTTCAAGGTCCCGTTTGGGAGTTTTTACACAGATTTTAAGACATTTTACTCAAAACGGTGAGAGTGACTCACTGAAAAACTGTTGGCTAATGCGAACGCTAATGCTAATGCTAGTACTAGCTAGCTTGTGACTGTAATGTTATTTGAGTTTAACAGCACAAATCAGCTCACCTGTTGGAGTTCAGTTCTTCCTGGTCAGATTGTGTTACATTAAAGCAGTGTCCCCCCCCCCCCCCCCCCCCGAAAAAATAAAATAAATGAAATGATATAATGAAATTTAATTAAATATCAAATTAAAAAAATAAAATAAAATAAACATCAAATGAATAAATTAAAATTAAATGAATATCAAAATAATACATTAAAATTAAATAAATATCAAATTAAAACAAGTAATTTAGCAATTTGGTACGACACCTTATATGATGCTCAGTGCTGCTGCTTTAAGTGACATTTACAAAGTGGATGATTGTTGTTAATATTTGGCACGTTTACGCTGAAAAAACTGCAGCGTCTTATCAGCGTGACTGAAGTGTAATGAGGTGGGGTCTTAACTTATTTGGCTTCATACTGTCCACTGCCAGCATTTTCAGACACAGCAGACACCGGTCTGTCCTCGTGTCCCACTGGAGTCACGGTGAAGCCAAGTGTTAAATACTCTTCATCAGACTCCTCCTCGTCTTATTTTTCAGGTGACTTTACCTCCGTCTATATCCGCCTTTCTTTTCATCCCTGTAAAAATGTTTTCCAAAGTGTCTCTTTAGCAAAAGTGTTTCATGTTCACTGTCCTGTGTCACGATCTGTTCGCACTGCATTAAAGTATAATAGAGCTTCAGACAGCGCAGTGCCTCTTGCTAGCATCACACCCTCAGAGAATGTGGACCTCAGTTGTACAGTATGAGCCAAACGGCTCTGATCAGATGAGTTGGATTTGAGCTCAAATCTAAAAATAGAATCACTTCTGGTTTTGTGCAAACTCAGTGTCGCAACCACTTCCTCTTCAGAACGTCCTCAAAAAAACAACACAGTACAGCTTTACAAGCAGTAACTTGTCTCCGTGGAGATGTACTGTCTTTGCCTGGAATGTCCCACAGGACAGCTTTACAGACAGTAACCCATCTCCATGGAGATATGCTGTCTTTTCCTGGAATGTGCCACAGTATGACTTTACAGACAGCTAACCCGTCTCTATAGAGATGTGTTTTATGTGGACTGGCTGCATTACCTATCACAACAAAGCGCCGCATGCTGTGGGCAGTGGGCGTGTCACATTGGGCGTGTCAGCTTTACTGTGGAACATTCCCAGCAACACACTAAGACAGAAGCAAATTGCCGAGCCTCAGCTCCATAGTACAGTCTGTTAGCCCCACGTCACAACGAGAGGGTCCCTGGTTTGTGTTAGGAGTTACAGTCTGTCAGCCCTGGCCCACCATGACCTTCTCATTGAAGGTCCGTGGTTTGGTGTAACATGGTGGGGTGTGTCTGTGGGGAGTTTGCATGTTTTTCCTGTGTCTGGAGGTTCAAATATGAGTTTCATACTGATGATAAACACAGGTGAACATTTCCACTTTAGTTCTGTCTGAGATTAAACTCTTTATGAAAAAATCACATGTAACATTCTGACCTATTTATGCTAATGTAGCCTTCAACTAGCAATAGCCTTCAGCTAGCATGTAGCCATCACCTAGCATGTAGCCTTCAGATAGAATGTAGCCATCACCTAGCATGTAGCCTTCACCTAGCATGTAGCTGTCATCTAGCATGTAGCCATCAGCTAGCATGGGCATGTAGCCGTCACCTAGCATGTAGCCATCACCTAGCATGTAGCCTTCACTTAGCATGTAGCCTTCACCTAGCATGTAGCCTTCACCTAGCATGTAGTAGTAGCAGTAGCAGTACTAGTACTTTTAGTAGTAGTAATGGTAGAAGTAGCAGCAGTAGTGGTAATAGTAGTAGTAGTCATAGTAACTGTATTAAGTACTTTCTATTTTAGTTTTTTTCACTTTCAAACCTAAATTTACTTGTTTCTGAAACAGCAAAAACTCGACCACAAACCGAAGGAACTGAAAGTTTAAAAGGAGCAAAAATAAAGCAAATGCCTGAACGCAAACAGGCCTCCTCAGACATTTAAGGAACCTCATTCTGATCTGATTCAGTCCTGTGTAAAGTTCAGAGATCATCTTAAAAAAGACAAAATAAAACTATCTATTGATACTTTGCAGCTGATGTAAAGCTAACTCTGTCTGATGCTGTTACTCAAGTTAGACTTTAATCTGAGTTTAGTTTTAACACAATCTGACCATAAAGAGCTGATTTATCTGAACTCCAACAGGTGAGCTGATCTGTGCTTTTAAACACGTCCCTCTCACATAACATTACAGTCACAAGCTAGCTAGCATTAGCATTAGCCAACACTTTTTCAGTTAGTCACTCTCACCTTCTTGTGTAAAATCAAACTCCTAAACAGGACAATGAACGCTCAGACTGACCACAAGAAAATGGAAATAGGCTTTTAAAATCACTTTTGGATTTTGTCACCATGGTAACCACTGAACATTCCACCATAGACATACATGCAGAACATCCCCAGAGTGATGTCATTGTAAAGTATCAATATGAGAAGAAAATCTATGACAAGCCGGATCATTCCGGTTGATGTCATGAGTCATGATGTTCAGATTGGCTTGAGGTTTGAAAAAATGCCAATTACACCTGATGCCCTGCCTCTTTAACACAGACAGGTTTACTCTTTCTGAGTGAAACAAGTCTGGTGTGATTGACAGGTGAGCTCTTAGCCCCACCCCTTCAGGAAATATGTTTCCCTTTAACCCAGGTGATTTAGAGATGAGTTTAACGCCACAGTTTGTCCAGTAAAATATATGAGACACTAAAGAAGAATCTGGAAACGAGATCTTAACCTTCTGAGACCTGGCGTCCTCATATGTGGACAACACATTTTGGGTTGTCTAGGCCACAATGCAAATTTTTAGAAGAATAATAACAGTACACAAGATCAGCAACAATGCAAATATATTATATATATATTTATTTTTTAACTGTTTAGAATATTTTATTTTAATCTTTTTTATTTTTCTCCCTGCTCCTGTCAGCAGCTCTTCACACCAGACACATTGTTCCAAGAGGCACAATTGTTGTTTCTCATTTTGTTTTTACAAATGTTGCTGTGTTCAGGGTCTTAATAGTTTTTGTAAATCATTATTCAAATATTTTATCAAAATGACTAAAATGTCCACATATGAGGACATTTGATTTACATTTTTCTTTTCAGAAACTACATAATGTAAAAAGATAATTCCTTGTATTTAGACTCATCAGGTTCCAATCAGCCCAAATAACAAAGAGAAATTAATAAAGAATCTCATGCAAGAGCCCGGGTCTCAGGAGGTTAAACCAGACCTGCTCCACAAACTGAGCTTTTATCAATCGATACTAAAATGAATATCAAAACTAGATCCTCATGTTTCACAGGACTAAACCAGGAGTAAACCAGGACTAAACCAGGACCAAAACAAGGACCAAACCAGAACTAAAACATAGCAAAAGACAAAGTTTATCAACTGGACAAATGGTTGTAGGAGTGAAGACGTTTCTCTGCTCATCCATGTCGCTTCTTCAGTTCTGGTCAGATTTCTGGTGGACACTGTTTTATATCTGTCTGAAGGAGCTAACGACACTGAAACTGTAAACAGCTATTGTCTCCAGTTTCAGATGAAATTAAACCAGGACTAAACCAGAACCAGACCGGGATTAAACAGGGATTAAACAGGGACTAAACCAGGATTAAACCAGGTCTAAACCAGGATTAAACCAGGACTAAACCAGGACTAAACCAGGACTAAACCAGGACTAAACCAGGTCTAAACCAGGTCTAAACCAGGATTAAACCAGGACTAAACCAGGCCTAAACCAGGCCTAAACCAGGACTAAACCAGGACTAAACCAGGCCTAAACCAGGCCTAAACCAGGACTAAACCAGGCCTAAACCAGGCCTAAACCAGGCCTAAACCAGGACTAAACCAGGACTAAACCAGTCCTAAACCAGGATTAAACCAGGACTAAACCAGGCCTAAACCAGGCCTAAACCAGGCCTAAACCAGGCCTAAACCAGGACTAAACCAGGACTAAACCAGGTCTAAATCAGGACTAAACCAGGACTAAACCAGGACCAAACCAGGTCTCAACCAGGACTCAACTAGGACTAAACAAACAGTAAGTCAGGACCAGACAGGACCATGGACCACTATGAACCTACTGGACACTGAGGGATTACATAGACACATGGGAACAGAACACAAAGTACAACATTTAATGTGGAACAGCACAGAGTCTAAACAAAGAGGGTTTTATCATCGTGGTATCAGGATCGGTATCAAGTATCGAGTCTGTTAGTATCAAAATCAAGACTACTTGGAACATTTAATTTCTCTAGGCTGTGAGAAAATGTATTGCATTTTTGTGGTAAAAGTACACAGTAGTACACAGTAGTACACAGTAGTACACAGTAGTACACAGTAGTACAGAGTAGTGCACAGTAGTAGAGAGTAGTAGAGAGTAGTGCACAGTAGTGCACAGTAGTACACAGTAGTACACAGTAGTACACAGTAGTGCACAGTAGTGCACAGTAGTACACAGTAGTGCACAGTAGTGCACAGTAGTACACAGTAGTGCACAGTAGTACACAGTAGTACACAGTAGTACACAGTAGTGCACAGTAGTACAGAGTTGTAGAGAGTAGTGCAGAGTAGTGCGCAGTAGTACGCAGTAGTAGTACAATAAAGTGTCTGAGGGGTCATTTTACAATGAGTCTTATACAGGTTGAAGGCACAGGGACTGAAGGGTTAGTTACCGTGGAAACGAGACTAAACCAAGACTAAACCAGGACTGAACCAGGACTAAACCAGGACTGAACCAGGACTGAACCAGGTCTAGACCAGGTCTAAACCAGGACTAAACCAGGACTGAACCAGGACTAAACCAGGACTGAACCAGGACTGAACCAGGTCTAGACCAGGTCTAAACCAGGACTAAACCAGGAGTGAACCAGGACTGAACCAGGTCTAGACCAGGACTAAACCAGGTCTAAACCAGGACTAAACCAGGACTGAACCAGGTCTAGACCAGGACTGAACCAGGTCTAAACCAGGTCTAAACCAGGACTAAACCAGGACTAAACCAGGACTAAACCAGGACTAAACCAGGACTAAACCTGGTCTAGGCCTGGTTTACGTGTCAGTCATACATTTAGATAAGTCCATATTCTATAGGCTGACGTCTTTGTCTTGTGTTTTTGATCTGAGCCCCAGGAGGTTTCACTGTACGTGTTTACACACATACAGTAACTTTATACTTCATAATACTATTACAGATACTACACACATACAGTAACTTTATACTTCATAATACTACTACTACAGATACTGCACCCATGCAGTAACTTTATACTTCATAATACTATTACAGATACTACACACATGCAGTAACTTTATACTTCATAATACTACTACTACAGATACTGCACACATGCAGTAACTTTACAGTAAAAGTACACATATATTTTATCAGCAGCTCTTGGGGTCAAAATAAGTTTGCTGTGTGCTGTCTGTGTCCAAATGTAAAAACTTTTAGTGCCAGAGAAAGAGAAAATCCACATTAGCATGCTAGTTGTTGTTTGCTTTACCATGAGAGCTGTGAAAAGCTCTTATAAACTCATCATGGTGAGTCATCATGATGTTCTGTTGTTCATGTTTTTAAAACTGTAAAAAGGTAAATAATTAAATATATTTAAATAATCTGGATTTTTAGTCATGGAGCCAGAGTTCAGCAGGACTCTGCTCTGTACACGTGTGGGTGGTGTAGTAGTTTAGACTTGGTTTAGTCCTGGTTTAGTCCCGGTTTAGTTTCTGTTTAGTGCCGGTGTAGTCCTGGTTTAGTCTTGGTTTAGACCTGGTCATAAACAGTAAATATTTTAAATCTTTCTCACCTCAGAAACGTCTCAGCCAAAATGAAGAGTCACGTTTACAACATCAAGAGTCAGTTTAACGAAGGAGCAGAAACAGAGAGAAACAGAGAAACAGAGAGAGGGAGAGAGATGAGTGAAGGTACTTATTTACGTTTATGTCTCGTGTTTTTGCAGTGTAACTGTCTATCAGCCTCAGCTCCGCCCCCTTTCTCTCTCCCTCTCTCTCTTTCCTTCCTTCCTTCTCACTCACTGTCCATGCTCGGTTCTATCTCTCCTTTCTCTCTCGTCCTCCGCTCTCTTTCTCTTCTCTCTCTCCATCTCCGCCTCTTCTCTCACTCTCTTTAGTTTTTGATGTAGACGACAAGAAGCACCTGTCAATACCACAAACCAGAAGTACACAAATACTACGACTATTACGAATGCAAATACTGCACAGTACAAATACTACACAAATACTGTGACTACTACGAATGCAAATACTGTACAGTACAAATACTACACAAATACTATGACTACGAATGCAAATACTGTACAGTACAAATACTACACAAATACTATGACTACGAATGCAAATACTGTACAGTACAAATACTACACAAATACTATGACTACTAATGCAAATACTGCACAGTACAAGTACAAGTACTACACAGTACACAGTCTCACACCTGCCTCTGGTACAAGGGGGGTCAAGTGATCATGTGGTCAAGTCAAAATAGCAAATATGAGTCACTCAAAACCTGAAAACAACCTGCTGCTGTTGTGTCACTGAGCAAGACACTGAAAAGATTTGACTTTTTATTACCATTAGGACTAAACCAGGACTAAACCAGGACTAAACCAGGACTAAACCAGGACTAAACCAGGACTAAACCAGGACTAAACCAGGACTAAACCAGGACTAAACCAGGACTAAAAGCAGCCCATTTTTTTGATTAAAGATTTCTCAAACTTGAATCACTCCAAATACAACTTCAGAGGCTCAATGTGAATAAACGACCAGAACATGGATAAACATCTGAACACGTTAAACACTTTGAATAGTTTGAACACTATGAATATGAGTTGGTTTAAGTATCAGACACATCTCTTTCATCCAAAAATTTGAACTTTCCCTCAGTGTGAGGTCTCTGTGACAGATCACATTATGAGCATTTGAGCAAAACGTAACGGTCAGACCCTGATCTTGTCTGGTCCCTGAAGTTAAACAGGGTTGGGTCTGGTCAGGACTCGAATGGGAGACCGCAGTGAATACCAGGTGCCACAGGGGGGCAACAGTGGTTGCAACGAATACTGTCATTGTGTCCTTAGGCTTGACACTTCACCCATTTTGCACATCCACAGCTCCAGACACAGCTCCAGATGCTCTCCACTCCAACATCTACGAGAGCCTGATGGACCTGGTGAGTCCAAAGCCCGAACACAAACCTGCTACGCGTCAGAAAGCAACTCACTTCAATTCAATCACAGACTGTGAAGAAGACACCTGAGGGACGCCACTTGCTGCATCCAGCTTCACATGAAGCTCATCGAGGCTAGCAGCTATTGTGGCTAATCTGCAACCAGGGACCATGTTTGGAAATCCAACCATGAGTATCATAGCAACCAAAGAGCCAATCAGGAGCGAGGCTGCTGAAGCTAACGTCCCTCCTCTCCTGCATAGCTGGTTTAGCACTGAGTGGGCGCTTAGCAACGCTGTCAATCAAGCCTGTTGCTAACGCTAGCTCGGAGCGGCCTCAGGGAAAAAAGGCACCTGATCGGTCTGTTATTAATGTTCATATCTTGATTTACAGACACAATAGCGAAATAAATATACTAGGATCATGTAGAGCGGGTTAATATGAACATTTAAGATCAAAATGATGAGTCTGACAGCAGCAGTTACAGAGAGAGGACACAGATTTTACACAGAAAGAGAATTGAAGCCAGAGTCGATGAAGCCGGAAGCACACACATGTTCACTTCCTGTTTGGACATAGCTAACCTTCAAGCCGCTGTGTTCCATTTATATATACAGTCTATGGTTCATAGTGTTTTTGTGTCCTTAGGCAAGACACTTCACTCTCGTTGCATAATATGAGTGTAGCATGTGTGTCAGTGGTCGGGGTTAATACTGGAGTACTTTTGTAGACTCGTGTGGTACAAATATTTTAAAGTAGGTCGGCCACAGCAGGTGTCCCAAGTCTCAGCTGTGAAAGTCTGTGGTTTTACTCAGACATGCCCCAAGACTCAGACACACCAACAAACAGTGTGAACTTGAACATCTGAAACCACAATATTCATCTAAAACGACTTCAGAAAAGAAACGAGTCCGCTGACCCAATGGGAGCTGATGGCGCCGTAAACGTCATCACAGCAAAGGCAAGTCAAGTTTATTTGTACAGCACAGTTCATACACAAAGTAATTCAAAATATTTTACAGAATGAGAAAGACATTAAAATCACAATACAACAAATCAAAATATACATATTCACATCATAAAATTAACATTGATGGAGAAAAGTGGAGGAATAAAACCCTTTCAGTCACATGCACAGCTAAACAGAACAGTTTGAGCCTGGATTTAAACATTGTCAAAGTAGAGACCTGTCTCACATCTTCAGGAAGACTTTTCCAGGTTTTAGCTGCACAAAACTCAAACGCTGACTCCCCATGTTTAGTCCTGGTTTAGTCCTGGTTTAGTCCTGGTTTAGTCCTGGTTTAGTCCTGGTTTAGTCCTCAGAGTGTGAGATGGTTCATGTGGCTCTAACATGTGGGAGATGTACTTTGGTGCTGGTCCATGGAGAGACTTGTTCACAAGCAGAGCTGCTGTAAAGTGTATTTTTCGAGCTACAAGAGCCAGTGCAGAGACCTGAGCACAGGACGCATGTGTGAAGTACTTCCTGGTTCTAGTCAGGACCCGAGCAGCGGCGTTCTGGATGTACTGCAGCTGTGTTAAGGCTTCTTTGGAGAGGCCAGTTAGCAGGTCATTGTACTAGTCTAGTATGGATAAGTCTATCCAAGTCTGGTTCTCACAGTATACCTTTGATTTTAGACATGTTTTTAATGGTAAAAAGCTGCAAATGTTATTGATTTGATGTGGCTGTTAAAGTTCAAGTCTGAGTCCATTATTACCCCTAGATTTCTAGCCTGATTTGAAGGTTTTAGAGAGAGAGACTGGAGGTGACTGCACTTTCTCATGTTTCTGTGGGTCAAAGACTATGACTTCAGTCTTGTCTGAGTTTAGCTGGAGAAAGTTGTTTTTCCTCCACACACTGATCTGTTGAATGCAGTGACAGAGTGAATCCACTGGTCCATATTCACCTGCTGCAGTGAGACATAGATCTGAGTGTCATCTGCATAGTTGTGGTAAGACACATTATTGCTGTGCATTAACTGGTCTAACGGCAGCATGAAGAGATTAAACAACAAGGGTCCCAGGATTGACCCCTGGAGGACCCCACAGGTCAGGGACGTTTTATCTGAGAGACAAACTGCTATATGCTGTCGCGCCCCCTATGGATAGCTGCACATCACCGAATCCTACAAGTATCACCGATTAAGGAAATAAAACTGGAGAAGGAAGTGCGTACGTCACAATAGATGTGTCACAGTGGACGTGTACGTCGCAGTGGGTGTGTCGCAGTGGGCGTGTCACAGTTGGAGGTTAAAAGGGAATAGATCAACAAAATGGTGTTTTGAAAATACTTGATTAAAGATTACTCAAACATGAATCACTCCAAATACAACTTCAGAGGCTCAATGAGAAGAAACAGCAAGAACATGGTTAAACATCTGAACAGTTTGAAGGACAGGACTGGTTTAAAGCCAAACATTTCAGGTAAAGAAGATTATGTCAGACATTATCCACCAGAAAAGTTCCATAGTGTTTGTATAATGCCTCCTTTGCCGTGGCGCCCTGTTGCCGTGGCCCCCCTCACACAGAGCCGTGTGGGAGTCGGCTCTAAATGTCACAGAGACGGTGTGGTTTCCTGAAGTTCACCTCAGAGTCACAGAGTTCTGCTGTAACGAGGAGGAACGACGGCGGAGTTTGAACCAATCACAAACCAGATTAACACAAGATTATGAAATTAATCCCAATCTAAGCATGACAAGGCTCGACATATGTAGATTTATATAAATTATATTGAATTATACAGCGTTACAGTTGAAACCAGAAGTTTATACACACTGTATAAAAAGACATGCTAAATGCCACAATAATGAGAGAAGGATTTTTTTAGACAATTTTTCATGACTTTCTTGAGAGTCAGAAGTTTACATACTGTAAGATTACTATGACTTTTAACAATTTGAGAAAACCCAGATGATGTTATGTCTTTTGAAGCTTCTGATTGGTTTATGGGCCCCATTTGAGTTAATTAGAGACACACCTGTGGATGTATTTGAAGCACACCTGAAACACACTGCTTCTTTGTGTAACATCATCGGAAAGTCAAAAGAAATCAGCCAAGATGTCAGGAAGAGAATTGTGGACTTGCACAAGTCTGGTTCATTCTTTGTGCAATTTGCAGATCCCTGTAGGTGCCACGTTCATCTGTTCAAACAATTATATACAAGTACAAAGACCAGGGGAATGTCCAGCCATCATACCGCTCAGGAAGGAGACGGGTTCTGTGGCCCAGAGATGAACGTGCTTTGGTCTGAAATGTGCAGATAAACCCAAGAACAAAAGCAAAAGACCTTGTGAAGATGCTGTTGAAGCTGGTAAGAAAGTGTCATTATCCACAGTGAAATGAGGACTGTGCCGACCTGGGCTGAAACAACACTCTGCAGGAAGAAGATGTTACTTCAAAAAATAAAAAAATAAAACATAAAAAAAGACAGATTACAGTTTGCAAATGCACAGGGACAAAGACCTTAATTTTTCAAAACATGTCCTGTGGTCTGACCAAACTAAAATTGAAGTGTTTGGCCATAATGAGCATTGTTATGTTTGGAGGAAAAAGGGGGAAGCTTGAGCCCTGAGAACACCATCCCAACTGTAAAATACAGGGGTGGCAGCATCATGTTGTGGGGTTGTTTTGCTGCAGGATGGACTGGTGCACTTCACAAAATAGATGGCATCATGAGGAAAGAACATTATGTGGAAATACTGAAGCAACATCTCAAGACATCAGCCAGGAAGTTAAAGCTTGGACACAAATGGGTCTTCCAAATGGACAATGACCTGAAGCATGCTGCCAAACTGATTACAAAGAGGCTTAAGGATGGCAAAGTCAAGGTTTTGGAGTGACCATCACAAAACCCTGATCTCAACCCTATTGAACATGGATGAACAGACCTGAAAAGGCATGTGTGAGCGGCAATCGGCCTGCAAACTTGGCTCAGTTACACCAGTTCTGTCGGGAGGACTGGGACGAAACTTCAGACAGCTATTGTGAGAAGCTTGTGGAAGAAAATCCGAAACATTTGACCGAAGTCACACAGTTTAAAGGCAATGGCACCAAATACCAATGAAATATATGTAAACTTCTGACTTTGAAGAAAGTAATGAAAAACTGTCTTTATAAATCCTTCCCTCATTCTGGAATTAGCAAATAGAAATAATTTTGTTAATCCTAATTAACCTAAAACAGGAAAGGTTTAGTCTGATTTCATGTCAAACAGAGAAAAAAAATAACCTCTGCCTTTTTATACAGTCTATGTACATTTCTGGTTTCAACTGTATATAGAGTTAAACAGAGAGATAGGACACAGTTTTTACACAGAAAGTGAATTGGAGCTAGAGTCGATGGAGTCGGTAGAGTGCCCATGATCAGTGGTCCCCAACCTTTTTTGCACCACAGACCAGGATAATGTAGGTTTAATTTTCACAGACCGGCCTTCTACGTGTGGCAGATAAATATGGCAAAAATAAGTTAAGTGCATAAAAAATACAACTCACCAAACCGCTGCATCAGTGGGAGCCCTGCACTTGTTTCTTCTTTCCTTCTTGCTCACGTTTGTTTCTTTCAAAAAAACTCTAAATCTTATCTTTTAATCCCAGGTGCTTAGTCTCCATTTGTCAAAGCAGTTTTGAAGGTTTCATTGCCTCATTTGCTTTTCCAGCATATTACACAGAGCGGACTCTGCGCGTGAGTCACCTGTAGCGACAAACTCATATTTTAAGTAGAAGTCCTGGTGTTGTCTGTTAAATTTAACTTTCTTTTTCTTGGAGGTCGTAGGCTCCTCTTCTGGCTCCTCAATTGGCCTTTTCTCCTTTGTTAAAAAGCTCTCCAAAGACTTTAGTTTTGGCTCATTTTCACTCGCTTGTGGCTCTACTTTTGGGCGACATGTCTGATGTGTTATACGTGATACGTCATCGTGGAGACAAGAGCAGATCTATCACAGATATAATAAACTTGCCACTACATCAAATAGATTTCTGTGGTGATTTCCTGTCAGGATTTTCATTATATATATATTATATCTACGGACAAGCCTATTAGCGCGTCATGTGGGGCGGGCGAAAGTTGCGTCAGAGAAGATGCGGTCGCTGATAAATTATTTACTGTTTTTGTGCGGCCCAGTAGCAAATGCGTAACGAACCGGTACCAGTCCCTGGCCCGGTGGTTGGGAACCACTGCCCATGATCATTTCCAGTTTGGAATGTGGCGGCTAGCGGGTTAGCTATGTGCATTTATGTATACAGTCTATGCTAGCGGGTTAGCTATGTCCATTTATGTATACAGTCTATGCTAGCAGGTTAGCTATGTGCATTTATGTATACAGTCTATGCTAGCAGGTTAGCTATGTGCATTTATGTATACAGTCTATGCTAGCAGGTTAGCTATGTGCTTTTATGTATACAGTCTATGCTAGCAGGTTAGCTATGTGCATTTATGTATACAGTCTATGCTAGCAGGTTAGGTATGTGCATTTATGTATACAGTCTATGCTAGCAGGTTAGCTATGTGCATTTATGTATACAGTCTATGCTAGCAGGTTAGCTATGTGCATTTATGTATACAGTCTATGCTAGCAGGTTAGCTATGTGCTTTTATGTATACAGTCTATGCTAGCAGGTTAGCTATGTCCATTTATATATACAGTCTATGGTTCTGTCATTGTGTTGTTATGTCCTTAGGCAAGACGCTTCACTCACAGTGTAGCATGTGTGTCAGCTGTCAGGGGTGATACTGGAGTACTTTTGTAGACTCGTGTGGTACAAATATTTTAAAGTAGGTCGGCCACAGCAGGTGTCCCCAAGTCTCAGCTGTGAAAGTCTGTGGTTTTACTCAGAAATGCCCCAAGACTCAGACACACCAACAAACAGTGTGAACCTGAACATCTGAAACCACAATATTCATCTAAAACGACTTCAGAAAAGAAACGAGTCCGCTGACCCAATGGGAGCTGACGGCGCCGTAAACGTCATCACAACAAATCGCCGCGTGCTGTCGGCGCCCCCTATGGATAGCTGCACATAACATTAGGGCAGCACATTTTTTATCATTTTGTACCAAAATGAGTTCACGACGCTGCCGAATCCTACGAGTATCACCGATTAAGAAAATTAAACTGGAGAAGAAAGTGTGTACGTCACAGTGGAGGTTAAACAGGGGTAGATCGATAAAATGGCATCTTGAAAATAGTCGATTAAAGATTACTAAAGATTAACATGAATCACTCCAAATACAACTTCAGAGGCTCAATGAGAAGAAACAACTAGAACATGTATAAACATCTGGACAGTTTGAAGGACAGGACCGATTTAAGGCCAACCATTTCAGGTAAAGCCATGGAGACAAGATTATGTCAGACATCATCCACCAGAAAAGTTCCATAGTGTCTGTATAATGCCCCTGTTGCCTTAGCGCCTTGTTGCCGTGGCCCCCCTCACACAGAGCCGTGTGGGAGTCGGTTCTAAATGTCACAGAGACGGTGTGGTTTCCAGAAGTTCACCTCAGAGTCAGAGTTCTGCTGTAACGAGGAGGAATGACGGCGGAGTTTGAACCAATCACAAACCAGATTAACACAAGATTATGAAATTAATCCCAATCTAACCATGACAAGGATCAATGTTTATATACAGTTATACAGTTATATGGAGTTATCCAGTACATGAGGAGGTCACATGAGGTCACATTTGGATTATTCTTCCCAAATTCTGTCCTTTTAAATCCTTCCAAACCACAGCTCTGTGACATCATCACTACAAACACGCATCGTCTTTACGTAAAAATAGAGACTCATAATTTTTATGTAAAAATAGGGGAGTCAGGGTTTAGTTTTTATCTTGTGACTTTTTCTTGTGTGAAGAGCTTTTGTTATTTTTCTATTCTGTGATAGACAAACCAAGACTAACCCAGACTGATCCAAACTAACCCAGAGTGATCCAGACTGATCTAGACTGATTCAATCCCAGACTAGCCCAGCCTGATTCAAACTGATTCAATCTAACCCAGACTGATCCAGACTAAACCAGACTGGTCCAGACTAACCCAGACTGATCTAGACTAACCAAAATTGATCCAGACTAAGCCAGACTGATCCAGACAAACTCGGACTGATCCAGACTAACCCATATTGATCCAGACTAACCCAGACAGATCTAGAACAACCCAGACTGATCCAATCTTACCCAGACTGACCCAGATTAACTCAGACTGATCCAATCTAACACAGATTGATCCAGACTAACCCAGACTGATCCACTCTAATACAAACTGATGCAGTCTAGAACAAAATGATCCAGACCAGCCCAGACTAACCCAGACTGATCCAATCTAACCCAGACTGACCCAGATTAACCCAGACTGATCAGACTAACCCAGACTGACCTAGATAGATCTTGACTGCTCCAGATTAACCCAGACTAACCCAGACAACCCAGACTGATCCAGACTGACCCAGACTGATCCAGACTGACCCACACTGACTCAGACTGATCTAAACTAACCTGAGAGCTCAGTTCAGTATAAGTGTGTAATAGTTTTACAGTGAAAAGCGGAACTTTTCTGTTTGATTTTGTTCCTGGAGGAAACTGAGGAAATGTTTGTCTCACCCTTCAGCAACCAAAAACTTGATAACTGACCACTGTTCAATCCTGGAGCATGCTTCTTTGTTCATCGCCAAAACTCTCAGCGTTTTTTTTTAATCTGCAAAAGAAATTTAATCCATGTGAAAAACAAGTAAAACAAATAAATAAATAAATAAATAAAAAAGTAAGCTTCTAAGTCCTTATACCGAAAAATTCACCTTATTTATTGAATGACCTTCGTACAAACATTTAAGACCAAAATGACGAGTCTGACAGCAGCAGTTACAGAGAGAGGGGACACAGTTTTTCAATGTAACATGAATTGGAGCCAGAGTTGATGGAGCCGTAAGTGCGCACATGATCACTTCCTGTTTGGAAAGCAGCAGCTAGCAGGTTAGCTATGTCCATTTATATATACAGTTTATGGAAAGAACTAAGATTTCCTCAAAATAAAGACATTAGACTGACAGAGAGAGAGAGGGAGAGAAAAAGAGTGTGGGGATGAGAAAAGAGAAAAGAGAGAGGGAGAATAGAGATATAGGAGAGAGGAGAGAAGAGGAGAGAGGGAAACAGGGATGCGAGATGGATTGGAGAAAGAAAAGGGAGGGAATCTGACACACAGGAACATTTAGGTCTCACACCAATAACAAAAGCCAAACAAACAGAGTTTATCAGGACTAACCCAGAACTAAACCAGTATCAGTGCTCCAGCCAGCCCCGCCCATTTGAGACAAAAATACCCTCAGAGTCCTGGGACCACCCCGAGACTCTGACTAGAGACCTGGTTTTTATCTAGTCCAAGATTTGAGCCGCACCCAAAACCAGAGTCCTGAGTCAGAGTGTGACCTAAAGAGATCCCGAGAACCTCAGAGTACCTCAGAAAAAGTTTTTTTTTTTTTTTTTTAACTACAGAACTACAAGACAGGAACTTTAAAACAAATCAAATAATAAAGGGTCTCAGGTAGTCCTGGTCTAGTCCTAGTTTACTCCTGGTCCAGTCCTGTCTAGTCCTGGTCTAGTCCTAGTTTACTCCTGGTCCAGTCCTGTCTAGTCCTGGTCTAGTCCTGGTCTAGTCCTGGTCTAGTCCTGGTCTAGTCCCGGTCTAGTCCCGGTCTAGTCCTGGTCCAGTCCTGGTCTAGTCCTGGTCCAGTCCTGGTCTGTTGGAAGTCAGTGTAATCATTCTGACATTTGTTTGTATTATTTATTATTTATTTAAATGTGCACTGTGTAACTTTTCTGTTCCATGGAGACAAGTAGGTGATGTCACCAGGTCGAGTTATAGGTCAGATCTGTGACAAGGCGAGCACACTCTCAGTAAGAATGTATGTTCCACAAGATTTATTTGAGCAATAAAAATGTATGGACCTGTCCATTAATCCATTTTCTTCTGCTTTATCTGGGGCCGGGTCATGGAGGCAACAGTTTCAGCAGGAGGCCCAGACTTCCCTCTCCACACACACTTCCTTCAGCTCTTCTGGGAGGATCCCGAGGCGTTCCCAGGCCAGCCGAGAGACACAGTCTCTCCAACATGTCCTGGGTCTTCCCCGGAGCCTCCTCCTGGTGGTACGTACCCAGGACCTGTGTTAATGCGAAATGGATAAGTTTAATGCCACACTACCGAACATTCAAGGCAAAGCAATAACCTCCTCAAACACAAACAAGCAGCCCAACCCTGCACAAGAAAAGTTAAACAGTGGAGCTTTAAAATGTCAGAGTACAGTACATTCTAGACTTAAACTTTCCTCAGAGCTCTCAGGCCTCTCAGAGCTAAGAGAATGCGCTGCTGCTGGTGCTGCTGATGGTGGTGGTGCTGGTGGTGGTGCTGGTGGTTGTGTGAGTGTCTGCTGATGGTGGTGGTGCTGGTGGTTGTGTGAGTGTCTGCTGATGGTGGTGGTGCTGGTGGTTGTGTGAGTGTCTGCTGATGGTGGTGGTGCTGGTGTTGCTGGTGGTGGTGATGACCTGACCCAGGGTCTCTCTGCTTGTGGCTCGTGGCTCTTATCAGTGAGACAAACGTTTAACTCTTTTGTGTAACGGTTCAGTCCTGGATCAGCCTGATAAAAACAGAGAACCATCAGAGTCACAGTCAACAACAGAACAACAACAAGACAACAACAGAACAACAACAGGACAACAACAAGAAAACAACAGAACAACAGCAAGACAACAACAGGACAACATCAGAACAACAACAAGACAACAACAGAACAACAAGACAACAACAGAACAATGACAAGACAACAACAGAACAACAACAAGACAACAACAGAACAACAACAGAACAACGACAAGACAACAACAGAACAACAACAAGACAACAACAGAACAATGACAAGACAACAACAGAACAACAAACAGACAACAACAGGACAACAACAGGACAACAACAGAACAATGACAAGACAACAACAGAACAACAAACAGACAACAACAGGACAACAACAGAACAACAACAGGGCAACAACAGGACAACAACAGGACAACAACAGAACAACAACAACAAAGCAACAACAAGGCAACAACGGGACAACAACAGAACAACAACAAAGCAACAACAGGGCAACAACAAGATGACAACAACAGGACAACAACAGAACAACAACAGGGAAATAAGAAGAAATCAACAAGACAACAACATAACAACAAGAGAACAACAACAGGATAACAAAACAAGACAACAACAACAAAAAGACAACTGGACAACAACAGAACAACAAGACAACAACAGAACATTAAAAAAGAACAACAGGACCACAACAGAACAACATGACAACAACACACGTCCATCACCTGCAACACCTCCAACACCTAAAAGACCTCCAACATCTCCAACACGTCTACCACCTATAACACCTGCAACACTTCCAGCTCTTCCAACACCTCCAACACCTGCACCACCTCCCACACCTTCACATACATTAAGAACACAACAGAATATCCTTCATCTCTCCATAAGTGGCATGGCCCAATCCTTAAATGTATTGCTGTGCGTTATTAATTTGTATGGAGGTGGAATTGGTTGGTGCAGTCCTGGTGTGTGCGTCAAGGGCCAGACGCACTGCATTTTTAAAAGCTCGTGCACATCAGAAGCTCGTGCTGGCTCATCCTGCTCCCAGCCGGTCACCTGAGCGTCTCACACTTCTTTATTTACTTTGCTTCGCAACATTCAACATTGCACACACACACACACCCCCACACACACACCTACACACACCCCTACACACATACCCCTACACACATACCCACACACACACCCACACACACGCACGTCACATACTTGCACTTACACCCCTGGACATTTACAGACATACTTCACACCTCATTAAAATTTGGTAAATTAATTAATTTGGTAAATAAATACTTATTTCATCGAATATGTGGTTTCTTGTATTTTCTGTCCTGGCTTGGAGCAGCCTCTCCTTTGTCCCACAGATATTCCTCTGCAGGAGCTTAGGGCGAAGGTTAGGTTAGGTTTAGTTCTGGTCTAGTCCTGGTCTTGTCCTGGTTTAGTCCTGGTTTAAACTTGGTCTAGTCCTTGTTTAGACCTGGTTTAGTCCTTGTTTAGTCTTGGTTTGGACCTGGTTTAAACCTGGTTTAGACCTAGTTTAGGCCTGGTCTAGACCTGGTGTAGACCTGATGTAGTCCTGGTTTAGTCTTGGTTTAGTCCTGGTTTAGTCCTGGTTTAATTCTGATTCAGGGAGGAAATGAAAAGGTCACGAGGTCAAACAAGGACAGAGATGAGCAGGAACACTGCCCTCTGGTGGGCGCAGGTCACACACATGATAACACTGACATCATGAAGAGAACAGCTCCTCATTTGGAATTTAAGTATAAAATAAAAATAAACTTCTTGCCTGCTGTATTTGAGTGGCACAGTGGTCAAAACTTCTGCTTCACAAAAGAAAGTTCCCAAGTTTGATCCTCGGCCGAAGAGAAGTATTTCTGTGTGGACTTTGCATATTCTGCCTGTGTGGGTTTCCTCCTGACGAGAGAAGTCGATCTGTGTCAGATGCCCTCCCATCTAATCCAGATCTAAACTAGGACTAAACTGAGTCTAACCCAGGACTAAACCAGGACCAGATATATACCAAGACTAAACAATGTCTAAATCAGGACTAAACATGGACTAAACCAGGTCTACATAAAGTCTAAACCAGGTCTAAATCAGGACTAAACCAGGTCTAACTCAGGTCTAAACAACGATTAAACCAGAACTAAACCAAGACTAAAGCAGGACTAAACCAGAATTAAACCAGGTGTGAACCAGGTCTAAACGAAGTCTAAACCAGGACTAAACCACGCCTAAACCTGGACTGCACCATGTCTAAACGAAAACTAAAGCAGGTCTAAACCGGGACTAAATTAAGTCCAAACCAGGTCTGAACCAGGTCTGAACCAGGTCTGAACCAGGTCTGAACCAGGACTAAACCAGGACTAAACCAGGACTAAACCAGGACTAAACCAGGACTAAACCAGGAGTAAACCAGGAGTAAACCAGGACTAAACTAGGACAAACGAAGTCTAACGAGGACTAAGGACTAAACCAGGACTAAATAAAGTTCAAAACAGGTCTAAACAAGGACTAAACCGGGAATAAACTAGAACTAAATCAGGTTTTAAAATGGACTGAACCAGGTCTAAATCAGGTCCAAACCAGGACTCAACGAAGTCTAAACCAGGACAAAACCAGGGCTAAACCAGAACTAAACCAGGACTAAACCAAGTCTAAAGCAGATCTAAACCAGAACTAAACTTGGAATAAAAGTGTAAAAGAAGTCTAAACAAGGACTAAACCTGGACTAAACCCGGTCTAAATGAGGTTTTAAAATTGACTGAACCAGGTCCAAACCAGGTCCAAACCAGGACTAATCGAAGTCTAAACCAAGACTAAACCAGGACTAAAATGTGTCTCAATCAGGTCTAAACCACGACTAAACCAGGACAAAACCAGGACAAAACCTGGACTAAACCAGGAATAAACCAGGACTAAACCAGGTCTAAACCAGGTCAAAATGAAGTCTAAACCAGGTCTAAAATAGGACTAAACCAGGTCTAAACCAGGACTAAACCACAACTAAACTTGGAATAAACCAAGTTTTGAAACAGACTGAACCCGGTTTCAACCAGGTCTAAACCAGGACCAAACCAGGACTAAACAAGGTCTAAACCAAGACTTTACTATGTCTTAACCAGATCTAAACCAGGATTAAACCAGAACTGAACCAGGTCCAAACCAGGACTAACCTAAATCTAAACCAGGTCTAAAACAGCACTAAATGAGGACTGAACCAGGACCAAACCTGGGCTGAATCAGGACTAAACCAGGACTGAACCAGGTCTGAAATAGAATAAGAACTGTGAAGTTCTAATTGTAAAACATTTTCTAACTAAGAGGAGAACCTTAATTATTTCAATCATTAAATTCTTGGAACCTTGTGTGTGCATGCACCAGTTTGAGAAACACTCATCACATCTCACGTCAAATGTAAAAAGTTGATTGATTCTCCTCATTACCTTTTCACCTTTTCGAATGAAGTTCATCTGAAGAAAGAGCACACAGAGAAATGCTGCTATGTACAACGGTTTATTTTTGATTTGCAAACCATTTGACAAAAATAACATTAACACCAGATTTATAAAAGGACAAATAATTTTTGAAAAAATAAAAGACAAAACATTTTTTATTTATTTTAGAATTTCAGGTGACATTTTAAAATGTATTTGCTTTACTAATATTCCTGCCTTCAGCGCCCTCTGGTGGCAGACTGTGGCTGTTAATAGTCTAATTATTACCTTTTTACATTAAGTGCTTTTGTTGATTCAGGAAAATTTTCCTTTTATTCATAAGTGACGTTTTGGTTCACAGTGCAGAGTTTATCCTTAGAAATCCAATAGTACAAGATTATAGACCCCAGAGTGACTCAACAGACTGCACACGGGACGGCACAAGGGCCACGTGGCACAAGGGTCACACGTGGGCCACTGCACGCGGGCCGGGGAACATCCAAAGTGTAAAATGTTTTGACCATTGGAAGCTCCTGTCATTCCCAGGTTAACACACATTAGCAAGTAGCATGTTTACTTCCTGTAGCATTAGCATTAAAGCTAAAGGCTAAATGGTAAAAACAAAGGAAATATAGCATTTTTATTTTGCTAATTGCTAATTTTGTAGTATTTGTTGCCTTAGGGAAACATCTGCGTCTGTGCAATAACAAACATGTCTATACACTAAGTGCTTATGGGGAAATAAAGTGGTTTGTTTGCAAAGTGGCTGCCCTCTAAACAGAGGATTCCTAGTTTAAATCTGAGATGGTCTCTTTATCATTGCGAGACAGGGACATTATTTGAAAGTGGATTTGATTCTTTTAAGTGCTTCTTATTGGAAAATATTGGTTTAAAATGAAAATCCACTTCTACAAACTGGTTAAGATTCATGAAGAATTAAACAAAACAAAGTCACTTTTTAATTTAAAGTAAACAGTAAATATTCAAATGAGCTGTTCAGGGGATGAAGCGTCAAACATCTCCCTCTGAAGGGCGTCTTTGTGACAAAAATCAGTGTTAAACCAGAACTATATTAGCTAAACATGCTAATGATAGCCATAATAACGATAATGCCACACTCTGACATGTAGGGGGTGCTCTACATCAAAGAAATGGTTCAAAACATTTTGAGTTCTTAAAAAATAAATTAAAAATTTTTTTTGGCTATTTTTTGTTTCGAAATGGACAGACTTTCACTTTTACCCGTGTGCGTGTGCAGGTCGTTGACGACACTTCTGGATCTTTACAGGGAAAACATGGTACAAATTGAACAGCCAATCAAATCTCTCGTTCTGGGACAATCCTCAATTTTCCTCAGAAATGTTAAAGCCAATTTTAGAACAAACTTTTTCTAAAAATGGCACAGCTCTTGGCTTGAAAATTTCCACAGAATTTGCTTAAAATGTTGATTTTTTTCAGTGTTAACCTGAAGCAGTTTGACATGAGAGAAACAAAATACAGAAGTCCAAAATTCACCAAAATAATACGTCGTTGCTCAGTTTTAACCAAAATAAACTTGAAGTTGACGGAATTTTACCAGAAAAAGCAGCGCTTTCAAAATAAAATGTTAAAATGAGGGGAGTGAACAGTTTGGATGATGGAGGGTGGTAGATAGGTGGTGCTATAGAGTAAAAAAAAAAAGAAGCATTGATGAAAAAGGAAGGACGGAAAGAGGGATGATGGACTGAAGAAGTGAAAATAAAAGAGTAAGAAGAGACACTGGAGTAAAAACTGGGCAAAAAGTACTACAACTACTAATACTACTACTTTATTTAACTTCAGTTTAATTATAGCCTTATGGTCACCCTTTAAGATAACTTTACCCATTATAACTTTACTCTCTCCTCTAGAGCTGTCATGACATCGACACTAAAGAACAGACTCGATACTCGATATCTCGATGATAAACCCTCTTTCTTTAGACACTGTGCTGTTACACAGTAAATGTTGTACTTTGTTTTCTATTCCCCATGTGGATGTGGCCTTATATTAGTATCGGTTCGTATCTGATTATCGATATTTCGATTCTTTTGATTCTTCTGATTCATTTCCAGCTCTAGTCTAACTCAAAGTCCTCATTGCCCAGTTTCAGACTGCTGGTCCCATGTGGAGGCACTATTTTATTTTTGAAGAAACACTGGATTTGTCTCGTTGTGCGTTAAAAGGCAATGTTAAATCTGAGAAATAAAGAAAATAAAACGTTTAAACTGTACAAAAAAAAGTGAATTACTTCATTTGAACTGGACTCTCCCAAAAGTGAGAATTCTGAGGTATTCATTGCAGTTTCCATAATAAATACAACACGATACAAATATGTTTACAAAAGAGGCTATGCTTGATGCTAAAGCAAAACTCGGCTAAAAGAGGTAGTCAGTCCTGTACTTAGGTAGATAATGGTGGTACATCCATTTCATTAGAACTACATTGAAGCGCATTACAATCCCCGTCCTACGAGAGCGGTGAGCAAGATGGCCGACGATGAGCCAAAACAACACGCCATTTTGAATTGAGTTTTAACTGTAAACTGTTAAAATGTTTCTAGTTTTCAAATAGTTTTAATACCAGTAAAAACAGTTAAAGAGTCACTGTGTAACTTTTCTGCTGCTCGTTTGGTGCTGTGATTGCTTCGCCTGGAATGTTTCACAGTATGGCATTAAATGTACTGTATATGTTCAAACACAGGTGTTTTTATTGCTAAGAAATACCTTGACAAACATGCATCTTAGGGTGAGGGACGTCACCGAACCACAGATCTGACCTGTAACTTTTCCTTGTGGATGCTCGTAGCTATAGTGATAGTTAAGTGTAACACTGTGGGACATTCAGGCAGAGCGATAACATTAACGCCAAGAGGGAGCTCAAAATTTATTTAACAAGACCAAGGTTTAGTTTGTTTACATCCCTGACAGTTTGGAGCTCACTAACGCCTCACAGTGGTCACGTGATGTTGCTGTGACGTGTCCAGTCAGCTGATTTAAACAGGCTTTGGCGCCGTCTTTCTACCAGTGGAGACAGGACGGCCGCGCCATCTGCAGTCCGACTTCAGGACAGTATCGCAGGTGTGTGAGAGTAGAAAGGGCCCTCACCCTGGGTCAAAGTCTCGTGGGCATGTTTCTGTTTTTATGTTCCTCCTTAATCTGGTGCCAAAAAACAGCCGACTAATCACATCACAGCAACATCACATGGTCACTCTGAGGTGCTAGCCACCAGTCCAAACGCTCAAGGATGAAAACAAATAAGCCTTGGTCTGAAAAAAGAATCCATTTTGTTCCGCCACTCCCTCAAGATGGCACTATCCTCAGTCTGTGTTACTGCAGCTTTGGGCTCAACTTGACAATAGACAGACATGAATCGCCATGGCAACACTACGCAAAATATGACATCACTCCCCCAGACTGTTTAAACCGGACTGACCTGAAGGGGCACTGTGCCAAACTTCACATTCTTCTGACTTTTTTACATTAATGTGAAATTTGAGAATGCAAAAATTCAAAATGGAGAATTATTTTTGCCGTTGATCCAGACAGGTTTTGTAATGATATAAAAACATGATGACAGGAGCTCGCTGGTGTACCTTCAGTCAGCTCATATTCAGATATTGCAGGCATTGAGTTATTTTGATGCCAATCCACACACAAAAAAAAAAAAAAAAAAATTCAACATTCAAACTATGAATTTTTTGCAACTTTTTGATTCCTGTAACTTCCTGGTTCAAGTTCCAATGTTAAAACCACAAGACAAAACATTCAGAGCAGCAAGCGACTGAGGAGGCAGAGGATGTGGCCAAAGGCTGAAAGTCCAGAGTGAGGTTTTTACATAAACCAGGTCTGAACCAGGTCTGAACCAAATCTTAACACCATGATAGTTCTTGAATATTCTCTGTTCCTTTCACCCCCAAAAAAAAAAATTTAAATAAAAAAATTGGAAATGATTTAGTTTAAATGAATTAAATCAACTAAAAAATATGAGTTTTTATTTTAACTGTTCCACTATTTTGTTTCACTCTTTTCAGTGACATGAGATTTTTCTTTTTTTTTTTTTATCAAATATTGAAATTTGAATATAATGAAACAAGCTTTCTCCCTCACACTTGTCGATTTTACTGGAGAGAACTGAACTGTACAACATTTTGAGATTTGGCATCAGATTTCATATATTTTTTCTAAAACTTTTTCAGAACTGATTTGTATGATAAAGTTTTTTTTTTTTACTTATTCAAACTTCTGCTGTAAAATTTGCGCTCTCTGAAGCACACCCTCTGCCTTTGTTGTTGTAAAAATGTCTTACCCTGTTTAAGCATCGGGATCGGTCCCATCTGGCACTTGCTTAAGAAATCCACCTATTCTCCCACGATATTTTAAACATACAACAGCAACCGTTCCAAATATCAAAAATCAGAAAAAGATTCACCGAAAGTAACCCCTAACACAGACAAACTTCAATATGATCAGTAACCAAGCACATCGCACATCTCCCCCCTCTGGCCAACGAGTGGTACTGCCTCCAAACGTTTCTACACTTTCACAGCAAAGACAGGATTTCTGCCCAACAATTTAGAGATTTTCAAACCGCGACTCAACACAGAACCATCCACAAATATTTTTAGAAGCACAATTTTAAAAAGCCCAAAAATAATGATGAAATGTTCTGCAAAAGAGGCTGAAGGAGGACGGGATTAGCGCCAAGATGCTACGAGCTAACTTAAATGTTCTTGCCAATGTTGTTGAAATCTAATAACTGTACTGATTTTGTGCTTTTTTCCCCATCAGAGCACCATCACTACACAATACATCCCACTAATGAAACTACTGCACATCACATCAGGTTTATCAAGTTGCAGTGTATTGTTTTGTATAATGCTTTTGTGTATTTATGGAGAATTGTCATGTGGGAACATGTGTGATGTAGGCTTATGGGCGGAGCCTCATACAGGCTTGTACTGCTAACTGTAAGAAGGGTTTGAACGGGGCCCAGGAGAGATCTCCAGATTACTCAAAACATGGATGGCATCTAAAATCTCTTCAGATGTGTTTTTGATGAGGGAACAGCATTAGCACATGTGAGAAAATGTAGAAAACGAGAGTTGATTTAGCTTGAACTAAAAATAAACTGGAGACTTGAACCAATGTAATGCGCCTGATCGCACATGGCCCTGCCTCCTTCAGCCCCATTCAGAACAAACCAGGGCCTGAAATGAAAACTTTTGCCAAAATTATGCAACAAATTTACACAAAATATTTCAAATTTGGCTGATAATCGGTTTAAGTCCTTCTGTCGAGTGTCACAGTGATTTCATGATTAGAACAGGTCTAAAACCACTCCCACGGAAAACTACAGACAAAGCTCAACCTTTACCAGCTCAGATCAGCCACAAGATGAGTCTCCTCCCACAAAACGACCACACACGACACGGTTTAGGTACAACTGTCAATTGGACAAGGGGTAGTCCTGGTCCAGTCCCAGTCCTTCAGCCCTGCATCCATGTGCTGTACCTAATAAAATGGCCGTCTGGCTCCTGGCCGCTCGTGTTCCGTCGTTTCGATGGACAGCAAAGTTACACTGTAAAACTCTGTAAAAACAGGCGATCTATGGCTTTTTTTAGAGAGCAGCATGTTTAGCATGTTAGCTTGTCGTTGTTATTTAAATGAAAATAGAAACTCCATCAAAACAAACACTCTCACATACAACAACATCATAATAATAATAGTGATGATTCCATATTGTACTTGCATATATTTATTTTCCCGAAAATAAAGACGAGAACTCATAATAATAATAATCTATGTAGCCCTATTTACAGCGGCGGATTTAGCAGAACGCTCCATATATATTTATACCTGGTATTTACAAAAGAGCCAGCAGAGGGCAGTACACCTCAACATTGTTCCCAGTCAAAATGAAAGGGCTGCGTGATCCGAGGAGGTTTGTATACTGTATACGGAACGGCAGCAATTCATGGAATTGCATCATTATTAAAAACGTCATATGTAGAAAAACAATAAGAGCTTTGCATCAGTTTGACAGGAGCGTGTCACAGAGAAGGGGATTGTGGGAGTTTTACATTTAAAATGTCAAATTACACAATATTAGGGCTGCAGCAACAACTCCAAATCAATACTAAGGAACACTCAATACTCAATACTGATACTGATCCCATGATGATAAAAACCCTCTTTCTTTAGACTCTGTGCTGTTCCACATTAAATGTTGTACTTTGTGTTCTATTCCCATGTGTGGAATCCCTCAGTGTCCAGTAGGTTCATAGTGGTCGGTGGGTGTATACTAGTGTATGTGTCTTATACTAGAAATGATTATACACAAATCAATACTAAAACTAGAGACTATTTTTCACAAGTTTGCTATTAAAATAACTGTAGTTGCATTTTGCTAATCGTGATCTGGACCAAACAGACTCTAAACTCAGAGCAATCGTTGACACAGTATTGAATTGATAACACATTAATCCATATTCATTCTTTTAGTCTTTGTTTTGGCAGTATTTTCCAGTAATTTGCAGCTCTAATAGAGTTAAGAACTACAGCCAGTAGATTTTCTGTGTCAAGAAGGGCATCTGAATGAAAATAAAATGAAGCCAAATGTGGTTCTCAAATTCTACTAGAATTAGATTTGACTGTGTAGAAGTTCAGACTTTGTGAAATGTAAGGCAAATTTGAGTAGCTTTGAAGCTGGTTATAATCCTGGTTCATTTCTGGTTTAGTCTTGTCACTGTTTAAACTAGAACTGAACCAGGACTAAAACAGGTCTAAAGTGGTAACTAGTCTTCATTTTGTGTTTTAACATTTTACCTGGTTTAGTGGTTAAGTCCCATTTTAGACCTAGTTAAGTCCAACCTCTGCATGGTTTGGTCCACGTTTAGTTCATGTTTAGTCCTTGTTTAAACCTGATTTGGTCATGCTTAAAAATAATATTAAAAGATGCAACTAGGAAGGGCATCTGGCTTAAAAATTAGACTCAAAACTCAAATGCAACTCAGTTTATCAGAACCACATAATTAGTCCTGATGACTCCAGAAACAATGAAATATAAAAATTTGACATTTTAAATTCAAATTATTCCCACAAAACTCTGGATATTTCGTGACACGATTCTGTTTTTTAAGTGATGTTTCACCGTCAGACCTGGTGATTCGGCCTGTGAAATATGCAAACATTTCCAGTTCGAGTTTCGAGCTTTTTGAGCATTTTAGCCCTTTACCATTTCATGTTTCAGAGATTCACGTCTTTGTCCAGACACTGAAATGAGGTTTAACAGTGCTTAGCGTTACAAGTGGAAGCAGAGAACATATTTACACCCAAGAGAACACAACATGTTTGGTTTGAGTGTTGTAGTGTAGAGGGAGTCGCCAAAGACACAGAGAGGGCTGAAACGTTCACAGAGAGGCCTTAAACGTTCACAGAGAGGCCCGAAACGTTACAGAGGCCTTAAACGTTATAGGGAGGCCTTAAAGGTTTACAGAGAGGCCTGAAATGTTACAGAGAGAGGCCTCAAATGTTACAGAGAGAGGCCTCAAATGTTACAGAGAGAGGCCTCAAATGTTACCGAGAGGCCTTAATCGTTCTGAGAGGCCTTAATCGTTACAGGGAGGCCTTAAACGTTACAGGGAGGCCTTAAACGTTACAGAGGCCCGAAACGTTACAGAGGCCTTAAACGTTCACAGAGAGGCCTTAAACGTTACAGAGAGAGGCCTCAAATGTTACCGAGAGGCCTTAAACGTTCTGAGAGGCCTTAATCGTTACAGACTTTGTGAAGTAAATGTAAAAACAAAATCCCCGTTTCCTTAATTGCGTCAAAATGGAGAAAATGGAAGAGAGTGAACCTTTGGCGACATATCTGAGATCACAGCAAACGAGCCGAACAGCACGGCCACAAGCTGAATACAACCGGAACAGGAGCTAAAACAGGGATTAAACAGGAGCTAAAACAGGCATTAAACAGGAAAAAACAGTAGCTAAACCAGGGCTAAACCAAGGCTAAAATGCCTATACTGAGGCTAAAACAATGGGTAAACCAGGAACTAAAACAGGGACAGGGCTAAGCCAAGGCTAAACCAGGGCTAAACCAGGGCTAAAACAGGGCTAACTGGTCTAAACCAAAGACAAAACCAAGTGGCTTTCTGGTCTAGCCAAGGACTAAAATCAGCTTTAAACCAGATTGACCCGGGCCCAAATTGAACCAGGTTTAACCCAGGACTAAATCAGACTAAATCTGGACTAAAACCCCCCCTAAAAGTGAGATTTGGAGCTGCTGACCCAGTCTTCTACATATGAATTTCTTTCAGTTCAAATTCGTTATGCACTTTAACTTACTGATTCAGTAATTTCCTATAATTCCCCATTTTAAAAGGAGCAGCTGTGAAGACCTAATGCTGTTTACCTGCCTGTTTACCTGCCTGTTTACCTGCCTGTTTACCTGCCTGTTTACCTGCCTGTTTACCTGCCTGTGGTCGCAATGTTTTGACCGATGGCTGTGTTAAACTGTATACAAATGCTGCCTTGAGAATAAACATGTAAATAACAAAAACTGTTGTGCAGGCACTGATATCCCAGAGGAGCTGAGCGCCCCAGTGTGGTTTACTGCAAAATAACGTCTCAAACAGCGTCACATCTACATAAAAATACAGTATCATAATAAAAAAAAACAAAGAGGTAGAATACGACAGGATGGCTGAGTTATGGAGGTTGTGTGTTCAAACATGGACCTGAACAAATCCACGTTTTTGATGTCCAGGCATTCAAGCAGCAGAGTCGAGTTTTAAATACATTTAAACATGAGTAAATAGGCAGAAAATGAATAATAGTCCATATAACAACAGTATCTTTAAAGGACCCTTATCATAATTGTATCTTTAAAGGACGCGTATCATTACAATAGTATCTTTAAAGGACCCATATCATTATAATAATATCTTTAAAGGATCCTCTCGTCCCAGTGATTCTCAAATGGCCTGAAAAAGGGACCAAAACTCAGACTTTTGGAGCAAAGATTTGACAATTTATATATTTGGCATTTCTGGAATATTTTAAGGAATTTTATCATTACGACGTTCGAAAAGGAAGAGGTGATTTTAACACGATCAAGTTTGGACAAGAAGTTTAAAAATATAATGTAGTGTTCAAAGAATTGGCAAAAATATTACCCATAAACCAGGCAAAAAAATGTGCATTTTTCAAAATTTAAAAAGGTAAATTCTACCATAGAAGTCTTTGCCTTTTTGATTTTGGGATTTACAGGAAAATCTAATTTTACGTTTTTTTAAACAAATTTGAACATTGTAGAAATGTGTCTGTCTATTCTTCAGAATTATGAGATTGGACTAAATAGAAACATAACCAGTATGTTATGTTATTTAAGAAATTATTATTAAAGAGGGGATATTTTACTTCTATGGGGTATTAAAGAGGGGGTATTTTACTTCTATGGGGTATTAACTGTAACACATAACATATTTAGATCTCCATTTTTCCTTTTGTTTTAAAAACTATATATTCGCCCAAAACAACATATTAACATGTTATTCCTTTGCTCTTTGTGCCAAGTCCCTCTCCCTTCAGAGAACTGTCACAACACAATCAGCTGCATCCCACTGATGAAAATACTGCACATCACATCAGGTTTGTGACGTTGCCGTGTACAGTTTTGTATAATGTTTTTGTATATTTATATAAAATTGTCGTGTGGAAGCATGGGTGATGTAGACTTGTGGGCAGAGCCTCATACAGGCTTGTCCCTATTCAAACCCTCCTTACAGTTAGCAGTACATCTAAAATCTCTTAAGAAAATCTCTTCAGAAAATCTCTTATAACATGGGGAAAAAGGTCCTGAAAGTCGATTTTGCAGAATACCCCCTCTTTTTTGCTAGCAAGACAACTAACGTTTGGCTTTATAATCGTTTTAGCAGGAAAAATACTATTGTTTAAAGACATTTTGCCATGGGATAACTACAAAACTCTAACTCTTTTAAGTGAATTTTAAATTTTTGCTAAATAAAACTAGGTCTTAAAATAACAATCATACTCCTGAAAAGGGGAATTTTCAAACCAATTTGTGATTTGAAAATGAAGATCACAGCTGTAATCTTTGTAAGTGCTTCATGTTGATCAAATATCTTTCACATATGTTTCATCATATTATTATGTCAATAAACTCATTTTTGGGGTTGAAAATTTAAACTATTTTCAACCTGTTTACGTCACGTTTGGGTCCCGGCCCACCAGTTGAGAACCACTGGTATTAATCTAAAATATCATGAACTCTTTTCCCAACATTAACCTAATTTCCAATAGAATTTTGAGACAAGACAAACACAAAGAATCGATTCCTATCTCTCTACTTGGCTCAAAATGAAACGCTGACTTTAAGTAAATGTGTCTTCTTTGTCCTAAAACTTGTGATGAGTCAAAGAGGAAGGTTTGAGCAGAATTTGTAGAACATAATTTTAAGTTGAATAATTGAACAAAATTAGACCTAAATTGTAACTGTAAAGCAGCTGTGGTTTTCAGACAACATTGTGTCAATCTACCGGATGTTAAACTTAAATTCAGATGAGGGCGGGTCAAATTACTGTTATCAATGCAGATTCTTATTAATGAATGTGTTTAAATGGGCACCATTTTCAGGACTTTTAGCAAATCCATTTTGTATCACTTTGAAAGCCATAAACACGGCCATTCACCTTTGAGAATGACATCATCTGAAAACCACCAATCAATTCAACTTCCCTAAAAACATTTAATTATCGTCAACATTTCATTCTATTTGAGTCGCCATTTTTTTGAAGAAAAGATTTTAAAATTTTTTCACTGCTTGCCGCACAGCTCGCCTCCTCCTCCTCCTCCTGAAGCGTGTATCACCTGGCTGTAGCAGCAGCCATCTTGAGACTGGAGGTAGTTTTAGGAGACTTCGCTGCCGAACACTTCGAGCACGAGTGGGGTTAGCTGCATGCTGTGCTCTGGCTGAAATGACAGTGAGCGGTACTGCTTCGAGTGCTCCTCGTTCAGGCTGCGCAGGTCGGCGAGCTTCTGGATCATTTTAGCGTAGAGCAGGCGTCCCCCGGGGTGATGCAGTTGGATATACGCCTGCAGCGTCTCCGACAGGCGGTCCTGAAGGGCCTCGATACGAGCGTGGTCCTGGACTCCGGGTCGGTCTGAGGAAAGAGAGGGAAAGAGGAGATGAAGAGGTGAGAGGAGAGAAAGAGAGAGATGAGGAGACAGAAGAGAGATGAAAGTAGTTTGTAGAGCATCGGCCAATTTGGAACAGAGTTCCATATTTTGAATTCCGACCGTGAGTATCATAGCAACCAAAGACCTAATCAGGAGCGAGGCTGTTGAATGTAACGCCCCTTCTCACCCACACCAATGGTTTAGCAGGGAGAAAGTGCTTAGCAACACTGTCAATCAAACCTATTGCTAACGCTAGCAGGAGCGACCTCGTGGAAACAAGGTGCCTGATTTGTCTGTTATTAATGTTCATATCTTGATTTACAGACACAATAGTGAAATAAACACCCCGGGATCATGTAGAGAGGGTTAATACAAACATTTAAGGGCAAAAAGGCCAATCTCAGAGGCTAAAGTTAAAGCTAAAGCTAGCGTAAACGCAAAACTACTTTTGTTTATAGTCTTTTCAATTCCCTGCGCCTCTACACTGTGTAATGTCGTGTGTAATGCATACATCGTCTCACAGTGTGTAATAATGTTACATGTATTATCCATATTTGGGCCTATCTGTGTGGAGTTTGCATGTTCTCTCTTCGTGTGTGTGAAGTTTGCATGCTCTCTCTGTGTCTGTGTGGAGATTGCATGTTCTCTGTGTGTATGTGTGTAGTCTGCATAATCATATTTAATGTTATGTCTAAATCCACATCTGTACCAGTGAATTCTCTGTACACACTCTGTAGTACACTGGCACGTGTCCTCACCTCCTGCTCTCTCTACATTGTCAGTATACTCTGTATATATTTTCTATATACTCAGTATATACTCTGTAGTAGAGACTCTGTAGTACACTGGCGTGTGTGCTCACCTCCTGCCCTCCCTACATTGTTAATGAGCTGCAAATAAATGTGAGCATCTTAGTCACAGATGGAGTAGCACATGTATAAAACATGGACCTTCCCCAAACGCTCCAACACCATCATTTTCCAATGAGAAGCATCCAAGTACTGCCAACAAGGAGCTGTAGCAGTATCAATATCAGTAGTATTAGTATCAGTAGTATCAGTAATACCAGTAGTATCAGCAGTATAAGTATCAGTATCAGTAGTATCTTTACTACCAGTATCAGTAATATCAGGAGTATCGGTACTATCAGTAGTATTAGTATCAGTAGTATTAGTAGTATCAGTATCAGTAGAATCTGTATCAGTAGTATCAGTATGAGTAGTATGAGTAGTATCAGTATCAGTAGTAGTAGTATTTAGCTGCAGTACCTGGGGACAGCAGGCAGATGGCCATGAGCAGAACATGTTCCTCCTCATGAAGGTTGAGCTTCTTCAGTCCAACCTGAAACTTCACCAAAGGTTCCAGCAGCTCCAGAGTGTGGCCAGCTGCAGAGAACACAGATGAACGAGTGAAAGAGTGAAGAAGGGAGGGAATGAGTGAACAAGAGAGTGAACGAGTGAGTGAACAAGGGAGTGAAGGAGTGAACTAGGTAGTGAATGAGAGTGAAGGAGTGAGTGTGGCCAGCTGCACAGAACAGACCAACATGTGAATGAGTGAACGAGTGAGTGAAGGAGGGAGTGCACAAGGGAGTGAACGAGGGAGTGAATGAGGGCGTGTGGCCATGTTGTTCCCTCATTTGGGCCAATAAAGCATTTTCAAAACAATAAAAAGAAACATGGTGATCTAAATATATTATGTGTTACAGTTAACACCCCACAGAAGTAAAATATACCCTCTTTAATAGCCCATCGCAGTAAATACCCCCTCTTTAAGGCGGTAAACTACTTGGTTTGGTGTCTCTGACCTTTGGTGACATCACTGATCTGGTATTTGAAGTCTGGCGCTCCGCAGCTCCAGGACATGTCCTCCAGGTTAAAGCTTTGGTTGGAGCGCAGCATAATGACCTCAATGGCACTGGACTTCAGGAGTGCGATCTGGTCCTCAGCGGTCAGCTCTCTGTGAAAATAAAACTTTTGTGAATACTACTACTGCTACTGCTACCACTATTACTCCTGTATAAATCTCAGCTCTCTGAAAATATATATGTGAATACTGCTGCTGCTGCTACTGCTGCTACTACTATTACTACTACTACTACAAGTGTACAAAACCTATGCTCAGCTCTCTGTAGTAAACACACACATAAATACAGCTGCTCATGGCTCTACCTCATCACCGTCTGAGTTGAGAGTGGAATAATAAACACAAAACAGTGATATCAATAACAGCGCTAACAAGATGACAGCGCCAAGACAACAGCAGTAGCTGTATTGTAACAAAATGTGGCCTTAGTCCACTTCTTCATGATGTGGTATCGGATCAGTATCGGTATCAATAGGTACACTAAGGCAAGTATCAGTACCGGATTTTTAAAACGACACTGAGGCCTTACTGATCCAGAAGAAATTCAAAATATATTATTCTACAGTAAATAAACCCATCTGAAAAAAGTCAAAGTGAAACATTCAACATTTAGAACCAACTTTTAGTATTGTAGTGTTATAGTACAGCTCTGACTAATGCTCTGACCCCCGATCTGGTCACCGCTCTGACCCCTCCTGTGACCCCTGCTCTGCTCTGACCTCTGCTGACCCCCGCTCTGCTCTGACCCCCGCTCTGACCCATGCTCCGCTCTGTGTGTGACTGGAATGTTTGTCCACTTAGAGCCGGAATCGTCCGGAAACACAGGGCACGGCACAGGGGAAAGAGAGGAGAGAGAGAAGGAGAGCTGAGAGAGAGGAGAGCAGAGAGAGAATGGAGAGCAGAGAGAGAATGGAGAGCAGAGAGAGAGAGAAGGAGAGCAGAGAGAGAGGAGGAGAGCAGAGAGAGAATGAGAGCAGAGAGAGAGACAGAAGGAGAGCAGAGAGAGAGAGGAGAGCAGGGAGAGAGAGAGAGAGGAGAGCAGAGAGATAGAGAAGAAAGTAGGGAGCAGAGAGAGAGGAGGAGAGCAGAGAGATTGAGGAGAGAGGAGGAGAGCAGAGAGAGAGGAGGAGAGCAGAGAGATAGAGGAGAGAGGAGGAGAGCAGAGAGAGAGGAGGAGAGAGGGAGGAAAGAGGACAGAGAGAGAGATTTCCCTGATAAAACCCTGAGCTCATTTTACATATACTGTATATCACATATATATCACATTTACACTGCCTGGCCAAAAAAAAGTTGCCACCTGGATTTAACTAAGCAAACAGGTACAAGCCTATATGTAGGAGTCCGGTCTAGGTTCAGCAACAGTCTGTGCTCAAAGAATGAGGTCAGCTGACACCTGAATATACTGAATGACCAGGTTATTCCATCAATGGATTTTTTCTTTCCTGATGGCACAGGCATATTCCAAGATCGAGCTCAAATTGTGAAAGAGGTTCAGGAGCATGAGACATCATTTTCACACATGGATTGTCCACCACAGGGTCCAGACCTTAACCCCATAGAGAATCTTTGAGATGTGCTGGAGAAGGCTTTTTGCAGCGGTCAGACTCTACCATCATCAATGCAAGATTGTGTAGAAAAATTTATGCAACACTGGATGGAAATAAATCTTGTGACATTGCAGAAGCGAAATCAACACAATGCCACAGTGAATGTGTGCTGTAATCAAAGCTAAAGGCGGTCCAACCAAATATTAAAGTGTGTGAACTTTTTTGGCCAGGCAGTGTTATCACATATATATCACATATATATCACATCAGAAATGTGCTAAATGTTTTGTTCAGGTTTGTGTGAATCAACTGAAAAAATAATACAAGTAAATTCACCTTAAACTGTTTTATTTTCATTATAATGGCACTTTTCATTGATTTTTACTTTTTTCCTAATTAAGAATATCAAAAAACCTTCAGAATTGTTTATTCAAGATTTTTTCAGCTAAATTTCCCTTTTGAGTAAATGAAGTTGTTGATTAACACAGAGACACATCAGCGTTTAAACTGACCAATGAGAACCTTTAAAACAGACACTAGGCCATTCACAACACACACATTTTAAATTATATTTATAAAAATAACATGCACATAAATGACAGAACAGTTTTTCAATTTATTAAGAGCATTAAGATATAAAATATAAGGTAATGGTCCAGTGCAGGTCCAGCTCCGTGTCGGAGTCTCAGGTCAGTTACGTAATGTTCAAGTCTGTTTTTCTTCCTATTTGTTCAGAAACTATTCAGAAAATCTACAGGGCCCCAAACAGAGGAATGCACTGGGTTTATGCAACCAACGGGCCACACATACAGAAGTATATGTACATTTACACCAGAGTAATGTGGGCCAGTTTATTTACTCCAGAGTAATGTGGGCCAGTTTATTTACTCCAGAGTAATGTGGGCCAGTTTATTTACAAAATCAGACCCTGATCTGAGCAGGTATCAAAACTGAAATAAATGATATGACATGAAATCACCATAAAACTCAAGAGCCTGAAACCTGCATTCTTACCGTCAGCGGACTCTCCTCTACACAGATCTGACCTGTAACTTGGCCTGGTGGCGTCACATGCTTGTCTTCGTGGAGATGTATAGTTTTGTGTCATACTGAGGAACATTCCAGGCAAAACAATCACATTTTTGCAGAGACGGGCAGGTGGCAAACCCTTCACCAGAAAAATTACATAGTGCTCCTTTAAAACATTCTGATCATTGTGAATTGTTTTGATGACCCTACGACATCACAAGTATTTAGAGAGTGTTTATTCTCATGCCTATAGAAAGAGTGTTCTGTACCTGAAGCCCGGGATCATTTTGGCGAATCCGATGACCTTCTGGATGCTGTAGGAAACCAGATCGGCCAGGTGGGGCAGCATGGAGAAGCTGGAGCCTTCTTCTTCACTGGACTCGGGGCTACTCCCCTGCTCCTGGTACATCATCAGGAGGTTATTAAAGTTCATCTTTGTGTCCGACTCTGAAACACAAGCACAACAACAACATGAGCAACAGGAGAATTAAAAATATTAAACATGAAACAAATGTGTGTGAGAGGAGCACGCTCTCTGCTGGGAGGGTTTAAAGTGCATATGATGGTTACTCTTTCCACTAAAACATTTTTTCTATTTTTGAGGTTTATAATTTAACTTCCTGATTGGACAGGAGCAGCAGACGTGACATAGAGGTACTTCCATAACTGTTAGGTAGTAACCATAATGTAAACAAGCGTGTGAATTACACAATAGTTCTGATTAGACTCACACAAATATCATCAACTAAAGAAATTCTTGTTGGTCTAAAGACGTGAGCTGCCGATCGCGGCAAAAGCCCAAAACTTAAATATCTATAATTCACTATTCACTTCATCTATATGTAAGAGTCCAACTACAAAAAAACAGATATTTATGCAGAAAAGCAACTTTAGGAAACTGTATTTTTATACCGAAGATGCAGATTAAAGTCACGATTCACTTCCAAATCTTCACTAACTTGTTACATGCTCTTGCTGCAGTCCCATATAAACTCTAATGGGGAGATGTTATGATTTTTGATAACATCTTAACATGATGATCAAAAATCATAAAACATGTCTGTGTGTACTGTGTGTACACTGTGTGTATACTTGTGTGTACTTGTATGTACTTTTGTACACTCGTGTGTATACTTGTGCATATATTGTGTGTATACCGTGTGTATACTTTTGTATATTGGTGTATACTCGTGTGTACTGTGTGTATACTCGTGTGTATACTCGTGTGTACTTTTGTATACTCGTGCGAGGTAAACGTGCAGCTGATGTTGGGCTGGAGCAGGAGGCCCCTGAGTCAATAATAAAAGTTAAAAATACTCAGACTGTGGGGCCCTGGGCATTGTCCTGCTCATGTTTAGGTTCTGTCACTTCCTACAGTCAAGACTCGGAGGGAAAAACAGAGACACAACAGAGACACAACAGAGACACGTAGACATCAGAGACATACAGAGACACCCAGAAACAACAAACATACACAGAGACACAGACACATCACAGAGGCACACAAAGACGTCAGAGACATCACAGAGACACACAGAAATAACAGACACAGAGAGACGTCAAAGAGACACACAGAAAAAACAGACACAGAGACACATAGAAACAACAGAGACACAGAGAGAGGTCATAGAGACATCACAGAGAGACAGAGACACGGACAGAGAGAGACGTCACAAAGACATCAGAGACACAGATACTGACAGACGTCACAGAGACATCAAAGAGACCATAGAAACACAGACACACAGAGACACACAGAGAGAGACACCGAAATAGAGACACAGAACTGAAAAAGGTGGATATGTGCTTCACTAATCACAATGGTGAACATGTCAAATGGATAACACATCAACATGTTTCAAAGCTCTGTCAGAATAATAAAAACTATTGATCACAACAGCCCATGATACTGATACTGTCATCCCAAAGCCAGTATCATGATATATATCAATATTTTGATATTTAAGCC